>NC_142000.1:11327972-11695944 GCF_049901715.1 Pseudonaja textilis
TACTAGTTTACAAAGGAGCACCTGGAAATGGAATTCGGTCTTGTGTCTTGATTTGAGTTGATGTATTTATTATCTATTTATTTAGTTTTGTTCCAGCAAGAGACTGAATCCTATTCAGGAAAGAGAAGAAACACTCTATATTTCTTGTGAAACGCAAACACATGTCTGCAGAAATTATGTCTTGGGCGGAGAACATTCTTTCAGTTCTATAATATGCGATGACAACTGTTTTTCCTTTTTAACAGACTTATGGTGTCAGATTTATCAGCTAGAGTTAGAGATATTATGATATATTCCAGTACAAAGATTAACTAAATGAAAGGTAAAGAAGAAATGTAGATGTTGATTTCATAAATTTCCACTAGCACCTTTTCCATCTCCAGCACACAAACCATGGATAGCAAAATCTTTTTTTAATAGAATGCATGATGTTTGCAAGAATTACAGTCATCTGGATTCATTATTTTGCATTCAGCTCCCTTTATACCTGTGGTTGATTTGTATATGTGGATTTTTTTTCTCCTTCTCTTTATGTGTATATGTGTAGTGTACACATACCTCATCACACAACATAATATACATGCATATACAGATAGATAGATGATAGATTAAATAGATAGATAGATAGATAGATAGATAGATAGATAGATAGATAGATAGATAGATAGATAGATAGACAGACAGACAGAAAGACAAAAAATAAAGGTAAAAACTTTGCTATATGGGAGATAACACATGTCCCTGAATGTGCCACTAACCCAGAGATTTAGGTTACAGTAAAAAAAATGTCAAAAGAAGCTTGTGAAAGACCTCCTTTGAGTTTTTAGCACTCAAATCTCAATTCATATTTTTGAGTTGACTCTTTGTTCTGCCCAAACAGCAAGTTTTCCCAAGTTTGGAGAAGAATTAGGCAATCCTTGACTTATTATCATAATGGTTGGAGCCATAATTTCAACTGCTAAGCAAGGCAGTTATTAAGTTAGTTGCTAAGCAGATCAATGGCAACTGACACAAAGTCACCTAGCCAGAAGTGAGATCATCTGGCTATAAAGACAGAAATGCAGTCAGTCCCTGCATAGTTACACAGCCAACCACTTTACCTCTGAAGATGCCAGCTGTGGTTGCCAGTGAATCATCAGGATCTGTGGTTTAGACACTCATCTGTCGTATAAACCACCTGAAGCTCAACAATCCCCAACAGAAGGCCTAGACTAATATATCACTCTCTGTTAATTTATTACTACATTATTTCTATTGATTCACTTTGTGCATGGTTTTCCTATTCCTAGCATATTCTAAGCAGATAAGACAATTGTAGCACAACCAGCTGCTAAAGTCAACACTGAGGAAGAACAATAATTGGTAGTCCCAAAGTTTAGCTTAAGAGGAATGACCTAACTCCTAGGGCATTTTAGTTACAGAATTCATTGAAGCCAATTCATCATGGCCAACTCACTATGGCCAACTTGCAATGAGACAACTCATTGTGGGACAATTCAGCAACTCAATTTAAATATTTAAAGTAATTAAAAAGATATTTTAATTTTTGTCATTTACATTTCATTTCATTTCTCCTTTTGCATCATTTCTTTAATGATTCTATTCTACCATTTCTTTTTCCTATGGCTAGTTGGCCGTAGTGAGTTGTTCCACCATGAGTTGTGTGCAGCGAGTTAGCCATGGTGAGTTGCCCATGCCAAGTTGTCCTAGTCTACTCTACTAACTGCAACTGTTGAAGCAATGGCCTATTGTTCAGGATAGCACCAGCAGAAATGGACATTTGAAATTTTCCAATGGACATGTTTCTACAAAGAAAGGAATAGCACCAAGCCCGACAATAAGAATAATGTTAAAGGCTCATGGCAGGAGTTTATTTATGATCTTATCTCAAAGTTTTACTGTATCTGAAAAATATAAAGACTATGTCTACCAGAGATTCATACCCTGAAAGTCTGGATGTTTTCCCACATTCCCCAGCTACTTCTTAAGTGCAATGATGCAATGTCCCAGCCATGAGAATTTAACAGATATTCTCCTCTCGTTTGGCAAACAAATGAAAAGCAAATTTTCTTTTATCAAATGGAAGGAAAATTGGAAATGAACCTGCTGGAGAATTTTACTGCCAACATTAGTTGGCATTATAGAGGAACCTTTATAAGATTAAGAAGGGTTCCAGGTGTTCCTGCACCAACAGTAAGCAAAAATGAAATGAGCACCTCAGGGACTAAGTTCTGAAGGACAGCAGATCCTGTCTCTGAACAAACCTCCCACTCTCTAAATCCCATTTTGGCCAAAAATGCAAACTTACTAGCCCAAATTGTCCTTTCACTTCCTCTTTCTGACTTTTTTTTTTCCAGCGGCCCGTATACTTGTACCTTCTTGGCTATTGTTTGTGTGGATTTGCAAGTAGTTTTGTCAACTACTGACAAATAATTCTCATAAACAAATAAATAATGGGAATGTAAACATCTCTGAACCAGGAAAAAACAACCTTCTCTAATTTCTTTCAAGTGAGCTCACTTTTGGATTTTAATGGATGGTGGGGCTGAAGCAAGAACAGGGTAAGGATTCCTTACATTTTGCGTCTTCTTTTCTTGATGAAATCCTCTCTCTCCCTAAGCAACAGAGAAAGCTCAGAGACTTCTCCCCAATGCTTGGATGACAGAAGGTCAAAAATTAAATGAAATTGGATAGAAGATTTTGTGAGAGAACGTTTTGGGGTACCTGTGGCCCCTCTGTGTTCCAAGTGACGTTATCCTTAAAAAGTAGGATAATTGGTCATCCAAAGAATTCTAATCATGTTCTACCAGGTCAACCAGATTCCCTAGTTAACAGGAAAAGACTGTGAAACCAGCCTTCAAAGGAAATGGGCTATTAGAAAAATGTGATTCAAGAATATCTGGATGACTTGGTCCACCGTTCCATTGCCAACATTGTCAAACATGATGAATCCAATCGAAATGTCATTCCATTAGAACCTTTTCACCCGAGTTCTCCAGAAATCAGCATTCAGAAACATATTGTCTTTGATATCAGGGTTAATGGCTAAATCCCTACTGATCTCTACAAATGATGGCAGATTAATTCCATGGTGTATTCCAGGGATTCATCAACATCCCTTCAGAAGAGCAGTGTGTCTTTTACAATTACCTTAAAATTATGGAGACTTGGGGAAAGATTGATGATTTAAGAATCTCTGCCATAGAGAGGAAGGAAGGAAAGAAGGAAGGAAGGAAGGAAGGAAGGAAGGAATCCTTTCTATTCTATTCAACCATTTATTGTGCCCGTCACAATTACTATAAAATTGCAGATAGTCCTCAACTTATGACCACAAATGAGCCCAAAATTTATGTTGCTAAGTGAGAAATTTATTAAGTGAGTTTTCCCCCCATTTCACAAAAGGAGATCCCATGACCGCAGAACACTGCAACCATCATAAATGTGAGTCAGTTGTCAAGCATCCAAACATAAATTATGTGATCTTGGGGAACCTGCAACGGTCATAAGTGTGAAAAATGGCCATAAGTCACTTTTTTCAGCGCAGTTGTTAACTTCGAACAATCACTAAATAAACTAAGTGTTGTAAATTAAGGACTACCTGTATTTTGATTTTTTAAAAATTATTATAAGCATCATCCCAAATGCTGCAATGAACAAACAAATGCTATGATTTGGGATGAGGAATATTTTTGAAGCAAACGTACATTCTTTCTGTAATGGAATTCACATTCACTTTTTTAGGCCTAGATCACATCAACTCTGGATTTCATTATTCTTTCTTAGAGTAAAGACAGAGTGGGTAAATGAGTGCATGTCAAAACTTGCCTTGTTTGTGCTTTACTGGTTTCTTCATTACTAATTCTCAAAATCTGAAATTATTTTACATGCCCAAACTCCTTAGTAGGATTTCAAAAAATAAGATGCTGACAACGCAGTGGAAAAAATCAATCACATCATCCACAGCTACACAACAAGGTCTATTCGGCTGCCTGTTCTTACCACAACCAGTTTGTTTAAAAAAGAAGCTTTCCCTGTTAATGATTGGGTTGCATTTGTTGGCTGAATATCAGGGAACCAAAAGCTTAAGGCTGAATCAAACAGAATGAAATATTTGGTCGTTCAGCATTCGGTGATGAGCTGAAGCAAGCTACAGTATAATCCTTTATGCTTGTAATTAATCAAGAATTAGGCTCAATACCATTTTTTTTTCCATCAAAGAGGCTGGCACAACTGCACCAAGTAAGGTGTCTGCTCCTGCTACATTTTTTCTCCCAAATATCAACTATTGCTAATATGCTAGCTGATGAAATCTGATTTTAAAAAAACAACAACTCTGAGCATCATCGTTACTGATTTTTCTGGGCAAGTCTCTATCCTTAATGTGGTTGTGATGACTGTCTCCTAATGGTCAGAGTGTGAGCAGTCAGGGAAGCTTCAGAAAGATCCAGTGTCACAGAAAAATGATGCCTTCATTAGCAGCGTCCGCTACAGTGGCTCCAAAGTGCCCTTAGAGAAATCTAAGAATAAGGTAGAAAAAAATGAGGCTCTTTTGCAAGAGAAGAAGCATTTGAGGAATGGGGAGATGGAGCAAATGTGAAAGTTCTGAAGGGACAGATCTTTCTACAGCAGGGGTGTCAAACTGGTGGCCCATTCATCACGTCCACCCCAGCTCCATGAAGGGAAAAAGAGTTGTGATATGTCATGTGACAGCTGTCAGGGTTCCAGAAATTGTCCATTTCAACCAGAAACCCCTAGATAAGCATAGTCTCAAAGTGCTTTATTTAAAACAGAAACTTTGTACGTCTGTGGAATTCCAGAACTAAGGTTCCTTCCAGACTTCCCACAATAGTCAATCAACACCCACCCCTTTTCTCCCACATCATAAATCATGTGAACCAATCACCCTTCAACTATAATTCTTGCTGCACCATAGAAAATGACCTTGACAGTCTTACGTATCTATTATGTCTACTGAAAATTACTCAAATAACAACAACCCCTCTTCCATCCTTCGTAGCTGTGTGGCAACTTTTAATAAGAATTCCAAAGCTGACAACAGCAATGTGATGTGGAGAGTTTGACACCCGTGTTCAACAGGCACCTGTTTTTTTAACCCAAAGTGCTTTTTCAAGAGGCAACAACTCTCAGAAAGAGTAATAATGACCAGATGACTGCAAGGAATATAAATCCTTCCATTGCCCACCATTCAGTCAAAACTGAAGAAGCTTGTCAAATAAGAAGTGAAACATCTTCAAGGAAAAACAAAGTCCAGTTGCCTTTTGAAAAAGTATCTTTGGGATAGCCATGACCTGGATCATTGAGAATCTCCCTAGACATTTGTTTTTAATTTAAAAAGAGATTGGACAGATATTTGTGTGGAGTGGTGGAGGGTCTCTAGCTCATGAGTGGGGCTGAGCTTGAAGACCTCCAAGATCTTTTCCAACTCTATTGTTCTGTATTCTGTGTTGGGCAAGGAAGTAAAATATCAGGGTGGTGGACAGGATTATACCACCAAAGATCTAACCACTAGTATATAGGGTTTTGGGGTTTTTTGGTATGTGCAACATATAAAAAAAGGAGACACAGTTGCAGACACCATTTTGAAGGTTGTGTGTGTGTGTTTGTGCAAGTGATTCCACCCACAGAGATTCTTGGGTTTTCCTCTTTTTTGAAGCATACCTAGGAATCATTTGCAATGTGCATCTGTATGTGTGAGGGGGTGTGATGCACGCATGTATGCCTTTAAGTTAGTTTTAATTGTACAAATCCCTGCAATTTGCTTGGCAACATTTTTCACAAGTGATTTGCCATAGCCTCCATCCTGGGGCAGAGTGGAAGCAACTGGCCCAAAGTCCCCCAGCTGGCATCTTATTTAAGGCTGTGGCAAATCCTGATTTCCAGCTTAGCATTCTTTAACTACAACAAACTGGCTGTCAGCCTTGGAAGCCATATTTCACTTAGAAGCTTTGAGGCCAC
This sequence comes from Pseudonaja textilis, assembly GCF_049901715.1. Classification (NCBI taxonomy): domain Eukaryota; kingdom Metazoa; phylum Chordata; class Lepidosauria; order Squamata; family Elapidae; genus Pseudonaja; species Pseudonaja textilis. Next base: position 11,333,949 of record NC_142000.1, read on the forward strand.
CATATTTTAGTGCCTGGGAATTTGGGAGGGGGGATTTCATAGAGAGGAGCACATTTAGATTCAACAACATTCTTCTCATAAAGTCAAGGACAAGTGACCCTGCACCTGGAGAGGCGGGTCTGGAGGAATGTCTCCAGTTGGATCGATGGTTCATTGGACCATGTGATGGACTGGTGGGTGCAGGGGATGAGCTTTTTATTCAGATTCGGGTTTTCCCCAGATGTGCCAATGTAACTTCTTTAATAAATTCTTACTTGGATGAACTTTGTTTCTTAGTTCTGAATGAAACGGGGAGTTTTAATGGAACGCTGACACTGGCTCTCATTTTCTCCTTTTGTTATTATTATAAGCAAGAATGTTTATAATTGACTATTGTTTTTAAACAACTTTTTTCCTTGATCTGGGATTATGTTGGTTTTTTTCCATCACAGAAGTATAATATTTTACATTTTGAGTAATGTCTTGATTAATCATTTCTTACAAGTCTGAGGTATTCATCTTAGAGACAGGGATGTTTTGGTTTGGTTTTTGGTCCAAACAGAAGACATTGAAAACTGATTATTCATTCACTTACGTGCACAAGACTTCAATTTCCCCTGATTACAACTTATGGGCAAAGAACTGGGTAGACGAAATATATTTTTGTGACACTTCTAAATTGGCTAGAGCAGCAACTATTTTAATTAAGAAGCAGATCCTGACCCTATTATAAAGAATATTTAGTTCCAAATCAAAATTTAAACATTTAAACGATCAATTAAGGGAGTTTTTTTTTATTTTTAGGTAGTACATGGATGACAATCCAATCCTGGGACTTCGTTTTGTGTAAATAATTTAATGGTGGTCCATGTGAGGTATTTTTTTCTCTCTCCATGATTTAAATTGCTGTTTTAAATTGTTTTGTTTTAATCAATCCCCCTCAGGTTACTGAGTTTTGGAATCAATTTCTCAAGCCTGAACTACATATTTTCGCTGAATGTTCATTCTCTGTTCCTTATGAAAGCTTGAAAGAACTAATGTGAGATTCAATTTTTCAGGTAAGCACTGGACTCAGAGAATGATTATTGCTCTCTTATCTTGAATCCGTTTTCCCTATCTTGAATTCATTTAGACAATTTGACTGACTGCTTACTGATTCAGTCATCGGGTCTTAATTATTAGCACAAACAAACATGATTTCCAATTTTAGGCGCTCCTGGAAAACCATGCTGAAATGAACAGCAGCTGCCTGTAGATGTAATGCCATTTTAAAAAGCATATATTGCATAGCAAGTGCCAGGAAAATAAATTAAATTGTCTGAATCAATTGGTCTATGGAGATTCTCCATCATCCAGGTCATCGTTGTCCCAAGGGTGTTTTTTCAAAAGGCAACTGGACTTTCTTTGTTTTTCCTTGAAGATGTTTTGCTTTTCATCCAAGAAGCTTCTTCAGTGACTGAAGTTCAATAACTGAAGAAGCACCTTGGATGAGAAGGAAAACATTTTCAAGGAAAAGCGAAGTCCAGCTGCTTTTTAAAAAAAAAAAAAACCGACCCTTGGGGCAGTCTAAATCAATCTGATTTTCTTCTCTATCTGACTAAAGAGTGTTCAACGAGGAGCAACTTTTGATATTGTAATAGCAAATATATAATCTTCATCCCTTCTTTATTTCTCCATTCCATAGAAGAAGAAAAACCATTATATAGGATTTTTTCTAAATATTCATGACCAACTTTACAATTACCGTAACAAAAACCTAAAACATGTTTTAAAGGATGATAGTTCCTAAGTATGAAAAAAAAATGTTACATTTTGCCACTGGTATGACTGTAATATAATCCCCGATGTTGACTCTTACCCCTGTTTGTGCAAATTCAGTCTTCTTTTCTGGATTGGCATGATAGCAGAAGCTCTGCACAGTTTTGGTTGGAAAACCCTGTAATCTTATTCAGGAGCAGAACAATTAGGGCTCTGTGGTGTTCCCTATAAAATTCACCATAGAGGTATACATGCTCAATAGATTCACACAAGGCTATACAGGTAATGACCCTAGTATTTTTGCATCTATCTTCCAGTAGGGCTGAGAAGGATATTGCACCGTGATAGACTTTCTCTGGTTCAGAGCATCCAGTTGCAGCTTTTCAACCCTAAAGGGCTACAGGGAATTGTCCATATCAAATTGGTATTCTGTATAAATCAAACAGAGAGCCATTTTAAGGTAGAGGTGAAGCACAAGGTTTGAAACCAGGAGGCCGTGAATTCTAATCCTGGCTTGGGCATAAAACCAGCTGGGTTACTTTGGACCAGTCACTTTCGCTCAGATCTAGGAAGGAGGCAATTGCAAACCACTTCAGAAAAAAAAAATATCTTCCCAAGAAAAATGTCTATGGAGATTCTCTGTCATCCAGATCATGGTTATCCCAAAAGTGCCTTTTCAAGAGGCAATTCAACTTTCTTATTTTTCTTTGAATACGTTTTGCTTCTCATTTTTCCAGCATCTTGGATGAAAAGTGATATATCTTCAAAGGAAAACAAGAAACTCCGGATGTCTCCTGAAAAACCACCTTTGGGGCTAGCCAAGAAAACTGTATGGACTTGTCCATGACAATGTCCTAGAATTAGACACAATTGAATGGGGAAAAAATTCAGTCAGGCATTGCTTCAGGATAATTGTAGCTCACTCAAAGCCCTGTAGAAAGAGCAAGAAAGAAATTGAAAATCCTGTAACTGAGTTTACTATGAATTCCTTCCTTCCTTTCATATGCTGTTAGTCTCCCTCTCCACCTATATGAGAGAGAGGGGGGGGGGAAGGAGGGAGGGAGGAGAGAGAGGGGGGGAGAGAGAGGGAGAGATTTAAGAGTTAATTACACTTATATGAAGTAGAAGTTGCTAGAAAATTGTATGTTTGTCTCCCTTCTAATATTTCCAGCCATTTTGCCTTCAACCACAAATTTTTGAGGTCTTCATCTTTTCTGTTATTTTCATACTATGATGTAATGGTATGTTGAAAATATATGCCTTCACATTTTGACATTTTTTGTCTTGGTGTCACTCAAGGCCATTGTTAATATTTTCTAAATTTTGAGTTCTGGCTGCAATAGTCTATGATAACTGACATCTTTTTTAGGAGGGGGTTATTGAGAGTTAATTTAGAATCTTCCTATGAATCCTACATTTGGATTCTGTTAAGTCATTTAATCCAAATTGCCACTCATTTACCATTTGTTTTAGCGTTTAAAAAAACCAAAACACCTCAAATTATATCTTTGTGCTAAAATATGCACCATTTTGCCTTGCTTTCCACTGGTATCATTTTCACAGGTAAGTTCAACTTCCTTAGATTCCCAATATTTTTCCCAAGTCCCATTTAAAAGGACAGTTGCATAGAATTATCTTTAAATAGTTATGACTAGTTTTAAAATTGTCATAACAAATGCCAATAGCAGGATAGCACCTGGTTGGAGGAAAGTTATAGAATTTGTCTCAAGGTCATGTTTTACAGATGCCGAATACAAACTAACAAAACACATTGAGAGAACATCATCTGGTTAAGATGAATAACTAAAATATGTATTTTTTTTAAAAAAAAATCTGATGTTGTGCATGTGTCAGAAACAGTGTAGATATTGTGCTTTGGAACTCAAGCTAGCACAGCACTTCATTGTTACTCATTAAAGCAGCCATATCTTTTCTCAGACATCTGCAGAGGTGTGAAAAAACATGGCTGGTTTAAGATGTTGTATGTATTCAGAGTCGGAAAAAGGTTGTATTCAAGGCAATTTATGGAAGTATAACTTTTAGCAGGCGCTATCATGCATATATTTGCACTTACTTTCCTTTAATGTGTGTGTGTGTGTGTGTGTGTGTGTGTGTGTGTGTGTATGAATAATCTTTCCAGTTACATAGATCTTTTTTGTCACAGGAGTGTGAAACCCAAAGCATGATTGCATTCCCGTATTTTTTTAAGTTCACGAAATGCAAATCAGACGGGTGTATTAATCTGAAAGCCAAACAAATATCTGCTCGGTATGAAGCAAGGATGCTTAGCAGCTACTCTTCCTCCTTTGGGATGACAAGAATGGTAATTACTAGCTGGAAGGAGAGCAGTTCTCAGGTGGAGCCGGATCTTAGCATACTTGTATTCAGCTTTCTTTTTATTTCTTAGACTAGCAAAGTAAAAATTGCAGTCCCAGTGCTGTTCCATTCTCCACTGATTCAGAGAATACTTGCATATAAACTTAAAAATAAATAAATAAATAAATAAATTGTCTGTCTTTAGATGGAGTTACCCAATCACCAAGATCTTTGTGTACTATTTCACTGCATGGCTACTTCTGTTTTCTATTAGCACTTCAGAGCGGCTTCAGAATTAATGTGACAGAAGGAAAAGAATTTTTCTCAATCTTTTATTATGCCCTTGGCTTGACTGTCCTTTTTGCTATGGCATTAAATTAGGCTTTCAATCAAACCAGCTACAATCCAGTACTTATGCCTTTATCTTACACCAAGAAAATGACATGACAGAAGAGCCTTCCCTAGCTTATACCTTGGAAAATCTTCACTCTTTTGGTTCAGAATGTTTTCCTGAACATTCAGGTTTCAAGTACATCCATACATAACATCATGCCATATAAAGAATCAGATATTGTTCTTTAAAAACTTTTCTCAACGGAAGATAAAATTACCACTGCACTCATGGCACTGTTTTCTTACTGAAAAAGTCCAATCACATGTATGAAGAGATGGGTGGATAAATAGATAGATGATAGATAGATAGATAGATAGATAGATAGATAGATAGATAGATAGATAGATAGATAGATAGACAGAGGGGCGGGAGAGAGATTTGGTGGGGGGATCAAACTTTAGGTATGCATGTATAATCACAACAACGATATCACACCAATCATTTTCCTGTCTGGCAAAAAACTGTTTTGGATATGAGATTTAAATCTTAATGACATGCAAAAATGGAACTAGAGGAAAAATACATTAAGAGTAACCAAAGTTCCAGATAAGGAAGCCTGTCTTTAAAAAATGGTGAAAATAAAATATTAAAGACGCTTAATGCATCTCCACTAGTAAAAACTCCAAAGTGAAGGTATCACAATCCAAAAAGGACCACACTTATTTTATCACTCTTCAGCTGTTTTCCATTGGTTCCATTAATTGACAAGTGATGGTGGAATGTTATTTTGTTGGCAGCTTTAGCTCTTCAGTGATGTATTCCAAGTATCTGCTAATACTTAAACCACAAGTCCTCAGCTTGATGCATGGCAATTATATCACATAAGGATTTGATTCAAAGGTTTAATAATTCAGTTCAAAGGAAACTCACTTAAATCTCCAAATTAGGTCATCGGTGTGGATCAAATTTTCAAATCAAATTGGTTGCTTCTCAACTGAGCCAATAATTTTAAGATCTTTTTTGCTAATTCAGACAGAGACTCTTTTTTTCTGAATTAAGTTGGCCTTCTGAAAAAGTCTGACTTTAATTGAAGCTTCAGATGATGAGAGACCATACCTGCTAGTATAGTCTTCATAAATACTTATCCTTGAATTTACTCTACATGTATATCAGTTTTGTAAACATAAATACTACAAATACAAATCAAAAAAGGAGAAAAGAAACTTTAAAAAAGGATAGTAAGTCAACAACTAAGTCATCAGACTTCTTGAAAAACCCAAGAGGGCAGGTGAGATAAAGTAGTCATAAAATGATTGAACAAATAGGTACACTTTACTAGTCACTGCACACAAATTGGCAAAACACAGAGCATAAAAAAGCACTTACAAGAAAGTGGGAATGAACAATAAGTCAACTTAAATCTGTGTGGCTTGGTGTCCCTCACTCCTGTCCCCAGGCACTGCTTAATCAAATGGAACACTCCTGGTCTTATGAAGTCTTACTCTTAACTACCCATACACCTTCATGTGTTGAATCTTAATAGATTTCTTTCTCTAGGGACTGGGAAAATTCACATTCTAACTTTCATCTTCTCTGATTTTTTTTTTCCACTTTAGATGTAGTCTTTGTCTCAAGCCACCACCACCACCCCTGAGTTTTCTCAGCTTCACATAAGCCCTGGTCACTTCCTTTTGTCAGAAGGTACTTCAGAGGCAGAAGTGATTTGTCCTGCATTCTGAAATATGTTATTAACATAGAAATGACAATAAAACCTTTTCTATGGAGAAATTATAGAGTCTGTCATTTGTTCTTCTTTAACTGTCTGGTTTGGTACAGCAACCAAACAGTACACATCTGGACTCCAACAGAGAGTTAGGACTACAAAAAAAAAACCAATTGCAACAATTGTCTTCCATTGAGGATGTGTATACTACATGAGCCAGAAAAAGGGCTGAAAAATATTTACAGACCCCTCACATCCTGGACATAAACAGTTTCAACTCCACCCCTCAGGATGATGCTATAGGGCATTGCATGCCAAAACAACTAGACACAAAGACATTTTTCCCCTCATGCCATCATTCTGCAGAACACCTAATTCCCAGTACTGCCTTATGTCTAAGGACATTTACCCATGTAGTATGGCTGTGTTATTATTATCCTTCTCATATTTTCTACTACATTCTCTTATTGGTATCATTATTACAATTATTATTGTTGTTTTACATGTAGACTGAGAGCTTCTGCACTGGAGACAAATTCTTTGTGTGTCTAATCACACTTGGCCAAAATATTCTATTTTGTTCTGTTCTACACTCTACTCTACTCTACTCTACTCTACTCTACTCTACTCTACTCTACTCTACTCTACACTACTCTACTCTCCTTTTTTTAATAATATATGTAAATCTGTATGATTCTTTATTAACTTAGTATTATTATCAGTAAGAGCAACAGTCATAGTTTAATGACTTGACATTTTACCCTGATAAGCAAACTAGAAATTTATTGAACGTAACACCTACATTAATCTTCCAAGGGGGGAAAAGGTGGGGGGGACAGGAGGAGGTATTGTGAAAATGTTCCTTCAACTGTCTTCTTATATATTGTTGCTCTGAATCCTGGGACTACTATGGGGCAGCATATGATGCTAAAGGCTACAGAAATACTGTAAATATGGCTTTAAATAAACCCTGAAATGTTGTACTCAATAATTATCCTCATCCACTGTGGAAATGCCTTTACATCTTAACCTATTCATTTTTTCCTTCCTAAACAATGTCTAACCACTTCAAAGTGCTATGGTTGTGGTCCTCATTTTTTTCTTTCTTCCTCTCCTAGTGATTGCAACCACTCCAGTTAAAAGAAAAAAGAAAATAATACAGTCATATGCCGTTGGAGGGAACATTTATTTATGGCCCCGGTTAGTATACCAAACCTGACATTTCCTTTAGAGATGTGAGTTTCTTTTAATAGAAATATTCCATACTAATCTTAACAAAGAGCTACACTTTTCTTATTTAGTGCAACAGTCATTAATTTTGATGTCCAAGTGTCACATATATTCTCCAGAACTGGATATTTTTAAAAAATGAAAAGCATCAAAGAAACCACGAAGTAACACTGCAGATAGGTTCCAAAGTAAGTGACTTGTTCCACAACAGCCTGCTCATAAACCTGTGCCTGATGATTGTTTTTCTTATTTTTCCTAAAATCCTGTTCTCGTACAAAGACAGGTATAAAAATTATAGAGATACAGGACATACAATGAGAGTTAGTAGCCTAACCTGGCAAATTAAATAAATAAATAAAAATACCCAAGGAAGTCAATGGCAAAACAGTTACATACTGTTGGCAAGAAAACTGAGTGAAATATTCTCAAAGAAGTCCATGGCAAACCATGAAGTAACCAAAAATCAAACACAACTTGGAGAAATCTTTACACACACATGTACACGTGTACACACATGCACAAACTTCTCTATTAATATTAGAACTCGGGGTCATTCATGGAAACTTAGCATTTCAGATCTATTGTGTTTTAGATTTTATGTTTGTATGCATTACGATTAGACTGCAAATACTTGTCCGTTCTCAGAAAAGAATTCTGGTGCCATCTAAAATAACTTAGTGACTGGATTCTTCTTCTAAAATCAAACACCAATCAAATACAGCTTTATCTGCTGCATAAACTGACTCACAAGTGAAGTGTTATATGTTTAATTCCAGTCTTCCATAAAGATGACTGGAATTAAACATATAACACTTCACTTGTTCCTGAGCCATCGTGAGGGATAAAAAAAAATCTTATCAGGTCACCAGATAAACCCTGCTGAAAAATGACCATAACCAAGAAGTTTCTTCCAAGCTGAACTGGAACTGAGTGAAGGTTTATGTCATTTGATTCTTCCAAACTTTGCTCAGTTTTTTTTCACCCCAAAAGGGGATCACAGGAGTTTGAGAATCACTTTGATTTACCACATAAATTCACTACATGAAATAATGATGTGATTTAATTACCACGGAAATAGCAACCATAGCAAAGTTGACTCAACTATCCCTTGGAGTTCTTTTTCCCCCTTCTTATCCAGTTGTTAATTTTTTATTAGTGTTCCAAAACATAAAATACAAAGAAAAATTAAAATAATGCAAAATATTAAGTAAAGGAGGAAAAGGGGAAGAGGAAAAAGTCTAGGGGAAGCGGGGAAAGGGAAGGGAAAAGATCAACTTCCGACTCTTTTTAGCACAGTAGAATAAGATAATAATGTACAGCTGCAATCTTTTACTTTTATGTAATAATATACACTAGCCATTTCTATAAAAAAACAAGCCTATCTAACCAGCAAAACTCATTTTTTCATTTTTTTTTCCAACTCAAGCACAAAGTCCAGAAGTGGTTTCCAAGTTAGCTGTATTCTTTCTTTTCTTTTTTCTTTTTCTTTTTAATTAAAGCAGTCAATTTAGCCATTGAGGCTAACTCCACCTGCTTTTTCAGTCAATCATCCATTGTGGGAATTAAAATATAGTTCCATTTTGGTGCATAGAGCATTCTTGCTGTTGCCACCCCCTTGAAGTTCTAAGGTCAGTCTAGTCCAGTCTTTACCCTTTGGTCTCTCAGACATTATGCTTTGGGATTATACCCAAATAAATATCCATCTCGCTGATTCTTTTTGTCCCCATTAACTAAAAGCAAATACATGGAACAGAAATTGTAGCAGGTTTCCTTGCAGGGGTGTGAATGTTCTTGAAGGAAGTTAAAACGGAAGGATAACTGCAAGTTGCTCCTCTTTAGGCAATGTGTCTCACCACACTTCCTGACACATGTATTTTTCCCCCTTTCGATGCTGCTATGCTGCAGAACACTTATGTGTTTATATATTTAAAATCCCTTAGTGCCAACTCTACAAGAAATTCTGCTGTGTAACAGTGGGGCGATAATGAAATGCCAACCAGAGCTAACAAGGCGAGCTGTCTAGAGAGCAGTAAACTGCCCATTTGCCATAGTCTAATATTGCCAGCTGTTCTTAATGAACCTAGAATCTTCAGATGCTTTGCACTGCTTTAGTGCATTAAAAACAGCAAGAATACAAAACCATCTGAATAAATATATTCTGTATAGAGTGAAACCTTATGTTATGATTATCTAAAGCTCTCAGAAGAGTTGCAGGTGTTATTATTCTTTCTGATCTGATGGAGCTGATCTGTAATCCCTGGAGTATATGGCAGGTTGGTTTGATGGACTAACAAGGAAGATCAGAGGGCTACACACGAAGTTTTAAAAAGAGAGTCTGGCCTACATTTAGCTCTAAGCAGAAAAAAAAAAAACTACAGGGAGGAAAGAGTAATGTTTTTCAGGTTTCTTTGTCACTGTAGTGGTAATATAGAAGACCATTGTATTTTAAGGAATTTAGTGGTGTATTTTTATTTCTCTTTCACATTTGGCATGCATTGGCAAAGCATGCATTGCAAAGATCACTTGGAGGCAGAAGATATTTTTAATGTAATCTACCAGATCCCCTTCATGGATTGCTTCTGTGACTATAGCAGTAGCAGTTAGACATACAGTATATACCACTTTACAGTGCTTTACCGCCCTCTCTAAGCAGTTTACAGACTCAGCCTATTGCCCCCAACAATCTGGGTCCTCATTTTACCCACTCTGGAAAGATGGAAAGCTGAGTCAACCTTGAGCCTGGTGAGATTTGAACTGTCAAATTGCAGTCAGCCAGCGGTCAGCAGACATAGCCTGCAGTGCTGCACTCTAACCACTGCACCACCATGGCACCATGGCACTATGTGGGACAGATGGGGAGAAAGCTAACCACCAGATTACAAGAACACAAGTGAGTGGACAGGCAAGGAGACCCAAACTCATTGGTCATCTCACATTGTAATGAGCAAGGACATGCATTCAATTTCACAGCTGCTAAGATTGTTGGCCGAACAGGTAAAAAAAAGTAGTCAGGCAAATGATTGAAGCTTGGGAGGGAGTGCTGATTTACCAGCAGCTTATCAGGCCAAGGTCTTGGCAGCACAAGGAAACAACTGCCCATGACTTAATAACCAGCCATCAATACTTCAATCAACAACTTTTTTAAAAAGCCACTTATAACCAGGAACCACAAAAAATAACCCAAAGCACACATTCTAGTGAGAGAGATGTTCCCCGAGGAGGATTCCAGCATGAGTCCAAAAGCTCAGACTGACCTAGTTTGGATCCTGCAACATTATCCTGGGACATGTATATTTGCCTTCATTCATGGAGAATTGCATTGCATTGAAACTCTTTAAATGGGTGTTTTAACTGATGCATGGAAACTTCATGTACCAAACTGCTTTAAAGTGGTGGCCATCACTGCTCCTCATCTCACTAAACTGCATAACCAATGTTTCATATAAATGAATATATTCTTTGTGCAATCAGGGCTATTTTGAGGTGAGTGATAAGTGTCTGTTAGGCATGTACAGTATGCAAAACTACAGCAGTTATCTCTAGGTAAATGTTGAAGGGAAAGGAAGGGAAGGGAAAGGAGGAGAGGAGAGGAGAGGAGAATTTTATTTTAAGTTTCTTATTGAGAAATATGCTTTCAGAAATAGTCAGAGGCAATGCATACAAACTCACCACTTTTCTGATGCCTGCAAGGCATTCTATTGGCAATATAATTGTACAGTGTCCTTGGAAAATTGTATGCATGTGTGTAAATAACACTTACTGTCACTTTAAAGATTACATAACATGTAAGTATTCTTATTCAGTGATTTCCCATGGACCATATGAATTTGCATTGCTTGAGGTGGTTTCTACTTTGAAGAACTTTTAAATCACCGAGGAGCTTATAAAGGTTTTTACATCACTGGGCAACTTTTCTTCCTTTGAGACACTTCATGTTATTGTGCAATATCCCCTTTGAAGATTTACATACTGATGAAATGGTTCCTTTGAAGATGGAAATATTTGAGGGGAAAGGCCTCTGTATGTGTGTGTGTGTGTGAGAGAGAGAGAGAGAGTGTGTGTGTGAGTGAGTGTGAGTGAGTATCTGTCTTCGGGTGTACATATTTCAAAAATCATTTGGAAGAAGAAGAGCTTTGGATTCTCATCAGCATAAGCACAGGTGCCATCATGTCTCCAATATTCATAAAAGTGGTGTCTGGTTTTGTTCAAGTCTTCTGCTTGTGCTTGTAAAAAAATAACCCTTTTTAAGAATTTTGTCAACGGATCCTTTAAACGGGGGTGTCAAACTCAATTTCATTGAGGGCCGCATCAGGGTTGTGTTTGATCTCAGGGGGTGAGATGGACATGGCTGGGGGGTGGGATGGCCCACTCAACATCATTTGTGTCGGAGGCACCTGTGGTAGCCCAAGCAGTCTGCCAGGAAAATGGGCTCCTGAGCTCTGTTTTTGGCTGTGATGGCCTCTGCCAGCAAAAACAGAGCATGGGAGAGAAGCTAGGCCTTCACTGTTTCCAGGACGATCCCAGATCCCATGGGCCAGAGCTGGCCTTGAGTTTGACATCTCTGCTTTGAAACAAGAGCATATCTCACTTCTTTATCAATTGTTCACCATTCATTAACTGCTTTGTTTATACTGAACTCAGAGATGCACTCAAGATGCCAAATGTGATTGGGTAAGACTGCAAATAACAGAATGACAGAGTTGGAAGGGACCATGGAAATCTCCTAATCCAACCTCCTGCTCAAGCCGGAGACCCTACCATTCCAGACACTTCCATTCCAGACAAGTGACTTTCCAGTCTCTTCCTAGAAGCCTCCAGTGATGGAGCATTCAGAATTTCTGAAGGCAAGCCATTCTACTGGTTAATTGTTTTCACTGTTAAGAAATCTCTCCTTGGTTAGTTTCCATCCATTGTTTCTCTTCTTGCCTTCTGGTGTTTTGGAAATGTTGACCCTCTCTTCTTTGTAGCAACCCCTCAAATATTGTAACAAATCTCATAGCTCAAAAGAAACCCTATTGGATTCTGTGGGACTTTCTGTTGAGACAGCCACATCCTAATCAAGATTCACATTTGGAGTAGATACCACAATAGTTTTATAACTTAACAAACTCTCATTTTCTACTACCAACAGAAGTATTAGAATTAGCAAAATATGAAGATTTCCTATACCTTGCTTGGTGGTTTGTTCATATTACTTCTGCCTTGATGGATAGTTGTCATCTTATGATGTTCATTCACTGTTCATGCTTCTCATTTGATATTTAGTTCCTAATCATGTTTGATCATTGAAGGATCCCTTTTTGCATCTTCACAAGCTTCTGATTTTCTGGTAGCATACAAGTATTGGTTTAAGTCAGGGATCCCCAAATTTGGCAACTTTAAGACTTGTGGACTTCAACCCCCAGAATTCTCCAGCCAGCTGGCTGGAGAATTCTGGGAGTTGAAGTCCACAAGTCTTAAAATTGCCAACTTTGGAGACCTCTGGTTTAACCCTAAGAAACTAGAGATATCTTGGAACTCTGTATATGCCAGGTTTATTAAAAAATAAATAAAACAGCATTTTGAAGAAAAATTGAAAGGAGGAATATGAGAAAGAGAAAGGAGATGGAAAGAAGTTAAGAAAAGGAAAAAGTCAAAAGAGATGAGATAAAAAGAAAGCAATAGGTTATATGAAGTTTAATGCACTCATTGCCATGGATACACATTACATTTCTCCTTAAGATTTTGGTCCAATGATTTACCACGGTAATATTTAAGCTTACATCATACTAATATAATTTGTACAATGTTTTAGCTCGCTAATTCCACTTTAAAGCTGTATCCATATGGTTTTCATTCCATCTACATAATCCCCAAGCTCTTCTAAAAAGTCAGGATCAGACATCGTTTCCAGTAAAGATATATAATTTTTAGGGCAGTAGAGCTTGTTTTTTGTATTTCACATATGGCAAATAATGTTTATATTGAATTTTTATTGCTGCTTCAAATATATATGCACACACAGAGAAAATAAAAGAAAAAAGAAATGGAAGAAATCTGTCAACATCACTTAAATTTTTGCAAATGCAGAACAAAAAACAAAAAAAAACAGATGCCCAGTTTGCAACAGAGTTATTATGATGTTGCCTCACAAACAAAAGTATGGTATATGACAGTATCAGTGGCATGATAATAACAAGGGTTTTCTTCATACAGAATAAGCATCATATGTAGGAAGTCACAATTTGTAATGATTCCAGGCTCATTCATATGTTTTGGAACCTTGTAGATGAAGAGACAAATGGAGGAAGAGATAAACAAACAGGTGTTAGTGATCTGTAGAAATCCTTCAGATTTGGGCTGAACTGAAACAAATTAAATGTTGCATGGATTACATTGTTAAGACCATAATCAGCCAATATCACTTTGTATTTTATTTATTATTTTATTTATTTATTTGTCAAGCATGTATTAGATAACAAATATAATTAGAACATGATTATGATTACATGAAATGGGTATGAATAAAAGGGGACATGAGGACAGGGACAGTAGGCGTGTTGGTGCTACAAATTGTCTCTCTTGGTTGGAAAATAATTTCCAACAAATTTTCCAAATGTTTCTTTTTGTACAGTAATAGAAGCATTTTACAGTATATAGGTGACATTTTTTGCATTAGTAAGATCCATTGAGTGAAAGCATGTAGTTAAAATAAAATGTGTTAAGTATATTGGAATGAGTTTCTTCGTACCATAACGGAAGTATTTTAGCCTATTTATGTGTAAAACCACACAGAGTCAATGTAGTGAGCAGCATGAAGGTTTGGTGAATAGCAGAAGGCCTGGGAGAAAAGGGGTTGGGTTTGAAAGAACATTATCATTTTAAAGATGGAACAGCAGTGTTGATTTGTCTTAGATCATTAAGGGTTAGGCTTTTACAGAAGGATTTCTCTGCTTTCTCTGCCAAGAAAATATTCCTTTTTATTTTGGTCGTACTCATATAATGATATGAAAAATAGATTGCTTTTGGTACAATACCCAAAGACAAGATAATTTCAGTAAAATTCTCACACAAGGAATGCATTTGAATGTCCTGTTTTTCACTCTACAATTATTTCTCCTGCACTTTGCCGGCTGTTTGGCTTATCACATGTCAATCTTCATCCCAATGAAAGACATCATGATAGAAATTCTCCCAAGGTGCTTTTTCAGATCAGGGAGCTGGGGCAGTCAAGGATAGTGAAGATTTATAATAGGCAGAAGAAAACAACTATTTCTATCATGTCAGCAGCTTTAGCCACTTTGTGATAATAAAGGGAGTTCAAAATCACCACTCAGAAAAAATTAAAAAGTGCATTCTAGAACATAAGTTAGAAACAAATTTAAAAACCACTAGAGTAGAGTAGAATAGAGTAGGGTAGGGTAAGGTAGGGTAGAGTAGAGTAGAATAGAATAGAATGGAATGGAATGGAATGGAATAGCTTTATTTGGCCAAGTGTGATTAGATACACAAGGAATTTGTCTCCAGTACAGTATACATGCAGAACAACACAGTAATAATAACCATAATAGAATACCAATAAGAGAGGACAGTAGAGAAGATGAGAAGAACAATAATAATAATACAGCCATACAATATACTTAGACATAAGATAACACTCTGAGGATTAGGTGTTTAGCAGAGTGATGGCACAAGGGGAAAAAACTATCCCTGTGTCTAGTTGTTTTGTCATGCAATGCCTTGTAACAGAATCCTGAAGATATGCTGCCCATATTTTCTCAGCCCTCCTTCTGACCCATACAATATACCATGGAAAGCAGGCTGGATGCAATCATTTTTTCTGAAGCTCCATCTAAAAACCTGATATTGTGACAAATCAATAGACACAAAGACATTAACAACAACCATGGATTATGCACCAAGCCCAAAAAGGAACAAAAATACTCAAGCACTTCTTCACCAGCAATCAGCACCCAGATCAGCATAGATTAACTCTAAAGTTAACATCAGACCAAGAATCAAGTAAGCAATAACCCAATCAAGAAACTGCCAAAGAGCCATCAGTAAACAGCCCAACCAAAGAATCTCTGAGGCCACCCCCCTCTCTCACACACACAGGCAAGACACCAGAATATAAGCTGACAACAAACAGCACTCCTTACTAGCATTGATGATGTTATCTAGTTTGGGTAATGAAACATCTGCAAGAAAACAAGCGTTTTGAGGGAGTACCATGTCAACCCTGAGCTGCAAATATTCTACTTTATGATTCCATCTACTGGAGTCTGTACCTATCCTGTTTAGTTTAGCTGTACCAAACCAGACAGAGAGAACACTTCGAAGAAAAGAGCAAAACTGGTTTCGGAGTGACTGTTGGTGGTGTTATTTTGGTAACTGGCATCCCTATGGGAATGATCTAAATCCTTCTGTACACATTCAAAAAGTGCATTCCTTTTCTGAGTCCATGATCTTCCTACTGAGAGTATTTCATGCTTCCACAAGCAGATTGTCCAAGCTATGATGAATTTAAACTCTCCCTTCATGTACCCATGGATCAACTTGTGTTCCAGTCTGGATACCAGCCCAAATTCAATAGGATCAAAGACCACGTGGAAACCAGCTATGTGTGCCAATTTTCTCCCAGTTTCAAGAAGCAACATGAGCTCAGCAGGCATGAAGGTATGAGCAGAGACACCCTGATAACACTGACAATATACCAGTGCATAGGTAGCCAAAGAAATTCGTTGCTGTATAATGTGATGATGGCTACTAACTTGGATAGCCTTAAAAGAGAATCAGATCAATTCATGGAGGACATTGATTGAGGATTTATTAGTCTTGAAGACTCAATGTTGCTTATCTTGAGGCTTCATGACCCCAGATTCTAATTGCAAGGAAATGCTGGGGTCAGATTTCAGTGTCAGCCCTGGAGCCATTTTCCGCTAGTTCCTGCAGGGCTGCCACAGTAGAGCAGAGTTGAGCTGTGGGAACAAGAAGTGGGAGGAAGAGATAGCTGGGGAATTGTAGCCATAATAAAATTCTTTCTTCTGAGAACCAAGAACTTTCCCACCAGGTGCAAGGAGGTGGGGACCTGACACCAAATGACCCTTGGACTGTGATCTGAATGGATCATGTGACAGACTACAGGGGCAGTAGTGGTGGGATTCAAAAATTTTTTACTACTGGTTCTGTGGATGTGGCTTGGTGGGCATGACAGGGGAAGGATACTGCAAAATCCCTATTCCCTCCCCACCCCACTAACCTGCTTTCCAGCTCCATTCTCCTGTGCATTCCCTCAACACTGTCCAACTATTTATAAAGTCTGCACTACTATTACTACTAATCCTCTCACCACTCCTTATCACCCATCCCCTCCCACTTGTGACTGTATGACTGTAACTTTATTGCTTGCATCCTTACGATATATATTGACTGTTTCCTACTATGATTGGATTACTTATTGTACCCTATGACTATTATTAAGTGTTGTACCTTATGATTCGTGACTCTTGACGAATGTATCTTTTCTTTTATGTTCACTGAGAGCATTTGCACCAAGACAAATTCCTTGTGTGTGCAATCACACTTGGCCAATAAAGAATTCTAATTCTAATATGGAACAAAAGAAGACCCAGTCGATCAGCTGGGTCTCAATGGGAGCCAGAGAATAGATGGGGGTGGGGCCAGTCAGAGGTGGGATTTGCCGGCTCCCTGAACTACTCAAAATTTCCGCTACTGGTTCTCCAGAACTGGTCAGAACCTGCTGAAAACCACCACTGAAGGTGGGCAGGGGAAGGGAAACTTTACTTTTAACTAGGGGGAAACCCAAATTTAGAGTTTAGAGTCAGGTTTCCCCAGATCTGCCAATATGATATCCCTAATAACTCTATACTTTGATATACATGCTTGCCTTGGAGTTGTGATTCTGTTGGGTGTGTTATTTGAAACCTTGACACTCTTGCCCCCAATTGTATCTGATTGGCAACTGTGAGAATCCTAGACCAAGATGCACCAAGATTAAACAGTGGTAGTCTCATATTGATTCAGTGCATTGTCTAAATTCTCATTAAAATAAATGTTAAAAATAGATTTCCAGTCCTTTCTCATACAGTTTCAACTTTTATTTCTAAGAGACAGATTTGCCCTGCTTTTTAATACCGTGTAATTTCACCAAATACAACTGCTATTGCAAACATTGCAAATTTAAATGGATTCAAAAGGATAGTGTATATATGTGAGCGAGACAGGAGGTCTGTGAATTTAATGTATAAATCTAATAAAAATAAAGAAGATGAGAGACCCATATGAAAATAATCTTTCCAACTGTGCCATATTACAAGGCAATATCAAGTTTAAAATCCAATAGGTAACTTGGTTATGCTGCACACTTGCATAAGAGATGCAGATCAAATTTATTCTTGTCTAATTTTGCAAATTCTGCATCCCCAATTTCAATTCTTTTTTTTCTTTTTTAATATATTTTATTGTTTACAAATACAGATATCAACCACAGTGCAACCATCCTGGCATTCCTCTGCTATACATACTAGAATAGAGCTAAACAACTAACACACATATTATTTATACAATATTGATTTTATTATAATTTTTTTGACCACCTTGCTCTTTTAGATCCTCTATAGTGTCACATTCTAGGTCAGTTTATCTTAATTATGTTCCAACTTCCACCTCTCACTTCCAGCCATTGGTACAATTTATTCCAAGTATCATGGTATTTTGTTCCCCCTTTGTTTTTTAGTTCTAGAGTTAATCTATCTAATTCTGCACAAGCCAGCATTTTTCTTATTATCTCTCTTTCTGACGGAGTATTTTCATTCTTCCATTGCTGGGCGTAAACCATTCTCGCTGCTGTCAGGATATGGAGTATTAGGTATGTTGAGCCTTTACTATATACCCTTCTGTTATTATTCCTAATAAAAATAATTCTGGCTTGAGTTCTATATGATGTCCCATTTGCTCTAGCCATTTCTGAATCTGTCCCCAATATTTCTAGTGTTGGAATGGCAAGCAACCCAGTGCAAGCCTGCCCACTGATTTCTTGCAGAGAATCATGTCAAATGAGGTTTCCTGCTACCATAATTCACCCTCACCTCAAACTCAAGATGCATCACTCACATTCTAGCTCATTAGTTGTTCCTGATTCTTGCAATAACTCAAAGCATGCTTCACTGTTTCTTAACATTATTCTAATGAGACATCTATGTTTAGAGATGCCATGGTACCACAGTGTGAAGCAGACAATTCAAAACCAGAATATCCATAAAAATGATAGTCGTGATAGAAGAGAATAGCTGTAGCTCTGAGTTGAACTGTGGGGTCCTTGGGATCCTCTGACCTTGGTGGATTTCTTGCAGATGTTTCATTAACATCATGCATTGATGATATTACCTGGTATGGCAATGAAACCTCTGCAAGAAAACTATCAAGCTCAGAGAGCACCCAAGACCCCAAAGAGAGTCCTTATCAGTGGTGTAATTCAATTTTTTTTATTATTACCAGTTCTGTGGGCATGGCTTGGTGGGCATGGCAAGGGAAGGATAGTGTAAAATCTCCAGTCAGAGGTGGTATTTGCCGGTTCTCTGAACTACTCAAAATTTCCGCTACCGGTTCTCCAGAACTGGTCAGAACCTGCTGAAGCCCACCTCTAGTCCTTATCATCTGACTCTGTATTCCATACATTATGCAGAGAAATTTGACTCATCTGGATGCCACAAATCTTTTAAGGATCATCTAAGCTTTGAAAGAATTAACTTGCAACTTATCCTTTAGGAAAATAAACGGAACAGAGGGAATATTTTGCAACTGTTATACTCTAATTCCCCCAAAATGGAAACCCCACTGGGGCAATTGTACAGACTGATTGCACTTGAGACAATTATTTTCTCTGGCTAAGCATACTGTATATTAGCAAGCCAGTCTGGTATAGTGGTTAAGACATCAGGTGAGATACCAGGAGACTGTGAGTTTTAGCCCTACCTTAGGCATAAAGTCAACTGAATGGCCTTGAACCAGCCTTAGGAAAGAAGCAAGGCCAACCTACTTCTGAAAAACCTTGCCAAGAAAATTGCAGAGACAACACCGACTCAATTCCCTCCCTAACCCACCTATTCCCCTAAAAGAGCATATATTAGAATCACCACTGACTCTCTCTCTCCTTGTCTATCACTTTATTTACTTATAAGGTTTGTAAATTGTCAGCATACCACAACGCTCCAATCATTAGAAACTGAGACTAAAAAACAGATACAGCTCAAAAGAAAAGCAACACCATGCATTGTAATCACATAAACCCAGAAGTCATGACTGTATCATAAAATAAAAATAAAAGCCAGGCCATTTTTTTCTGTCTAGATTTATGTCCTCCCTTTATTGTGTACAATTCAAGGCAGCATACATAATGTGCTCTCCTCCTATTCTTCCCCATAACACGTTCTGTGTTCTTTGCTGCCGGAGAGGTAAGAAATTTGCTCAGATATTCAGGTAGCGGGAACTGCAAAACCATAAAACGGTGAGCAGTGATTGTTTTTTCAATGCAGGCTCTGACACAGGCATCATTTGGAGAGGTGGAGAGAGGTCATGGAAACCACATTCAGACTTCTGCATTCCCCCTTGTGTTGAAAAAGAGGTCACCTGCGAATTAGTCAAGGCTGGGGCACAGCTTAACAAACTATGATGGTATCTTTGATTTTGAATTAAATGTCAAGTGCAGTTATGCAATGGCAAGTTGGCTCTCCAGCGGTCTAGCAAAAGAATGTATACAAATTGAAACAAAGAATGGGAGAAGGAAGAGAGAAAAGAAAGCAATGGAAGAGCATCAGAGAGCTGTGCTTTTTAAGCAAACCAGGATACGGAAAACCACAAAAACAGTATCAATAGCACATAGCACTTAGATTTATATACTGTTTCACAGTGCTTTACACAGCCCTCTCTAGGTGGTTTACAGAGTCAGCCTATTGCCCCCAACAATCTGGGTTTTACCTACCTCGGAAGGATGGAAGACTGAGTCAACATTGAGCCTGGTGAGATATGAACTGCCAAATTACAGGCAGTCAGCAGGCAGCAGAAGTAGCCTGCAGTACTGTACTGTCACCATTGTGCCACCATGGCTGGGTAATAGAAAAAAGACCAAGAAGATCTGGCTTTCATAGCAATTCAATGTGTTTTACTGGAGAAAAACTAGAGGAGAGCAGTTAGGCCTGCTGCCTTGAATTCTAGAAGATTTAGGATGTACAGGTAGTCCTTGAGTTATGACCAAATTTATTGTTAAGCAGTGCAGACATTAAGCTGGGCATCATGTAACCACGCCTAATTTTGCAAACATGTTTTGCTCTGATTGTTAAGCAAGACAGACATTGCCTGGCTGTGACTTGCCACCTGCTAGCTTTCTCTATTGCTTGTCAGGCGCCAACTGAAAAGAAAGCAAATGACAATCATATGACTTAGACGTAGAATGACTTTATTGTCACTTGAAATGTACACTAATTGTCCTACATTACTCCTTGCAGAGATCTGGTCATCTGCATTATTTTAGCCAGCTGTCTGCAATTCCCCCACCATCTAGTCAGAGTTGAAGAAGAAAGAAAAACCAAGAAAGTCCAGTTGCCTCCTAAAAAAAGCACCTTTGGGACCACCATGACCTGGATGACTGGGAATCTCCACAGACATTTTACTAACTTAACAACTGTTAAGTTAACAACTTGAGAATTGTGGCAAGAGAGCTTGTAAAATGGAGCAAAGTCCCCTTAACAACTGTTTCACTTAGCAACAGAAATTTTGGACACAATTGTGACTATAAGTCGAGGACTACTTGTTAATTGCAAGTATTGGTCTTAAATCACTTTTTTCAATGCCAACATAATTTCAAACGGTCACTAAATGAACGGCTGTATGTTGAGAACTACTACCGTAGTCTAACACTGTAACTGCTACACCATACCAATATCCCAGTACTACTTTTTCATTAATGAGGTTTTCTTAAACTGGTGTCTGTTATCTGTTCTGAGTGCTAAATTTTCAGATGAAACTAGAAGTTGGCATGCAGAGGAAAGAATTGGTATATCAGCTGTTGTTCTTGCAATAATACTAAATTTGCAGCAAGGTAGTGTTTTGCCCCTGGGAAAAAGAATAGGTTGTTGTTTTTTTGCAAATTGGGACACTGGAGTGGGGAATTCGCAATTATAAAACATCATCTCAGCTGCAAGGCTAAAATAGGAGGTTTCTTTCCTTAGAGCCCTTTAAAAGAAAAATTTGAACAGCAAGGGGAAAAAGGGGGAATTAGCTGTTATGTCTTTTGCCTAAACTTCACTGTTAAAGAGAAGGCAACAATGCAGAGAAAATGTATGTAAAGAAAAAAAGAGAATATCTGGTAGGACAGGCTGACCATGAAAATAATACAGGGAGTTCTCAACTTACAACCTTTTGTAAAAATTTCAACAGCACTGACAAAAGTAATTTATGAC
The DNA here is from genome assembly GCF_049901715.1 of Pseudonaja textilis. Classification (NCBI taxonomy): domain Eukaryota; kingdom Metazoa; phylum Chordata; class Lepidosauria; order Squamata; family Elapidae; genus Pseudonaja; species Pseudonaja textilis. The sequence continues at coordinate 11,355,748 of NC_142000.1, forward strand.
TGGTCCTCGAATCACCAGAGCATACCCACAGTCATATGATCAAAATTCAGGTATTTGGCTACCAACCTTACAAAGGTTGCAGTGTCCCGAGGTCATGTGATTATCATAGACAGACAAACTGTCACCTTGTTATATGGATCACAATGCTTTTCCTTCTGTTTAAGCCTGTTGGAAGAATTATCCTTCTGGGTTCAGTTCCAAGTGGGAAAAAGACACTGGAAACATGGAAGCTGTTTGGAAAGATGGTTTAATGGTGGACAGGATCACATGCCTTGGAGCTCCAAAGTGAAAAGGACGATCACCTGCTTCAAGATGTTGGGTGAAGGAAAAGAAGATGGGCCAAGATGCTGAGGGACCCTTTGTTATATAACCTTTCTTGGGCCCCACCTTTCCTGTTCCTGTGTAAGAAATGTACCCCATTGGCTGTCGGACTCCCAGGGGTGGGGATCTTAGCTGGACCACATGGCTTCACCTGAGTGCTGGCTGATGCAATCTTACCAGGCCATGTGGTGAGATGGATAGAGGCCTTTGTTATGTAGAATACTCTGGCTCAGACCTTAATGCCCCACCCATTAACAAAGGTGTGTGTGTGGGGGGGGTGAGCTTCTGCCTCTCTGAGTTTCTACTTCCCTTTTAAGGGAAATATTCTGCCTTTTAATATTTCCTAGGATATTTCATTTTTCTAGGAGAAGAGTGGGTGCTAACTTCCTCCAAGCCAAAGGCAGATACAGCATGTATCTGTGATATATGCTCCTTGTTTCTGGAACCATGGAATATAATTCATGACCATTTTTCCTAGAGCTTCCTTTTAAAGTAAGCAAGCAAGATGTTGACATAAAAGCCCCTAACCATTAGAGAGCTCCATTAGGATTCCTGATTTTTTGTTCTGTCTGTTAAGATCCCCTTTACTGTTATCAAGTAGAATTTCAACTCCACCGTATATACCAGAACTTTCAATTGGGGGGGGGGAGAGATTGGGTGAGGACCTGATTTATATTGCTCTGTGAAAGAAGGAGATAAAGAATGGGAAGGAGTAAGAAATGGCAGAGAAACTCCAGTATGTAAACATTGTTTAAACCACTTTAGCACAAAGAACAAATGATCGCATGGGACTTAAGGAGAAAAAGAAGAATTGCAGTATAAGTAAGTAAGAGCAGTAGCAATGATAATAGTACTAAGAGTAAATCAAGCCCAATAGTACTAAGAGTTCAATCAATCCTTTGAAAAGAGATGGCGTATTGAGTTGGGGTTTTAAGTGCAATGGAAATTTTCTCTTCCTTACTTTGAGGGATCTAATTCCCTGGGGTCTCTAGACCCAAAGGATCTGTCTTCTGAAGCAGCTGCCATCAACTCAGCTGCAGCACTTACCAAGGAATCCTGCCAGGGTGGGACTTTTAAAAAAATTTTAAAAAAGATTTTGTATCTAGGTAATGCTTACTAACTGTAGATAAGAGTGTTCCTTGATTCACCTGAACATGGCCAGCATGTCTTCTTCTCTTCAGTCTAAACATCTCAGATACCTTCAGCTTATCCTCATGGAGATGTCTTCAAGTCCTTATATCATCTTCACTGCCCTCCTTTGAATCTTCTCTAACCTGCCAATATAATTCTGGAAATGCCAACCTTCATGTCAAGCAAGCAGAAAAGAACAAACCCCATGAGAAAGGATTAGGAAAAGCATATTGCAAGAAAAGGCAAGTGAAGTGGGGTTTGTTTTGTTTTGTTCTGTTTTTGGTGATAATTAACCTAAGCTTCTTCCAGTGATGGAGCACTTCGACATTTCCAAGTATCCAGACTGGCAGTACAGAAGTGAGAAGAACCAGAGGTCGCTGCTTTTTCCTTTTTTAAAAAAAAAGCAAAACAAAACAAGTGAAACGGTAAGCAATGGGAGAGAATAAACTCAGCCCGAACGCTGGATTAAATATACACTGGTTTACATCTTAAGTAGGGAGACCTAGAAGACTTGGTGACTGAGGCCAGGCGTGCTGTGGTCCATGGGGTCGGAAACAGCCAAATATTAGCAATAGCTGCTTGAGATCTGAGTCATGCCACCTGCATATCTGAACTATTATTATAAATTTGCTTCTTACTTTCAGGATCACTGAGCCAAAACTTGAGTTTCATGAGCCCTGGGAAAATATCGTTCAAAAATAATTGGGTTGCAGGAACTTTTAAACCAGAAGTGGTTCTCCTTTTGGGCAAAGCTTTCTCATCCTTCCCTAAAGGACTTGTTCTTATTCCCAAAATCTAGTGGGTTAAAAGAGATCATGTCACAGCCTCCATCTCCCAGGCATTCTGTTAGAAAGGAAGGGTGAAATCATGTCATCAGCCAAGCACGTATCATTTGTGGTTTTGGAAAAATATCCTTTGATACATGGTAACGAGCAAAGCTCTTGAATTTTAAAGCAGATGGCTTTAAACCCTTTATTAATTTAGTCTTTTAAAAAAAAAAAAGCCTGAGAAAACATTTAACATACCTGTCATTTATCACACATTGTACTATTATCAAGTTCAACTAACTGTTCATTGCGCTGAAATAATAATTAGTATCTTCCTTTTTTTTTCTTCAAAAAATATGGGTTGCATAGCTATTGGCAATGAGTCTTCAGTTTTACATGAACTTTTAGTCTTTCCTGTCTGTCAGTCTATTCCTACAGTGTCCCATCATTGGGCATTTTTGAAGAAGGTGCACACGGATGCTGCTCTGCTATTCACTCATGTGTTTTCATTTGCTAATTGGAACCACATAGTTATGAATGTTTTTGCAAGCCTGAATTGGTTATCCATTTTCCTGAAAGAAATGCTAATTGCCCTCGCAGATGTAGCCTTTCACCCCCATTTAGTCAGGACACTGGAGAAATAGAAAGAAGATTAAATGGGGGAGAATCACCATGCATGGCTACATCTGGTTTGTATTTCCTTTGTCCACATGAACAAGTTCACCTTGCTATGTACCTCACATTGTCTAATTGGATGAGGACATGTCAAAAGCACAGTCTCCCCAAACCATTTCAGGAAGTGCCGATCTGAACATTTCTTCCATATTTTTATTTTTGTGGAACAACTGATTGAACATAAAGGTTGGAGCGGATCTTCAAAATAATCTAAACCAATCTCTGCCATTGCAAGAGCCCACAATTACAGAATCTCAGGCAATCAGCTAGGCTCAATTTAATTATCTCTGCTGGTAGAGAAGGGGTGGTGCGATAGCTCAGTGGTTAAAGACGTTGGGTTTGTCAACTGGAAAACTGACAGCCCAGGTTGAAGACCTGAGTGCTGTTTGATGGGGTGAGCTTCTGTTACTTGCCACAGCTCCTGACCAGATAAATAGGTACCACTTCAGCAGGAAGGTTACTGTGTTCCATATTCTCATTCTAGTCACATGATGATGGAAGCATCTCCCAGACAACACAGGCTCCCTGGGCTGAGAACTGAAAATGAGGATCACCTCTTCATGACTGGACAGGGGAATCCTTTAAATCTTTTAATGATACAGAGTCCACCAACTCCCACAACTCAACTCTCAGAGGTAAGCTGCTCCATTGACTAATTATTCTCATTGTCAGGAAGTTTCCCCATAGTTCCAGGTCAGAACTCTCTTAGTGAGCTTCCACTCAGTGCTTCTCGTACTACCCTCATGAGCTTTGGACAGGAAAAAAAAAACCCTACCAAAGCAATCTATCCTATGTTGGAGCATTTAAAAAGACATGTATAGGTCTTGTTAACATGTTTTGTTAGTCACTTCTCTAGTGGTGTGAACCCCATCTTCCCACACTTCAGATTTATTGTAAGAACAGCTCACAATTAAATGGGAACAGTCAAAAAATTCAATGGATGTAGACAATGACCAACACAAAGCAGGAATAAGTGCCTGGTTGTGTATGGCTTTTTAATTGTTGTTTGGGGGATTGATGGACAGCTAGTAAGCTGTCAGCTGCTATTTCCTTGTGCTGCCAAATGCTTGTTTCTTATAGGCTCCCAGGACTTGGCAGCACAAGAAGACAACAGCTGACAACTTAATAATAGGGTATCAACACTCGAATCAACAACTAAAAAGACACGCACAGCCAGACACCACATAAATACTATGCATAAGGTAAAGGTTCCCCTTGCACATACATGCTAGTCGTTTCCAGCTCTAGGGGTCGGTGCTCATCTCTGTTACAAAGCCGAAGAGCCAGCGCTGTCCGAAGACGTCTCCGTGGTCATGTGGCCAGCATGACTAAATGCCAAAGGCGCACGGAACGCTGTTACCTTCCCACCAAAGGGGTCCCTATTTTTCTACTTGCATTTTTGCATGCTTTCAAACTGCTAGGTTGGCAGAAGCTGGGACAAGTAGTGGAAGCTCACTCCGTTACACTGTGCTAGGGATTTGAACTGCTGAACTGCCAACCTTTCTAAACGGCAAGCTCAGTGTGTTTGCCACTGAGCCACCATGTCCCTTAATACTATGCATAGAATAGCCCAAAGCATTCTGGTGAGAGACAAGTTCCAGTACAAGACCAAAAGCTCAGAAGACTAAACCTCTGGTCCTGATGACCGACCCAGATTGGATCTTGCAACATTATCCTGGGACACATATACTGTATTTGCCTTCATTCGTAACTTTTTTATTCCACACAAATCCATAAAATTCCCATTTAAAGTTGTTGGAGCTACTCACAGGATCTCCTTTGAATATTCTTGTCCTGCCTTTCTCACCTCTGCTATTTTAATAGATTGCCGCTTTTAAAGGGGTGTATCACTATACCTTTGATTGGATGATTTATGTGGGCTTTAGATTTATTGAATGCCATCACAGGAGCTATTAACTATAGAGCAACTATTAACTATAAGACAACTAATAAATCTTGGAGAGAAAAATACATTGTACATTTATTTCCTGATATCGGTGATGCTAAAATTCAAGGGTACACCCTATATTGGTTATTGACTATAATAAAATATTCTATTCCGATTTTTTAGAGAGGAGAGGACATTAAACCTTTGCGTTCATTTAAGTCCCATGTGTATCTTCAACACTTGCTTTTTCCATTTTAATGTAAAGCATACATGATTTTTCTGGTGACAAATAAAGCAGTTTCTTTTTTTTAAACCACTCAGCAGGCATGGCTGTCAATCTCTTGCATTTATATTTAGCACAGTGCTGATGGAATTTGAACTTGTTTCTAAAGCACCTGGAGTGTTTTCATTCGAAGAATGATTGTTCAGTATCTTGGATGAAAACCTCAAGAGTAAAGGTCACTGGAAGTTAAAGTGGCGCTTTCTATTAAGGTTGCCTCCATGTTATGTGTGTTAGAAACCCTGCCAATGATTGTGATGATATGCAAATTTATTTAGGTTTAATTGGTTATTCAATTAAAAGCCAGTTGGTAATGGACTAAGAGTCTTTAATCAATCGATAACTCTAATTATACTGTCATTCCACTATCCACTGCCTTCCATCAATGAATTAAGCAATATTTCAAAATGTGTTTTGTTTCAACCAAATGGACCAACAGCATTAATTGAAAACAGTTCTTTCTCCCATGAAAACCTACGTTTTTTTTTTTAGTGCTTGATAGGGAGGGGTGGGGGAAAGATAGAAATAGAATGGACTAATGTTTGGAAACCTTACAAAGTCCTCTCCTTACTCTTAAACATTTACTCTTACTTTCATCAATTCTCTTGATAATAAGGGAATTGGCGTGGCTCTATGCTTTTTGTATAGTTAAGCCCATTCCTGCAATAGCCTTGGCAGCAGATACCAGTTCTGTAAGGAAATGTTCAGAAATTTGTTGAAAAACTTTGCATGGCTGCAACATAAATACTTTTGCATTTTTTTTAATAAAGACTGCATTTAACCCTCTGTTGTTAACAACCAATGGAAAGATCCGAATCATGTTGACACAAAGTTAAACATGATGTGGTCTTAATCCATATCTAAAAGCATCCAACAGTTGACAATTAATTTTGATGTTCACGTTATTTTGTATATAAACTTTGCATTGCTTATTTTGTTCATTTGCCTCCTGGTGTCCACATGGACAGGTTCATGCAGAGTTATCTACATGTAGTCCTCAACTTATGACCGCAATTGAGCTGAAAAAAATTGTTGCTAAGTGAGACAATTGTTAAGTGAGTTTTGACTCATTTCAGAACCTTTCTTATCACAGTTGGTAAGTGAATCATTGCAGTTGTTAGGCTAGTAATATGATTGTTAAGTGAATCTGGCTTCCCTATTGATTTTATCAGAAGGTCATAAAAAGTGATCACGTGATCCTGGGACATTGCAATTGTCATAAATATGAGTCAGTTACCAAGTGTTTGAATTTCAATCTTATGACCATGGGAGTGCTACAACAGTCATAAAGTGTGAAAAACGGTCATAAACAGGGGTGGGATTCTACCAGTTTGCACCTATTTGCTAGAACTGGTTGTTAACATTCTAAGCAGTTTGGAGAACCAGTTGTTAGAAGAAATTACTGGCCTAATCCTGTAAGGAAGGCAGGAAGGAAACATTCTGGTGTTGCTTACAGAAACTGCCTCTAAGGGTTAATAATAACCCTTATTACATTCTTGGCAGGACTAGACTTCCTGTCTTTGGAACTTCTCTGGAGTTTTTTCCCCTCCTTTGCTGGTACTTTGCTTGTGTGGAGTGACCATTCAAAGTTACAGTGGCACTGAAAAAAGTGACTTATGACCATTTTTCACACTTACGACTGTTGCAGCATCCCCACAGTCATGAAAGGCCAGGTGAGGAGATATGTGCCTCGATGTGAGTGATATTGAGCTGGCCACATCCAGCTAATAACATGACCACCAAGCCATGTCGACCCAATCATATGACCACCAAGCCATGCCCACCACCTAAGTGACGCCCACAGAATTGGTTCTTAAAAAAATTGAATCCAACCTCTGGTCATAAATCCCTTTTTCAAGTCCATTGTAACTTCAAACTGTTCTTTAATGAACTATTGTAAATTGAAGACTATCTGTACAGGATGAAGAAATGAAGAAAACGGCAACCTTTTGTACATGTGTGTGATGTCTCAGTATACATATATAACAGGGGTATGTCTATGGAGATTCTTAGTCATCCAGGTCATGGTTGTTCCAAAGGTGCTTTTTCAGGAGGCAACTGGACTTTCTGTTTTTTCTTTGAAGATGTGTCACTTCTCATCCAAGAAGCTTCTTCAGCTCTGACTGGATGGTGTGGAATGGAAGGATTTATACTCCTTGCATTCATTTAGTGAGTTATTAAGATCCCCTGGAGGTTTATCTGTGTCATCAGGTTCACCTGAGTAGTGCAAGTGGATGTGGAGCCTTCTTGGAACTGTTGAGCGGACTATGTTAATGACTCGCTAAAAGGATGCAAATGACCAGCAGTCTGCAAGGAGTATAAATCCTTCTATTCTCCACTATCCAGTCAGAGCTGAAGAAGCTTCTTGGATGAGAAGCGAAATGTTTTCAAAGAAAAACCAGAAAGTCCAGTTGCCTCTTGAAAATACCACCTATGGTACATAACAGGACTATACTGGTAATAAAGAATGTAGCTATAAAAGGGTAGTATTTGCACTGCAACTGGCACAATATTACTTTAATCATTTGACCCCCCTCCCATTGCCCCCTCCCTCCCAGCAGACACCTCTCTGTTCCTGCAGTTTCCTTGGCAACAATCTGGAAGTGATTTGCCAATGTCTTCTTCTAAAGGATTCTCATTGACTTTTCAGTCTAACTTATAGCCCTGGGATTTTATAGAGGTCTCATTTCTCAGCATTAACCAGATCTGACCCTGCTTAACTTTTACAAGATCTGCCAAGTCAATTAAATCACAAATAATACAGCCATTTATATTTAAAGGTCTGACCAAGAGATGCAGCCTTAATGATTTTATAATATAAGTAAGAGAAGAAAGAAGTGAACAAAACTCCAAAGGAATTACAACCTAAAGTGCATTCTATTACTTGCTAGCGACTCTGATAAATATAGCTTATGGGTTTTTTTAAACTATATTTTCCAAAACTCCTAAGAGAAAAATGGAAGATCCACTTATACACATGATATGATTCCCATTTAGCACACATCAAAATGCCAAGGTTAAGTTTATGCAATTTGAAAGGAAAAATCTAAAATTCCCCGATCCATTGCCCAAAGGCTACTCAAGTTTCCTCACAACTATTTACATGACACAAACAATGTGGACGATAACAACATTCATCACAGTTCACGTCATATATCCATATTAGCCTTTATTTAAGCAATTAAAAACACAAGCAATTAAAAGCTACAAGTCTTTAATCTGCTGATGAATAAGTCAGCCAATAGAGAAAGGCTGTGTGTCCTCTTTAATATGACTCAAATCTGTTTTGATCCCTGCTGGGCCAGTTGTTTGTGTGGCACAGAAAAGGAAACATTCAAGACAAACTTCAACTTAGAGCAGACATCTCTGTAAATAAATGCATTTTGAAAGGGATAAAGATAAAGCTGTAGCTGTTTAAGTCAAAACTCAAAGTACTTGGACTGTATTTATTGAGTTTTTAGAACACAAACAAACACAAGCACCGCCTGAATGAAGCTTTCGTATCATGAGCTCTCACAAGATTAAATTCAACATTTAAGTATCCTGTGCCTTAAAATGGCATATTTGAGATTAAAAGCACCCTGACATTGCTGATGTTATGAAATAGAAGTAAAGAATCATTATTATTATTATATCCTGTTCTAAGCACATTGGGCTATGAGCATGCTCCACATTTTTGGTCCACAGCTACACTCTGCATTTTTCCTTTTAAGGCTGATATTTTTAAGACCTCCCTGAAATATTTGGTGCCAGTTTTTTTTCCCTCTTTTTTTCTGACTATCTGGTGGTTTCCAATGGATTGCACTCTTTGCTGGATGTTGCTCACTCATGCGGAGCGCATGTCCAGCAAAGTGCATTCTTTGTCCCATTCCTATCTCAGAGAGTCTTTGACAATTACTTCTTTATAGAATTTTCTCATTTGTGACATGATCCCAATATAAGATATGAGACAACATTTCTGGAAGATGTTGTTCTTATGAATAATCCTTTTTGTAGATTTCCAGGTCTCACTGGCATAGATGGCAACTGGTATGACAATGGCATTAAATAATCTGATCTTGGTTAATGATGGACGTGGTCCATATGGAGAGCATTTGTTGAAAGACGGCTTTACCCATTCAGTATTTCACATCTGCTTCTGTTCACGCCATCTGTATCCATGATGCTACCAAGGTACTCAAATTGTTCCACACATTTTAAGGCCTGTCCTCCTAACGTTATCAGAGTGTTGTCTTGAACATTGCCAACTTGCATCAGCCAGCCTAAATATTCCTGGCTGTTGCCAGTATGCATTATTTCAGAAGTATAGATCTTACAGTACTACAATGATATGTCCATAAGGAATCTCTGTGAATATGTGCATGTGTTTCTCTTTGCATGTATTAAAACTGTTGCTTTGTTTTTTCCTCAAGGGAGAACTAATAGAGACATTCTCGATCAACAGAAAGAAATAATGACATAAATATCAAGAATATGGAACACAAGGAATATCACACTGCTTCACGCAAAAAAAGAAAAAAAATGTGTGCAGTCTATTGCCCTGGCCCCCACAGTCATCAACAATAAGTCCGACAGTTGGACATGAAGACAGTTACCTTTTTCCACTCAGGTTCTCCGGAAGCTGATAGGAAGAGTCATGCTATCTTTGATACTGAGGGCAATAAATTAACAATAGCCTTCAGTTAATTTCTTCTCCAAAAGTATAGTAACTTAGTCTAAACAAAGTCTAAATAGATGTTGTCACCTAATGAGGACAATGGATTATGGCAGTTGCTAACATAATTGGACGAAGTCCTGCTTATTTAGGCTGAAGCATGTAGCATGCCATCTGGCTATCTTTACAAAGTACCTTTCTCTCTGCTTCTGACTCTTTTCTGGAAAGCTACTTTCACTCACACACATTTTAGAAACCTTCCATAGTTCTGTTTCTCTACCAAGAGCTTTTGTGCCTGTCATAAATATATATCTAGATGGATGACTATGCACATGCTTTAATGCACTTAATTAATTACTAAGAATTAGATTTAACGGTTGCATTTTATTCTACTTCAAAGTACATATTATTGGCTTTGGGGCAAGGCAAATAGCACAGAAATTGCTTAAACAAATAAGGAATTTTTATGACCGACAAGTACTGAGCACCCGAAACTTCAAAAAATGGTCCAACCTTAGTCAAATTCAGGGCTATGCCTACATTTTAAAATAGCTTAGTGCTGAAATGACTTTTATGGTTAGTTAGCATGATGTACAAACAGTTTATGGAAATGACTTTACTTAATCAGCTTGTCTGGTGGTTGCTAGACATATTTGATATAGGAGATCAATTTAGAATCTTACAACTTACCTGTGATCTTTTGGGAAGGATTCATCCAGCATTTAATACAACCATGAGGTAAGACAGCTAGATGAACAACTATAGTAGTGGCAAAAGATGAGTGGAAACGCAAATCCTTAATCTGGAATAAAGAATGCAAATAATCCCAGTAAATAATTATTGGGCAATTACTATAAGAAGATATGACTCAAAGAAGGCTAGAGAGTGTTTTGACTCTTATGTCCATGTAATTTCAATGAGCTATGCTCTGATAATATCCAGTTGTTCTAAATTAATCTTTAGCTACAGATATGAAATGTAATTTATAAGCAAAATGTCAATATAATAAGAAATGTTCTATGTTTCATCACAGAACTGAAAAGAGACACAATAGACATTACTGACCATTTCCAATATGCATTATTTCAGAAATTGCAATAATTCTAAGAACTAAAGAGGGTTTTATCACATCCACAACTGCAAATCAGGCATTCAAAGTGAAAGAGTAGCCTTCTTTTTATATTTTGATAATGAAATCAACACTTTCAAACCCAGCAGTATTCAAAAGCACTAGTACTATTAAACACTTTTAGAATAACATGTTTCAGAATTTATTGAACAAAAACAAAACCTTTACCAAAAGCCTAAAGAAAATATATGTATATACCTTCATATCTATATAGAATAGAACAACTTGGTAATATTTTCAAGGAGTTCCTTCCACAACTATAAACCACACTGAGATTTCTTTCAATAAATATTATAACTTTTGACTGCTCAATGTTTTTATATATTATTGGCCTTTTATTGTAAACTGCTTTGACAATGGCCAAGTTCATAAATAATGCTAGGTTTAAAAATTGGGTTGGCTAGTTTATGGCTGAAAGTATTATCTGAATCCAGCAACTATGATTAGTTTATGCTTCCATACTTTCTGGCAATTCAAGCAAAAGGGTCAGTTCTGTAAACTATAGTTCAGCCAAGTATGATTTAATATATACAAACAGGAATGATTTCCTTAAAAACATTTTAATAACAATGCTACTGCCGGTTTACAAAAGTCTGTAGAATCTGCTTGAGAAAGGAGCAGAACTGGGGATCAATGAACAATTACTCAACAATTCTGTTTTGAGGATGAGAACAGAAACAATGGAAGACTTAGATAACACACAGATGGGTAGTTGGGTCTTGTACTTTTTACAAAAGAAAGCAATATATTAAAATATGATTGCAATTGGATTCTAATTAACAATGGAAGACTTAGATAACACACAGATGGGTAGTTTGGTCTTGTACTTTTTACAAAAGAAAGCAATATATTAAAATATGATTGCAATTGGATTCTAATTAACATTTGAAAGACTCTGGAAATGGAAAGATGCTCTGAAAAAAATTGAAATCACAGCATTCTCTGGAAATATTCAGATGCTGCCATATATAAAATACATCTGGAAAACTGGATGTAGTTAGCATCTAAGCCATAACATTTTTTCCAGTTTTTGCTAATGTACTATGTTTTTAAGCAGATTGAAGTCTGCAAAAATTAACATCTGGCCTGTCTATCCATCTGTTGTGGGTTGTTAATTAAGAGGAAAAATTAAACTTTCGGGATTATTATTAGATCTATTTTAACATTTAAAATAACTAAATGCACATCCATTTTTAACTTCAGAACTGGTTTATCTAAATGAAATCATGTAGCTGTATTTGGAATATGCTGCACTGTTGCAGCTGCCCCATCTCAGATAAAATATTTCAGAGAGAAGGAAAAAGGGGAAAAAAGGCAGCCCTAAGGATTAATAGGTAAAAGAGATTTTGTTTGTTTCTTAGCTTAAAATATCTATAGATTTTAGTTCACAAAAAAATGAAGTTTATTAAAGAATATATGCTATAGAGTGAATGGACACAAACATCTCTGAAGATCAACTAGAAGTTAGAAGCAGGATGAAAACTGCTTAATATTACAACACATAGGCCGATTCAATCATACTTTCAGCTAGGAACCTGGGAGCTTCCTAGACCAAGGTAAATCCAAAAACACTAGAAAATTCTTGTAGTTTGATATTCAGAAAAAAATTATCAGCCATCAGTAGATACATAGGAGTAAGTCAGATTTACACACAAATATTAAAAAGCTAAGAAGTAAACCAAAAAACCTGATAAGCAATCAATACCCACATAAGTAGGGATTAACACCAGACAAACAATAACAATACCCTATTCCCTATTCCAGTGATGGGATTCAAATAATCTAACAACCAGTTCTCTGCTCTAATGATTTCTTCCAACAACCAGTTCAGTAAACTGCTCAGAAAGTTAACTGGTTCTCCCAAACTGGTGTGAACTGGCTGAATCCCAGCACTGCCCTATTCCAAGAACGTCTTGATTTTCAGGAAGAGGACATGTTGTCCAAAAGGAACCAACCTGGCATGGCAAGCTTTTGTATATAAACAGGGAGCACACCTCACACTTACTAATACCAATGATGTTACCTTGTTGGCTAATGAAACATCTGCAAGCAAATAACCAAATTCAGAGACCACCAAGGACTTCACAATGGGCTTCCTTTATCATGGAAAGAAAACAACCTGAATCATTTAAAAATGTTGAACTTCGGTCCAACACCTGCTTGCACAATTAGAAATTCTGCAGACTGATGGGTCAAATCTTACAAGAAAATAATAGCAGCCACAGAAGAACAATTATTGGCAGAGCTAAAACAGACTCAAAAGTAATTAATATTAGAAATTCTAAAGCATCCTAAGGTTAAGGAAGAAAAACATAATTCTCTTTTAATGGAATGAAAACTTTGGTGAAACCCAATGGCAGTTTGATTGGAAAACAACAAACAGTTTAATGAAGTCCAAGCATGTTGCATGTGTACTCAAAGCTGACTATTAAACAGAAAAGGAAACTAGTAAGAAATAACTGACTGGAAAGAAGCATAGTTGTGTGGTATTCTAATATTGGTGGATGTTCACCTCAACTCCCATCCATATTATTTCAATCTTTGATGTCTCTCACTGGAGAATTGAAATGCATGACAATAAAAGGAACATCTTGATAGGTCTATAAGAAGATTTGACCTCAAAATGCAATCTGAAGGCAATGAAATCAAATCTTCCCAGCAAAATAAAGGGGATGCATCAAACCAAATTGGGTTTTTTTTTAATCAATGTAAAGTTTGAAGGGCTCTTCAAAACTTACTTTGTCTGAGTAATAATAGACATTCCTTTCCATTTTTATTTCATTGTTTATTTTGGTAATTTGTAGTCCATACATCTGTTCTGTGTAAAAGTTCCACATAGCTCATGAGAACCTTGCTCTCAGAACACATGTCTACCATGTTTACCTTTTTAATGATCTGACTTAACTTGAACTCCACTTTGTGAATGCCGGGAGCGGAGATCGTTGCATGAGGAATAAAAATAACTTCAATTGAGCAGACCAAACCAAAGCCAAATCTACCAGTCGACAAGCTTGTAAAATATTTATGAAATTCAACAGTGTCTTTGTTACTAAATGCCTCCTCTGTGGTCTTGGGGGCTTTGTTTTAATATGAAATAAGCAGGAGACAGACATACACACATAAACATGCTAAATTCTATCCAAGGGAGGCTGTTTTCATTAACTCCTGCCTCCCCCAGATTTTTACAGCCTTACCCATGTATTGCTAGAGGGTAGTGTTTTTTGCTGAGTATCTAATGATTATCCAAAGGTATTATCCTTCAGCACAAGAAAGACTCTTGGCAGATGTGAAGCTATATTATGTCCCTCAATCCTTCTTCTCTTATGGACTGCATTTTATTGTCTAAAGATAGTGAATTAAGTCTGTCTCCAAGCTGGCTATATTAACAAAAAAACCTTCCATTTTTCCATGGCTCCCCTGTTCATTAGAGTTGCCCGGTGTGTGTGTGTGTGTGTGTGTGTGTGTGTGTGTGTGTGTGTGTGTGTGTGCGCGCGTGTATTTCTTTTTCCCTTCCCCTTTAGCTATCTGCGTGCTGCAAAAAAAAGAGGGGTATTAGAAATAAAGATTGTATTTCAGCTGAAGACAGAGAGAGCACAAAAGCTCCCCTAATTATGTTACTAATTACTTGAGTAGTCCTCCATTTGACAATATAATTACACCAAAGAAGGGTGAAATGTCTCAATTACCATGGAAAGAACTGGGATTTGTTTTCATTCCAGAATTCATAGACTATGAAGCTGGATGAATAAACTTCACATGCACTCCAGAGGGCAAGCAAACTTTCTAAAAATAGGCATTCTTCCCAACACTTTTTGGGGTTGTTGTTAAAAGCAATAATAATAACAATAATGTTCATGGGCATCTGCTTTTCTTTTTTTTTATAAAGAGTTTTTTATTTTTTAAAAAACAAACATACACATACAAAACATAAAAACATAAAACCATCTTCCATTTTATATACATACAGAGTGTCAGTTGGTTACAAATCTTTTGTGCTATCCTTTTATAGTCATCTACTCACAGTTTATATCAATTTTCACATTGTCAAACTAACATATGCTTATGTATTTATTAATCTTCCATGACTAAACTATTTATTCCATCATTTCATACGAGATATTCCAAATTTTATTTTAAAATTTATATTATACATTTAACCAATGTTTATATATGTCTATATTATGTTTTATATCAATCTATTAAATTTCTATCACAGAATTATCTAGTCTATTACATTAACATGTCTTTTTATCCATCCATTGATAAAACAAATCCCATATCATATAAAATTGTTTATCTTCTTGTTCTCTAATATCAAATGTCAATTTACTCATTTCAGCACAATCCATAATTTTCTTAATAACTTCCTCCTGCATAGGTATTTTATCGTTTTTCCTATTCTTAGCTGTTAATACATTTACAATCAAATATTTCAAATCTTTGTTGTATATTTCCAGTATAATTCCCAATAAAAATATCTCTGGTTTAAAGTCTATATGTTGTTTTATCATTTTTTTCCAACCCTGTGTGGATTTTAGTCCAATATTTCTTTGCATCCAAGCAGGTCCACGACATATGGTAATATGAATCAGATATCTGATGACATTTCCAACATTTATCCAATTTATTCTTAAAAATTCTCACAAGTCTCGTTGGGGATAAATGCTACCTGTAAAAATCCTATACAAATTTTCTTTATATGCAGTTGACATTGTCATTTTATAATTTTGAGACCACAATTTTTGCCATTTTTCTAAATCAATCCCACCACAATTTTTTTATCTTTGTACTTTAAAGTTTTCTCTCTTGCCACCTGCAGTATCTGTGTCTTAATAATCTTTTTAGTGAATCTGATATGAACTTCTCTTGGTAGTCTGTTTCTCATTGCATATCTTGTATAGACACGGAATACTTCATCCATCCCATCCATCATCTTCTCTTTAGTTATCTCTAATGCTTCTGCCAGTATTTCTGTCATTATTTCAGCAAGATTTTCACCTTTCCCTTCTTCTACATTTTGAAATTTTAAGTAGAATTCTGATCTATCAATTTCCCATCTAAATGGTTCACATCTGCCCTTCTCAACATCACTCAGTCGCCTATCAGTATCTCCAATTTTCTTGTCCCTTTGTGTAACTTCTTCAATTTTTTAAAATCTATCTTCATATTACATCACCATCTGTTGAATATTTTCTACTTTCTCATCTGTCTTTTCAATTCTTTGCTCAATATTCTCCATTCTCTTTTCAGTCTTCTGAATTCCTTGCATAATCATCTATAATGTCACTTTCTTCTCTTTCTCCTGTTGTAAGGTTGTCTGTATTGACTGTTGTCCTCCAGATGGTGAGAGGCTATTGGTATTGAGGAAAAAGAAGGGAAAAAAGGAGTAGAGGCAGGCAATTGCCACTCCAAAAAAGAAAAGGGGAAAAAGAAAAATTTTCAGGCACTTATGTACCTTAATCCAATTGTTTCTCTTAATAAAATCAAGAAAAGGAAGAGGATAAAAAAAAGTAAAAAAGATTACATTCTAGTTTCTGGAATAGAAAATTAAAATCCAAATATAAAAATCCAATTTGGGGGGGTAGGGGAGTAAAAAAGGAGATGGAAAATAACCTAAAGTTAAGCCAGCCACTGCCACTGAGTATCCAAGGCTCTTTAATAAATCAACTCAATGTTTCTGGTTCCAGTATTTTCAAGGTCACTTCAATCTTCTTTCTTTCAACTTCAGCTCAAAGCTCTAATTATTTAGTTTCACAATGGGCACCTGTATAAACAATCTGCCATGCTCATCCCACTATCTTTTCCAGTGCAAAGCTCAGAGTCCTTGAGTATAGTACAAGTACATAAACAAACTGAGGAAAGAAAGAAATAATATGTCCAAGCCTCTTGATGGCAGTGCTACTTTTTTCCCTTCACTTTCACTCCCCCCTCATGTATCCAATACCAGAAACAAAAAGAGAAAATGGAATCCTTCCCTTTTTTTAAAAAAACTAAATAAATAAAACTCAAATCCAAAAGAAGAGTCTTAATCAAAACAGACTTTCAAAAAATTGTTAAAAAATAAAATAAAAATAAAAACAAAGATGGAAAATTGAAAAGAAAGAAGTCCAGTTTAAAATTCAGTAACTTTACCAAAGTCAAAGTTCCAGTAAAAAGGGAAAAGAAAAATCATTCACTTTAACTAGCTTAATTTCACCGCTTAAACACTTTTCTCTTCACTTAAATCTTTCAGGGCGTTCTCTTCAAGCAATAATAGGTAAAAGTTCATCTCACCAAACTGATACACTTTCCTTCAATCTCTTCCGTTTCAGAGCTGTCCAAGCTTCAGCAGCTTGAATGGCTGCATCTCCGCCGCTGGCAAAAGGGCTTTTCCTGGATCAACCAGGGACTTTGTGACATCCCTGGAATCGACAGGATGTACCCCTCCTCAGTCACCATCTCTACGGTTTAGGTCCAGTGGGATCGTCCTGCAACAGAGGTATCAGCGGTGATCTTGGAGCTTCAAGATTGCATGCTGTAGCGCTGAGACGCCAGCTCCGCCCTCAGCATCTGCTTTTCATTAAATGCATCAGATCTCTCAACTTCAAGATCTGTTCACCTCCAAGCTTTATTTTTAATTTTCTTCGCCAATCTTTCATGATCTTGCATGTCTTTTGTTTTGCTCTTTTATATTTCACCAACCGTCCAATGGAAAAGGCTAATGTTTCCAGTGTACCCATTGAGAACAAAGTGACATGTATCTAATGAGGCACCATTAGTATTGATTTTGAGTATTTGTAGGATGGAGCCAAGCTTGAGTAAAACTATATGCAAGAGATATACAAAAAATCAGTGAGAATTTTATTTAGTTCCTTTTTTCTAAAGGAGGAAGTTATCACTATTCACAAATTTCATCAGGAATTAAAGAAAACAGGCTTAACACATCAGAGAGAGAAAAGAGTTTATTGTGGGAGAGAGTCAAACTACTAGTTCATTTGTGCAGGTAAACAGTAAGAAGGTTTTACAAGGTTATATATTTTGATAGTAAGATATCGCTAACTATGCATTGATGCAAATAGGAATATTGTGGAAATATGGAAGTAGATTTAGTTATCAAATTATTCTTCATAACACTTGAGGGTAGGGCAAAAAACAATGGATTGAAATTCATCAGAGGGAGATCCAACCTGGAAATAAGGAGGAATTTCCTAACAGTGAGAACAATTAAGCAGAGGAACAACTTGCCTCCTGGACTTGTGGGTGCTTCGCTGCTGGAGGTTTTCAAGAAAAGTTTGGACAACCATTTGACTAGGATGGCAAAAACACTTCTGTCTTAGGCAGGCGGTTGGAGTAGAAGACCTCCAAGATGCCTTCCAGGCCTATGATTCTAGGAAAAACCTTTTGGAATGTTGCTCTCTACTAACCCAGAATTTAAATTTCCATATAATGTATTGGTCCCTCTTTGCATTCATTTTATTCAGATTGGATTTATTGCTTGGTATCACATCTCATTGCCCTTTTCATTCTGAAATCAGCAGTACTGTGGACAAAAGGCTAAAATTTTAGTTTCTAAGTGCGGATTCCAGTTTATTTGAGCAAGAACCTTCACTGTAGCAGGAGGCCCAGTGACCAACATTCAAGCATGCTGCCTAGGGAACTCTCTTATATCTCAAAATTGAGAAACTTTCCTCCAAAGCATTGGTTTAGTTCAAAAGATACTACATGAGCTCTACTAATAATGGGGGGGGTTCAGTTCAATGTGTGGAGGATGTTTGTTTGTGTTTATTTTCATGGTCATGATGTGCACTGAAGATGGTGTTTGATTTCGTTGTCGGAGGTGCAATGACAATAAAGTAAACTAACTAACTAACTAACTAACTAATTAACTAACTAATCCATATGAGCTCCATCGTCATATGAATTTGTGGGAAACCCTAATGAACCTGGAACATAAAGCTATCCTATGAGACAGGTATAAAATAGTTCTATTCTACCTATAAAATCCTTGTAAAGAGTTGGGACAGAGAGCAAATTGATTCTAAATCCATATTGGTAATGGGACAGTTTTATCTTCTAAAACATAATTGTTCCCAGTTGCTTTTCCTTTGAGATCTACTGGCTGACATAATGATCTCTTTTTACAGTCAATCTTACATGCAAATTGCTTTCAAAATTGTTTCAGAAGAAAATGAATTTCCAGAGAAGTTCCTGTGATAGGCGCTCCTCACACTCCATTAATTGCAAAATATCCAAAGAATGTCCAGACATTCTGAATGATTATATTTCATTGTCCATCCACCTCTCTAATGGTTAGCAGATTTTTCTTGACTTCCTATGCTTCCATCACATCCTGAGGGAGACTTTAGAAGTTAAACCCCCACACAGCTCAAAAAGATCATGGAAGCAAGAACTACATAAACTTCAGCAAAGGAACTATAATGTTAGTCTGTAGTAAATACTGAATCTTGGAAACTGTAAAAAAAAAAAAAAGTCCCATTCTCATTCTTAAATTCATATCTGAATAATATGAAACACTTTTTCCCCTTTCTTGCCATCCAGGCTGAATTGCTGGAGTTTTTGAAAAATATAACCTGCCAATAGATTTGCCTTCTTTATCATGATTCGTTGTTGTCAATTCTTTTTCAGGTTTCCCTGAAATCAGAAGTGATCTCCTCATGCACAATACTACCTTAAACATTAGGGGAAATCTTATGTTTAAGAAATGTTTGGGATTTTCTCCACACTTTGGGAAAAATTGGATTAATTGTCCAGATCCTTTTTTCCTTTACAATTGAGCAGAGAATTTGAAAACATTATTTGTGCCACATTCTATCTGTAATTCTGGAACTAGAGGGCAAATGAGGGATTTTGAGGGTTCAACATGTTTCACATTGTCAAAACCCTTGACACAGATAGGTTTTCATTAAAATACTCCTTTTGCTGGTTGAAAATTCTGGGTTTTCCCCTAGCCCAGTGGTGGGATTCATATTTTTTTTTACTACCGGTTCTGTGACCATGGCCTAGTGGACGTGGCAGGGGAAGGATACTCTAAAATCTCCAGTCAGAGGTGGGATTTGCCGGTTCTCCAAACTACTCAAAATTTCCGCTACCGGTTCTCCAGAACTGGTCAAAACCTGCTGAACACCACCTCTGCCCTGGCCCACCATTAATTGATATGCAAGGAAAATTCCACCCTGAATCTTGTCCTAGCATCTGCTTTTGCATTTGGGTTCAAAAAAGATTTTGCCTACCCAAGCACTGGTTTTCATGACTGTGGCATCAGGCGTTTTCTTCTGGGGCACCAAAATGGCTCGATTTTTAGAAACACCAAGCAACACCATTTTTAAGCATGGAATTCCACCCCGAATCTCATCTTTGGGAGACACCAATGCATGGTGCCCGGAGAAGAAAACACATGATGCAGCAAATTTCCTAAATTGTATGCTTTTTCAATACAGTTTTACTGTTTTCAAGTGCACTTTCTAATACCTTTTCTCAGGTGGATAAACTGTGCTGTATCTTTATGACTTGTGAACCACATTAAAAAATTCCCCCCAAAGTGTGAATTTTTATGCACAGTGGCATCTGTGATTTCTTTAGAGCTAGTTATTCTTCTTGTAATTCTTTCATACAAAAGTCCACAATGTTCTCATTTCTTCCTATTCATTTATTGAAGGTAGTACATTCAATATGACTTTGTTCCAAGAAGAAGTGAATACATCACATGACCTTGATATGGATATCCACTCCCCCAAAATAACAGAATACCAGAGTTGGAAGGGACCTTGGAGATCTTCTAGTACGACCTTGCTTAGGCAGGAAACTGTACACCACTTCAGACAAATGGTTATCCAACATCTTTTTAAAAACTTCCAGCGTTGGAGCTTTCACAACTTCTGGAGGCAATTAAAATTAATTATTTTAACTGTCAGGAAAGTTCTCCTTAATTCTAGCTTGGTTCTCTCCTTGATTAGTTTCCATCCATTGCTTCTTGTCCTGCCTTTGGATGCTTTGGAAAATAGGTTGACACCCCCCCACCCTACCCCCACACACACGCATCATCTTTGTGGCAGAGCTTCTTCAGAATCAAGAACTTCCCTGGGTCAGAATCTCAAAACTTCAGCATTCATAAGCTACTCATCTTTGCAAACAGGCAAAACAGAAAGTCAACAGGTTTATATTAGACAATGAAGCAACTCCATTTTGCTAAGTATGTGCATATTATGAAAATTACTGACAATGTTAATAAATGTCAAGAATTAGCCTGACCTTCAGACTGTATGAATGACAAACCAGGATTGTCCTGATAACAATTCAGGACAAATCAAAAGTGGTGAACTGAAGTCTAACAGAAGCAAGGCAATTATAAAGCATCTGCTTTGCATTAATCCCGGGGACCCCTGTTCACTGAGTGTTTTCTCGCTGTAGCAACAACTTCACTCCAAACCCGCCTGTCAATACATCTAACGCCAGGAAGCACCTAAAAAAAACTATAATAAATTCAAGCTATTAGGCTCCATCCTGGTCAGCAACATATAAATCAGATTCAGACTTTTGAACTGTGTTTATTTTGTCATCCAAGAGAAAAAGAGGTAATTCTATTTGTTCAGATATGCAGAGATTGAGCAAATAAAGATTGCCAGAAAAAACATGGTCTCCTTTGAAGGGAGTCCAGTGTAAGACATATCTTCCTATAACTAACAAAATGGACAGACATCTCAGGAATTTGGAGAAATAAACTCTGGATATCTGGATCTAGCAAAGATGCTCTCCAACCAAACCAAGAGACAAGGGGGCATAATTTTCAAGTATCACAAAAAATATGGATTAGGATGTGTCTGTGTGTTCTAACTGATTGACCAACGTATTCAGAATTCTGAAATCAGTATATTGATTTAAAATTTTAAAGTGTCAGGTGCAAAAGATCAGGTCCATACCTGAAGGTCCAATGAAACTGATTTATTGCTAAAACACTTATGAACAGGGATTTTCTCAACTAAAAATGAGATCACGGTCAATGGAATTCAAGGAAGGTTTGGACTTAAATCATTTGTGGCTACATAAGGATTCTAGGTCACTCCCTCTTTTAATTCTAGCCCCAGGTTCTGCCACTTCTTTTCTTGCAGAAAGGAGAAGGATTCTAATGCTTCATCCCTCCCTCCTGTTATTGTCCTCTTTTTCTGTGGTTGGAGCATCTACTATGGGCAACTTAGTCATATTTTTTGTGAGCACGCATGCGCGCATGCACACACACACACACACACACATACTGTTGCTATTATTGCACTGGGCCAAGGCACTAATGTATTAAGACTGTGGCTGCCAATCAGAATCAAAATAACACAATATTCAGAAAACATTCTCACAGCTGGGCTTCTCTTTGTAGAAAAAGAAAAGAAAAAAGAAAACAAAACCAGCCCTGCTGGGTGTGACTAAGTAATTTGGAAACTAATTTTAGAAATACAGAAAAAGAAACCTTTCGTACTCTTTAAAACGGCCCACTCTAGTTTCCTCTAGTCCCCAAAGACAAATGAATATAGGACACAAGGTGGCTAAGGGTAGAATAGGCTTCTGAAATTAAAATTATAATAATAAAAGCTAGAGGAAAAAAAAAACTACATTCAAAGATTCTTTTGTCATATTGAATCTGTGCTGCTTGTATTCTCCAAAGAATCCTGTCTGGCTCGTCATTGTGCAATAAGGAGCTGTTTCAAAAATGGCTTCACCGCTATAACATGTACCTAATTTGTAATTGGAAGTGACCAGGCAAAGTCAGAGGGATTTTCTTCAATAATTATTCCTTTCTACAGAGTCTTGTCTTTTGCTGTTTGAGATCAAGAGGGGCAGGCCATGTTGCTGTCATGTCACACTTCCTAATTTGGAGAAGACTGGACTCCCTAACATGAGTCATATGTCAGTCTTAGAAGCCATATTTTTCTTGGAAGCTTCAAGGCAGCCACATTTAGTGCCTGGGAATTTGGGAGGGGGGATTTCATAATGAGGTAGAAGACTAGACACAACAACATTCTTTCTCAGAGAGTCAAGGACATGTTTCCCTGCACCTGGAGGGGAATGACTGTGGGGATGTCTCCAGTTGGGACAAAGATTTGATTGGACCATGTGATGGACTGATGGGTGCAGAGGGATGGATCTTTGATTTTCTTTGGGGAAGGGAAAACCCGGAACTCTCAGATTCGGGTTTTCCCAGAGTGACAACTCTAACAAAATGGAACATCGAGGAAATGCTTGTCTTCGAGTTTATTGGGTTGGAGTTTGTTAGCTGGAATGCTGGCAGAATACAATGCTGTGCAATATATTCTGACATTTTATGCTGTTAAATAGAGAGTGATTACAAATGGGCATTAATTAATTACAAACAATGGATGGAAAGTAACCAAGGAGAGAAGCAACCTAGAACTAAGAAGAAAATTCCTAATGTTTAAAGTAATCAACCAGTCGAATAGCTTGTCTTCAGAAGTTCTGGGTGGTCCATCACTGGAGACTTTCAAAAAGAGACTGGACAATCATTTATCTGAAATGGTATAGGGTCTGATTGAGCAGAAGGCTGGCCTAGAAGACCTCCAAAGGCCCTTCCAACTCTATTATTCTATGTTCTAATTGACTCAAAAGAACTTATCAGATTGCTCACTGTCTGCAAGTATAAGGATGTAGGCTGGAAAAATGCCCCGTTGAACTCAATGAGAATCATCTCTGTAGGTAATAAAGGAAATGGAGATGAATGAATGCAATTCATTAAAATGTTCCCCGGTTTTCAATTTCTCTAACATGAAGTTTCTTTCACCCCACTTTTCAATGAATCTCCATTTAAAGAAAGAAAAGCGTTAATATTATGTGTTTCAAGTTTTTAAAACATGCATTTCCACATGAACTTTCCCAACCAAGCAAATTTTGGTTTTGTTTTGTTTTGCACCAAATGTTCCCTTTAGGTATTTTCGTCTGTTATTTTTGCATTGCAGACATATCGGTTTCTTTGTACAGAAAGCTGCTTTGCAAAAATTGGGAGAAAGAAAGGTGCCACTTTCAGTACAATTTAAACCAAATGAATTTCTCGCCCTGCTCTTAAGGGGAAATGGAAATGTTCAATACAAATATAACAGCATCCATGGAGGGATAAACGAACTGGTGAATGTTTGTGTGTTTCTGTGTGGGGGTGTAGAAATATACTAACAGTAAATTTAAAACTAAAAATCACATATTTCACTTTAAATTCAAATGTGAATAGGCAGGCTTAATTTTTCTCCTCAGGTGCAAGTTTTAAATTCAGTCTAATTAGCTTTATATGTCAAATTGAGTCCAGCATCACTTTACACTCAATCCAAATTGTTTCTAAGTTTATCGTCATTTTTCTCTCATTTGTAAGTTTTAAAATCTGTCTTTTGTTCAAGAAACAGTTGCATTTAATTCACTGCAGTAAAAACTTTACAACAGGATCCACTGTATTTCCTTTTAAAATGCTTACCACCTGGTTTCTATTAAGTTTAAGGTGGGCAACGATATTATATTATGTCACTCTTCACACTGTAAAAACAACCAACTTGAAATATGGCAGATGTATGTGTGAAGTGAAACAAAATCTTTATGCCATGATAATTCTAAAAATTCCATAGGGTTCCAATCAAGTGTCTGTTTTATAAAGATACAATCCTCTCTTCCCATTTGTTTTCATTAATTTTCTTTGCTCCATTATGCCATTGCAAAATGCTCGCCACAGATAGCAATTGGAGCCAAAACTCTGACTGGTTAGATGGAATCCATATTTAGAATTTGGACTGGAATTGTGCTTACCTAGGGAATATTTCTTTATACCCAGTTTTATGAATAGAAAAGCAAAGGATTGAAGCCATCAGAGGATCTCCTAGCAATGTCGGGTGATTAGAGCCAACAGAAAGTGACTGTGTAAATGGGAAAGGAAGGAAGGAAAGGAGAGAGGAAGGGAGAAAAGAAGGGAGGGAGGGAGGGAGGGAGGGAGGCAGTAAAGAAGGGAGGGAGGGAAGGGAGTCAGGGTGTCAGGAAACAAGGGAGGGAAGGAAGAAGGAAAGAAGGAAGGAAGACAAAGTTAGAAAATACAATAAAACAATGACATTTATTTCGGGGGTGAGATGCCACCAGTTTGTCCCGGTTCTATAGAACCTGTAGCTGCGAAGAGCAGATGACTCCAAACCAGTTCGGTGTTTGGCCCATCCACCTGCCCGGGCTCTAGGCTGTCCTTTATTCCCCGCTTTTCCCTCCTTAGCTGCTTTGCAAGGCACAGCTGAGGTTGAAAAAGCAGGAAACAAGACGATTTTCAAACGCTGCACACTGGAGCACAGCCCTTGTCAGCTGTCCAGGCAATGATTTCTTGCAAACGCTGCACACACGATTGTCTCCAGTTCGGAGAACCGGCAAATCGCTCCACTGGCTGGCCTGACCCCTCCCCGTCCACTCACTCCTTACCTGGCATGCTTGGTTTGGTAAGTTGCTATTTTTCCTTTTTTTTCCCCCCGACCATCAGCTGTTCTGTCTGCCAGGAGGTTTAGATTAGCTAGAAAGAAGGAAATCCTTGGATTTCTAGCTTATTAGCTAATCTAAAAGCAGAGCCCAACCTTCCTTAGGACTGAAGCTTTTCAGTGCAGACTTAGGTAGCCAATTGCAGATAGATAGATCTCTAAATTAATCTGTGATTCTGTGAGCAACTCAATCTGCCTGCCTGCTTTTGAGTAAAAGTTGCTCTTTTTTATAAAAGAAATCAATATTTACATCAATTTTTATAATATTTACATACAAGCCATGCACACCCAGTCACCAAGCCATACCCACAAATTAGGCCACACCCACAGAACCAGGTGCTAAGAAATTTGAATCCCACCTCTGATTTATCTACTATTCAACCATTCTAAAACAACAAGAGTAATACCATATTCATATAAATCATTTCTTAAGCACCATATGAAACCTCAATCTTACAGAATTCTATTGCCCAATCTTGTCTCTCCATCAATAAAGAAATGGTTCAAAGTGGAGCATTGTCAGGTTTTTTTTAATCCAAACTTTAGAGTCAGGTATATACATACCGTAAAGGTTAAAAAGAGCCGCTGCCAAACCATCCATGTATGATGATGTCACATAATCTATTATTACTCTGTCTCCCACTTTGACAGTCAGTCAAAGTGACAAATTCAGTCATCTGTGGATGATTCATTTATTGATTTTTGTCCTCTGTACCCATGGCTTTGATTAATGGCATCTTTGATATACCTTAGTTTGGGGGCTGGGGGATATTCCCTTTTTTATTATTTATGTTTTGATTTTTAATAGAATGAGGCTTTTTGCACTCATCCCAAAACTATCTGGGCAGGCTATAAGTGTGTGTGTGTGTGTCTTCGGCTTTGTGCTTCTAGGAGTAATGTGAGCTTTGCAGCTGCTGCTTCCTTTTAACTGTTAGTGAGGGTGTGACTTGATTGGGTGGGGGCTTGGCTGTGTTCTGATTGGATGGGGGGATGTTCTCATTGGTTGGGGTTTGGCTGTGTTCTTATTGGCTGGGGGTGTGTTCTGTTCAGGTGGGGGCTTGGTTGTGCTCAGGTTAGTCTTAGTTGCTGGGGGATTTGAGCTGGTGAGCTGTGATCCTGCTGTTTGGCTTTGTGTTCATGGTCGTGCCACATCTTCATGGTGGGCATCAGTTCGCTTCATGTATGGGTTGGACTTTACAGGTGATGCAGCATAAGGAGATTGTTCTGTAATTTTCAACTAGGCTGGGGTCTCCCTTTTTGAAGATGGGGATGGCCGTGCCTTGTGACCATAGTTTTGGCAAGGAGCTGGTCCTGAAAGATTTTTCAAAGATTATGCTTAGAGGTTCGGCTATGGCAGTGGGTAGCTTTTTAAAGAAGTAGGGACATATTCCGTCCAGTCCAATAGATAGAGATGGTTTTAGATTGCGCAGTGCTTTTTCAACAATGTCTTCTGTAAAATCAATATGTATTAGATCTGCCGAATTGTAGTTATCTGTGGTTCGACTAGGAAATACTGAGCATGATCCATTGCTGTTTACAAATACTGAGCCAAAGAATCTGTTAAAGAGGTTGGCTTTATATGGTGTTGTCGTTGCAGTCTTTACCATTAGGTCCTATCAGGGGTGGGATGGACCTTGAGTCTTTTAGTTTTTTGTTTACAAAATTGTAAAAAGCGCGGGTGGAATTGGTACATAGAAGGTTTTCCTCTTGTTTAATGTGATAATTGGTGCATTCAGTCTTTATCTTTATATTTATTATCACTGACATTACGGTCCAATTACGTGTTAATGAATTGTTTAGGTAATGGTCCCTCACTGGGTGATGGGTTTGCTGATTCTACATTCCTTTGGTATGACCTTGGAATACTGGTGCTTCTCATGGGACAGCACAGCTTGGGTTTGGTTCATCCTGGTTCTCTCACTGTCTCTATGCTCTACTCCTTCCCCCCATTACTAATGTCAGACTGTCAGCATGCGAGGCATAGCTTAGCAGAATGGCAGCCACGATGCCATCCATGGCCTGTTAGGAACAGAGCCACACAGCTGGAGGGTGAGCATGGGGTGAGCAAAACTGTGGGTGTGCAGAATGTAGGTTGCACACTCCTCCCTCCCCCGCTTGGATCCATGGAAAAAATGTCTTCCATGAAACCGGTCCCTGGTGCACAATAAGATTGAGAACTGCTGCTCTAGGCAGTCAAACATATGCTAAAAGATTCAAGGGAAGAAGACGAAAAGTGTTAGAATAACCACAAGTTTGGAGCTTCATCTTTGCAAGAACTTTTTTCAAACATTCTGTTTGCAAGAAATAAGAGGTAATTAAAGAATCAGCCATATATTGAATGTTTAGAACTGTAGTTCAGTGGCAGAGTCCCAAAGGTGCTTTTTCAAGAGGCAACTGGGCTTTCTTGGTTTTCTCTGAACACGTTTTGCTTCTCATCCAAGCGTCTTCAAAGAAAAATAAGAAAGTCCAGTTGCCTCTTGAAAAAGCACCTTTGGGACAACCATGATCTGGATGACTTGAGACTCTCCATAGACATTTAGCTATGTACTCAGTGGCAGAGTGCACTTTGTCCTTGCTAAAGCAGCCACAAAATAATCTGCTGACTATTAGATGGCAACAAACAGAGAGTGTTTGGAAGTTTGTGGCCCAAATAGTCCTAATAGTCCTTTCTCAGAGAGAAAGTTCTCCCCGAACCCTTAAAAAATTGCAACAAATTGGTCTCAGTAGAATCAAGCTAAATTACTTTAAGCAACTGATTACTTTCAGTAATTTATTTTTATTTCATTTGATTTTATAAAACACTACCATCATAGGACTCTCAGACTCCAGAATAAAATAAGAACATCCACAATATGCCAATTAAAATTAGAATAATTCAATCTAAAACCAGAAGGGTCTTCAGAACCAGCTTTCTTCCTGATTACTGTGGTTTATTTCCTATCAGTTTCAGGAATGGAAACTGTAATCAAAATAAGAATTTTACCAGTTTTTTAAAAAAATGTTCTTCCCCCAGCCCACCCTTACTCACATGATCATGTTCCACATTCCTTAAGTTATTAAATATGGCCTTCATCCACCAAAAGTTTATCCTTCTAAACCCAGCTAGAGAAAATCAGTGATCTAAGCTAGTGTAAGCCACCTTTTCAATGTTTATTAAACCACCCAGTCTAAAAAGAGCCTATTTTAACTTTCTTTGTCCTGCAACATGAAGATAAAATGGACTATTTTTATACAATACACAACATTGTAGGAAAGGACAGAGAATGTCGCTTTCTCTCCTGCAGATGCTTATTTTGTTGAAGAGTTTAATTTCTCCAACCCAAACTTTCCTAAATGTTTATTTAGGTTTTCAAAGTGTTGATGAAACCTCAGTCTTGAATCATAAAGTGGTACTGGCCTTACTTTGCTTTCTTTCAACATTCATCCACTCCCAACTTGCTTTAAAGTAGAGTTCAGGGCCCAAGCTAGGAAACCATTTATTATTGCACTTAATGCCAAATAGTTTTGGCATGAAAAGAAGTCCATCCTAGCCAAAGATAATATTCTCCCTCCTTAAGTAATATAGGCTACACATATATAAATAGAGCCTTTAGCTTGCAATTTGATATAAAAGAAGACCAGTTCCTAGAATGCAAATATAAATGGAGATATTGTTTATATGTAATAGAATAACAAAGTTAGAAGGGACCTTAGAACTCTTCTAGCCGAAACCTCTGCTCAAAAAGGAAACCCATTTCAGATAAATGGTTGTCCAATCTCTTCTCAAAAGCCTCCAGTGTTGGAGCATTCACAACTTCTGGAGGGAAGCTGTTCAACTGATTAATTGTTCTGTCAGGAAATTCCTCCTTAGATCTAGGTTGCTTCTCTCCTTGATTAATTTCCATCCAATGCTTTTTGTCCTACCTTCAGGTGCTTTGCAAAATAGATTGGTTCTTTGTGGCTGCCCCTCAAATATTGGAACACTGCTATTGTATCACCCCTAGTCCTTCTTTTCATTAAACTAGATATACCCAATTCATGCCACCGTTCTTCGTATGTTTTAGTCTTCAGTCCTCTATCCATCTTCGCTGCTCTTCTCTGCATTGTTTGAGAGTCTCAATGTCTTTTTTATATCATGGTAACCCAAACTGGATGCAATATTGCAAGTGTAGTCTTGCATGTAGTCTGATGCTTCCATTAGTTGTAGGGATGGCTAATTTGAGCACATGAAGTGTCAATGTGCCACTACAGGGGATCCTTGACTTACAACCATTCATTTAGTATCTCTCCAAAGTCACAACAGTACTGAAAAAGGAAGAACAAACTTGCTATAATTAAAAAGAACCTCAAATGATTATCGAGTTCTGAAGAAGAAGAAGAGCAATCTTAACTTCCCAAATAAATATTTTTAAAAGTTCATTCCTCAAATCATAGCTCTGTTGAAAGAAGTAAAATGAGAAGCTGCATTTCTCTTGTGGAATGATGCTCATCTTATTATCAGCTTCACCCAATGACTACTCCTTTGGTCTTTCTCACTGAAGATTTGTGTTTCATACTGGAAGCCAATGCAGAACGTGCCTATGAATGATAACATGATGACTTGATAATATGGAAAGCTATGCTACTGCATAATAACAACTCTGTTAGTAGAATACTGAAATAACAGCAGGATGCCATCCTGATGTCTAAAGAAAGCCTTGACTACCAATATTTGGCAGAGGATTTGCAGACAAACCAAATAATATCCTTCGAAACAAACAATAAGCAAAACTAAGAAGACATATCTGAATTCCATCTGTATTTCAGACTCCAGAAAAATGAAAATAAGAATATTTGCTGCAACTGGATTAAATAATGATTCCCAACCTTACTGAAGGAAAAGGAAGGATTCCCTGTGGATGTTACTCCACTAGTCATTGCTGACTAGAGGGGGAGGTGCCGTTGAGCCCACATTATCCAAAGAGGTTTCCATGGTCATGTGGCCAGCATGACATGGAGTGCTGTTTCCTTCCCACTGAAGTCATAGTTATTTATCTACCCGCATTTGCTTGTTTTAGAACTGCTAGGTGGGCAGGAGTTAGGTGAAGTTGGCCAATCCACTTCTGAACTCTTACTAAGAAAACTGTAGGGACAGTTGACCAGGAATCAACACTGTCTCAATGGTCAACACATACACAAATTCTTTCTATTACATATGTTGTATTACATGATTCTCAATGGTCAAGAAAAAACTCTCAATTAGAAAAAAAAAATCCTTAAGATCACACATTTTGCTAAGCCTTGTACCTGGTTCACTGAAAACCTCTGCTGAATTTTCTGCAATGTCACTTCTCAGTAATAGTTATTTAAAAGGAGCTTTAAGTGGAGAAAACTCCGTTGCTACATTTTGCATGAGCAAAAGAACAATGCTAGCAAACAGCATAATCATCAAGATCACATTATACAAAATAATCCTGCATGGATACTTCTGACTAATCTAAATTGATACTGATTGACATTCAAAAGGAAATCCTTTTCTATGCTGGTTGCCCTTCTACCCAAGGTAATCAAACCTCTTCTCTCTTTCAGAGTTGGTCTTTTCAGTCCGACTTTCTCCTTTGCAATCAAATAGATAGCTGACAAACAGCAGAAATATCTGCGGAAACCACTCAATGCTTATCTAAAGAATTAGTTATTTATGCAATTGCCTGGAAAGTCCAGGGAAAACCCTAGCCTGGTGCATTCTGAATATCAAAAGACTTAGTGGATATACAGCTTATTCAGTACAATCCTTGATTATTTAGCACTAAACAATGTCTGACATTTGTATATCCATTGACTCAATCAAAGAGTAAGAAAACAGTTCTAAACAGGGTTGTTGTTGTGGGGAAAATTGGAGAAGGAAGGTGTGTTGGATAAGTTTGCCATCTTGAGGTATTTGTAAAAATACTAAAGTCAGAATATTAATTAATTAAGCTCAGCCAACAGCTAATGGAAAATAAGAAACATTAATTGCTGGGAAAATGAGAAGAGGGCTATCCCTTTTTAGTTTGGCTGTTCGAATTCCCACATTTCAATTAAATCCCAAGAAAATATATCAATTAAACCCAAAGAAATAAATTATTTTTATGGAGCTTTTCTAGTTTGGGAATTGAGGCAGTCAGGGTTGAAACAATTTACAATAATAAAACAAAACAACACAAGAACACTGGCAGCAAATTTTCTATTTCTCCCAACAGCAAGCTCAAAAATACCCCACTGAAATTCTAAAGAAATTCCCAAGCACCATGACAATATGGGTGTGGAGGGGAGGGAACAGATGTCTCTCATACAACAGGAAACAGTTTTTGAGACATTGCCAAACAGATTTTAACAGAGCATTAACTTTTTATGACATTTGTCAATCTGGGTGGATTAAATGATTATCTAAAAATAATACCAGACACAGGGCACCCACTTTTATTGGGAGCAAGTGGAATGGTGTGCTTTTAAGGGTCACACCAGGCTAATAAAATGGGCATTTTAACTTGAGGCTGTATATGTTCTCCATATATGGAGAACACCAAAAGCCATGCAGAAATTGTGGCACTGATGGATGTTTAGATTAAAAATTTACATTTCATTTTAATAGACTGCCAGCCATCTGGCTTGGTTGTGAAGCATCCCACATGGTGTTAAACATATCACAAAGGCTTTCCCACCCTTTCCTTCCACCCACCCCTTCATTTCCTTTCTTAAACTGTTTGCCTGTATTTTATTATTCATTCATGCAACTTCTTGTACTGATGACTTGGCAGTTTCAAACATTTAATAGATAAATTTAATAGATATTCTACATTCAGACATTCTACATTTTGCTGGTTTGAACAGGGCATTAAAAGAAAGCCAAAGATGTTGAGAACAACAGTTAGAAACAATGGCAATTAGCAGCTAAAAGTCTGTTGCAAAAAGTATGAAGAAAGCCAACATAATCATGAAGCTTCCCAATTCGTCAGAAAATATGTAGCAAAGAATGAGGGCAGCTAAAAAACAGGCTTCCTCCCAAGCCATTCAACCTGATTCTATGACAGCCAAAGTTCAACCTCTTCAATTGACCCCTGTGAACAAGTCTGGGGTTGTATAGAAAGAAGCATTATTTCTAGTGACCCGGACTGAACCCATCTAACCCATTTTAAAGGTAATAACTTGCACTTTCTATTTTACCTGGGGTGGGGTGGGGGGGTGGAATGGACAGCAAGAACAATGCCTTTAACATGCCTATAATTTGATCGCAGACCAGACTGGCTTTTGAGTAGCATGCCTGCTGAAGTTTCCAAATCGGCTCAAAGGCATCTCATGTTAAACGTCTTATAATAGTGTGATCCAGCATCTAGCAGGCCCTGCAGTGATTCTTATCCTGAAACAGCACGCAGGCAACATCATGCAAAGTTGTAAAGTCATTTCTGACTCTCTGCAAAAGGAAAGACATTCAGTTCTAGAAGATTCCTTATACGTCAACATCTCCTTCTAGCGTGACCCCAGTCAGAACAGAGAGAACTGCCAGGTGTGTAGAATTTTTATCTTCTTGTTAATGTCAACTTATTCAGTCCTTTACTGAATTCAAACAGGCATTTATGGGAACCATGTCATTAACTGACTATTTGGTTGGATACAGGTGTTATCAATATGCTTATGATAGCCATCTTCAAAATCTGATGGTCTCACCCAGTGGTTCCACGTAGAGTTTGCATTGAAAACAGAATGGAGACATGAGAAATACCATATAACTTGGTTTCAAGGCCAATGATCTCCAAATAATATCGCTTAAAATCTATCTAGAAAACACCAGTGCATTCTATTCCCAGATCCCTCAGACAAGCCCTATAGATACATAGCTAAATCTATGGGTCAATCAAGAAATGATTATTTTAGAATGATCCAAGGCTCAGGAGCACATTTTACTAGTACATAGCAAAAGAACATCATTGCAAACAACACTGTGAGTGAGTATTTGCTTCTATCAGGCTTGGCATCATCCTCCCATATGTTCCTTGACTATACAGCAAGGAAGTCATCCATCACATAACTCTTAATGTCAACTGCTCATTGCCTATTAATTCCCTTAATCTTCATCTTATTCCTTTAGGACTAGGGGGAAATCTCAAATTCTAACAGCTATTCTTGTTTAGCTGCTTCAGTTAAGGAAAAAGCATTGGCCTTCAGCTCTTCCTAAACAGATAGCTGAGATTTCTCCCACTAAGTCCTGAAAGACATGACTTCCTCCCCTCAAAGACTCATGGAAAGCAAGTATCACCCGAATGTCTTAAGAAAATAAGCAAAAACCTAATTTCATACCAGAAACATGGTTGAAATTGAAGGTACAGATAACATTAAATGCACTGTGATCCAGATGTTTAATAGCTATGCTTAAATAAAATCCCTCTTGAGTCAAGCTCAGCTTCTGGTTACTGCATGGACATGACTGTGTAATTTTATTGGCAATAATACCGAGCTTTTAAAATTCAATTTTCCAGCATAGTGCACAACCACGCAATTCTGTAGTCTCCTCCCATCCAACTACTAACCTGGTACAACTCTGCTTAGCCTTTTATGTTCAAGCCAACACTGGCTAGGTGCTCCCATATGATGTGAGATATTAGCTAATCTTCCCTCAAATGTTCCCAAAGTATTGTAACTTAGTCCCCAAAATTACTAGCTGATATAATCAAGTACCATACTAACTGGGGATTTCTGGAAATTGTTATTTCCAACATTATCAAGAACTGCCAAATTACAGAAAGCTGACTTCAAAACCACTCTGCTTAGATGAGGGGTATCAAAGTCAAGGTCCAGGGGCTGGATCCAGCCCACATGATGCTTAGATCCAGCCCATGGAACCGCCCTGGGAACAGCAAAGGATTGGCGCCATGGTGCCTCTGCCAGTGAAAACGGAGCTTGTGAAGGCTGCACATGGCCCTCCTGACCTCTGGTTTTGTTGGCAGAGGGTTGCAGGAGGCCATGGTAGCCAGAAATGGAGCTTGGGAGCTCATTTTTGCTGGCAGAGTGCTACAGCCACCCCGCAACACGAGTGACATTGAGCTGGCCATGCCCAACCTTGGCCATGCTCACTGTGCCCCCCACAAGGTCAAACACAACCTTGATGCAACTGTCAATGAAATGGAGTTTGACACCCCTGGCCTAGATAGACCAATTGCCCACATTTGAAAAAAGTTGGCTCCATAGAGTTTGTTAAGATAGCATGGACCTATAACTAAGAGGAGATACATTTGCACAAATAATTCGCTTTCCCACTTCTCCTGGCTCAACAGAAGTGCACAGAACTCTGTAGATGCAGCAAGATGCCCCTTCTTACAGGGATGCAAATATGAAGCAGCTCTTCATCTCCCAGTCGTAGATTTATGAAATCTAATGAGAAACATGGAAGGTCCTTAAATGCCACATTTTAAAAGGGCATTCACTTGTAAAACAGACTGTTTAAATTTGCATAAATTCTTGTGGTTCAGATTTTTTTTCCCCTCCACCCTAGCTCTTCTGCAAAGAAAGGCAGCAAGCTGTACTTCCCTGTGCCTAAAGCAATCAATGGAGGCATATATGCTTTAAATGAAATGTGAAAAAGGAAAAGAAAAAAGAAAGAAAGAAACCCTCCTTCAGCTTTGAATAATCCACAGC
Source organism: Pseudonaja textilis (assembly GCF_049901715.1). NCBI lineage: Eukaryota > Metazoa > Chordata > Lepidosauria > Squamata > Elapidae > Pseudonaja > Pseudonaja textilis. The sequence goes on from NC_142000.1 coordinate 11,390,706, forward strand.
AAATGTGAAGTGTGCTTTAACCTCTTATTGTGCACCCTATTTTAAATGAAATTGGATAAAAATGTGGATTTATTAGCCTGTTTAGAATCTAAATGCTCATATATTTGACAGCATAGGAAGCTGGATAGGAATTTTGAGTCATACTGTCAACTAGCTAGCTTCTGTGGCTTGTCAAGACAGGAACACCGCTTGTCCCCGGTTGAGAGCGTTTGGGACTCACAAAAAGGCTGACCTTGTAGAAGACAGGAGAAAGATAACCCGATGTCTCTGGGTCCATGATGGAACTTGATTCTGCCAGGCCCAGTCAGAACGGATAACAAAACGCAAAATTGGAACGTTGACAGTGCAGTTAGTCAATTTGACAGAGCACTTGGAACTCTGCTTTCCAATGAATAGGACTGCCGTAGCATCCCCAGCCATCAGTTAGAGTTATCTCTTTTGGTGATCCACCTCTAGGGAGGCTACAGATACTTCTCCAGCTTCAATGAATTGTAACCAGGCCTGTTTAAGGACAGAGTCTTGCCTTATAAAGTTTTCTCCTGCATTACACACCTTTGTATCCACCACACTTTAGCCAGGAAAGTTTCCAATGACATTGACAGTTCAATAAAAAAAGATTATATGTACAATCTAAAAATTGAAACACACACACACACACACAGAGAGAGAGAGAAAGAGAGGGGGAGAGGGGGAGGGAGAGAAAATAAAGTAAGAAAACTGAAACTGCTGCGGTCCCAATAGCTATGTTATTGTTTTGCAGGTTTTATTATTCCCAAAGTTGGGTTGATTTTAGAGGCTAATGCTTCTCCTAGAAGCTGTGATTTTTCTCTTACCAGGTCCAGATGGACTCAGGGATGTCTGTTTATGTTTGTAGATAAGGGTTGTTTAAACTGGCAAGTGGATAGTTGCTAGTGTGATACTGGTACCAACCCCGCCCCCAATGTGTGTCACACTTTTTTTTGTCTCCCCTGCTGGTGTCCTGGAATGCAAAATAAAGATCTTCACTTCTATATGCCAGTAACTCATGGAATGCTAAAAAACAAAAAAATATTTAAGTCTACCTAAACCAGAGGTAGACATTTCAATTGGCTACCTAGGCCAGAGGTTTTCAGCTCATTGACTCCTTCATGAAGTTTTCAATTGTTCATTGACCCCCTCCCCCACATAATTTACTAAGTCTTACTTTAGTAATAGTATTATCTGGCGCAGCGAGAAAGTGGTATTGCAGGTTAACTCTGCCCACAGTCTGGAGTTCGATCTTGATGGAGCTCAACGTCGACTCGTACTTTTATCTTACTGAGGTCAGTCAAATGAGATTGCTGGGGGCAATATGCAAATAATGCTTACATTGTAAACCACCCACAGAGTGCTATAAAAAGCCAAGGGGCAGTATACAAAACTAAGTGCTATTGCTTTTGCTATTGTGAATAACAATAGTGAGAACTGCAACAAGGCCGTGGATAGCCCATCAATCCTTAGGAGTCAATACTAACCACTCTGAGAAACCCTGGCCAAGACTAAGTTGGGTGATCTGATGCACCGTGAAGATACTTGTAGTCAAGGCAGGGATGATTGTCGTCAGTAATTATGTGGCAATGTCAAGTGAGGCAGGCTAGTGCCTCCTTGCAGTTCATCTCAACAAAGTTAATCAAATCGCCTTCATTGTGTGCAAGACTTTTTCAACACAGAACCAAGCTGCCTTACAGGGGACAAATCAGGGACCGTTTGTATCTTCTTTAGAAAGATAAAGAAATGCAGATAGAAGATCATCCTGAAAATGATAAGGCAGCAGAGAATACAGCTAACAGATTGCATAATACTTTTGAAATTTCCCATTAATAAAACATTTAATTAGTCACCTTTTTCCAAGCAGGGATTTCAGGTGTGTTCTCAGAAATCTATGAATTGCAACTGCCAATACATCTGAAGATTGCAAGCTGGAGAAAACCATCCAAGGGGAAAAAGGATATAAATCTGCTGATGGAGGGAAGTAAAGTTCAGATTTATTTTTTTTACCAATTGACCATTTTCTTTGGTTCCAATTAGATATACTGTCTGTAGATCATATCGGGTCTTTGTCAATCTCAGCTTAGAGTAGTGATGGTAGTTTGGGGATTTCTTGAATTTATTTATTTCCCCTTCTACTTCAAATTGCCAGGATTTACTCATTCAAGATATCATTTGATATAAGATACTGTTCACTTCCTTCAAAAGCCCTTATGTGCACTTTAACCACTGCCTCTCTGCCCTTCATATCGACTCCATCTTTTTACTGACCTCACAATAATATATCTTGCTTTCTTCAAATCTTTTCTTCCTGCCCTTTCTCTATTTGACTGCCTTTTCCTGTGTATTCATTTCTATTTGCAATTAACTTTAAGGAGCTTCTTTGTGGCCATTGTCCTTTGTCTTCCTCTAAAAGAAGGAGTAAAATTGAAGGTGGACCACCTGATGATTGGGTATGTTACAGTGCAAAGCTGCCATTAGATATTTGAAAAGAACACTACTTTTAAATACAGCTTTTGTCAACTAGTGCCCTGAAGATGTATTCGTTGGGTTTGAAATACCATAAATATGATAGAGAGAAATGTTGAAGTCTTCTATTTAGTCCCATAGAGTTATTACACATGGAGAGAGTGGGGGAGGGAGGGAGAGAGGGAGGGAGGGGAAGGAAAGAGAGAGAGAGAGAGACTGGGAAGAGAGAGAGAGCAAGAGAGGGAGGGAGGGAGGGGGAAGGAGAGAGAGAGACAGGGAGAGAGAGATGGGAAGAGAGCAAAAGAGAGAGAATGTCTGAGACCGAGACAGAGAAAAAATTCATTTGCGCAAAAATCTACATAGTGGAGCATTAATTTTTGCATGCCATCCAAACTCAGCTTAAATTGTAGATTGTGTGAATGTTTATTTAGAGACTTCATTGAAAGGTGATTCTTTCAGAGAACTCCTTCAAATCAAATAATCTGTTTGGTAAGAAGTATTGAATCAAATGAGATGCCGCTGAATCCCAAAGATTCAAACTCAAATTCAGATAAAGATTTTTAATACAAAAAAGCTTTTCATCCAAGTATCTCATCTGAAAGCCTGGAAATATATATATATATATATATATATATATATATATATATATATATATATATATATATATAATATATATATATATATATATATTTATATTATTATTAAGCAGTTTGGAACTCTGAATTTAAATCACTTGACTTTTTTTCAGTTAGCTTATGAATTGACTCAAGGGCTGATTTTCATGCCTTTTCAATAGCAGAAAAGGTAATGCTTCTTAAATGTGTTCCTGTAATTTGCAGAAGGTTGCCTAAGATTAATCATGCCACCATACTTCATTCAAACTTGGATAGAGGGAGGAGGGAATGAAGGGAGGAGCTTCAAAATGGGACCTTTTCAGTGGTGGGATTCACCCTTTTTTAACTACTGGTTCTACGAGAGAGAGCGCTTTGCACACATGTGCAGCATCCATAAACCACCAATATTAAGCTTCAAAACTGACCTTGTATTCAGTGAGTACAACAGCTGGAGCGCGGCAAACCACTCTGCTGTGTGAATCAGCTGAGCTCACAAACAAGGGAAAAAAGCACAGGAAAGGGCGGGGGCGGCTGGGTGGGGCCAACTGCTCACCGGTGCTACCAGTTAGGGAGAACCTGTGCGAACCAGCATTATCCCACCACTGGACCTTCTTAGCCATAACTTCTGTTATTTCTCAATATTTTTCTGTCCCATGGAGGTGCTGTGGTTAAATCAAGGCAGTAGCATGAATCGAAAGTGCATCAAACTGCTTTCACCCTATATATTACGACACTGACCCTGCTTAAGCAAAGAAGATTAAATGCATCCATTTAACAACCAAAGTATCCATACAATTGGATCCAGTCGGAATTTGTAAAGATGTCTACGATGCAATGCAAGTTTTGATGGTATGTTATCAGTGGGTAAGCATCTTACTCATGGGCTCAACTTGTTGTCCATATGTACACAGTAACTTCTCCTCTATCCTACATAACCAATATCAGCAAAGCCCTTCCATAAATGCTGTAAACATTTCTCCCTTTCCTTCTGTTGCAAACCACAGTGACAACAAAACCACAATTTGCTTCCACCATTAAAACAGAACCCAACTATTTATCTTGTTCCCAATCATCAAAAACTCTGGTGAAGACTCGGGCTGACAAGGATTGAGAGGAGTCCATCTTCCTTTCCAAAAATGGATGTAATGTCTGCAGGATATCATGCCATTTTGACATTACATTTTGTGCCAGATGATGCCCTGTTATGTTGCTGGAGCTCATTTGACATCAATCAAGCAAGGCCTTTATACACACACACACACACACACACACGCACGCACGCACACACACACACACACACACACAGAGAAGCCCTACCTTTTGGCCGCTTTGTGATGATATTGGCATATCACAATGGTCAATCAAATGGCAACTTCAAATCTCAACAAATAAATGCTCTGTTGGCAAAAAAAAAAAAAACAGAAAATAAAATACAAGCTGAATAGTCAAGACCTTGTTGATGATCCAAACTCTGTCAAGGATCTTGGAGTACTCATCGCTAATGACCTAAGTGCTAGAGCCCACTGTAACTACATAGCCAAAAAGGCATTAAGAGTTGTTAACCCTAAACTTACGTATCTTTTTCTCTGGTAATATTACACTAATAACTAGACCATACAAAACGTTTGCTAAACCAATTCTCGAAGACAGCTCATCAGTCTGGAACCCACATTACGTATCTGATATTAACACCGTTGAGAAAGTCCAGAAATATTTCACAAGAAGAGTTTTCCACTCCTCTACTTGTTGCAGAATACCTTATGCCACCAGACTTGAAATTCTAGACCTAGAAAACCTAGAACTATGACGCCTTCAGTCTGATCTAAGTATAGTACATAAAATTATCTACTGCAATGTCCTTCCTGTCAATGAATACTTCAGCTTCAACCACAGCAATACAAGAGCATACAATAGATACAAACTCAAGGTTAATCACACCAAACTTGATTGCAGGAAATACGACTTCAGCAACAGAGTGGTCAATGTCTGGACCACTCTACCTGACTGTGGTTTCTTCCCAAAACCCCAAAACCTTTAACCTTAGACTGTCTACTATTGACCTCACCCCTTTCCTAAGAGGTCTGTAGGGGGTGTGCATGAGTGGGCCTACCAATGTGCCTACCGTCCCTGTCCTATTGTTTCATTTCTTTTCTTTTTTTTATTTTTCTTATATGTATCCATAACTATATTTTTACTTATACCTATTATCTTGTAAGCAATTGACAAAAATAAATAAATAAAATAAAAATGCAGATGCCCCAATGATTGATTGTGCCGCAGTTTGCTGATGGAACACAAACTCCCTCTGCTTTTCATTGCTCCACTCTGTTGGGTAATAAAAGGACAAAGTCACACACACAGACACAACGCATGTATTGTCTGCCAGAACAAAAGATCTGCAATGGCAGACCAGACGTTGCCTTGCAGAGGAATAAACAAATACAAATACTGCCTTAGTTGTCTGTCAGTTTTGGGAGTTGCTCCGAGAAGTGCATCACTCACAGCATCTCTACACCCTTTAGTTAAATCCCTATTGGCAACTTATTATTGTCATTGCCACCCTTCACCTTAAAAACTGCAGTTTCTAGCTATGGAATTAAAAGGTTCTCTCCAAGAACCTTTTGATAGATTTGGTCGTGTTGGCGTCATCTCACCAGGCATGCAAGCCCTTGGCAACATGCAGGAAGGGCTGAGCACATCATTGGTAGAGTTATTAATCTTTTCCCAGGCACTCAGGTGACATTTCTATTGTGGAGACATAAAGCAGTATGACTAACAGGAAAGAAGCTGACTCTTCAGCCGAGATGATATTTTATGTGGACAGTTTGCTGTGCAAAAGCATCGTTTTTGCAAGTAGTACTTTATAAAAAGGGCCAAAGGCTGTTATGAATTCCTGCTTATGGAGGGCATGAATGCTAGTGTTTATAAATGGAGTCTTGCTCCTAAGGCTTGAGGCTAGGCCAGTGTCCTTGAAATGCATGGAACACCGAGGAATTGTTAATATTCTATGCCAAAGTAGAGTTTTAAGTAGGCTTTATAAAACATACTGGGGTTCACATAGCATGCTAAACCATAACCCATGGTTCATAAACTACTGTAGAAGCCATGTATATGGATAACGTGCTGATGGCAAAGTCAAAGCAACCACACATCATGGTTTAGTGCAATACGTGACTCAGAACTCAGCATCTTGAACAATTTCTGATGAATCTATACCCCATAACAGATGAAAGTTTATTTCAGAGAGAAACATGGTTCAGCACAGGGAACTCTAGATCCTCTCCATTATATGTGATTGTCTTGTGGGATTGAAGAAACAACTCCTGCCTTCTTGAACCACATTTCTCTTCATATGGCACCCACTTTCCAAGTGCTCCAAAAGCTTCTTAAAGCCTGAGATCTGGGACCTGGAGTTAGAGTGTTTTTTACAAATATTTTTATCAAATATGAAAATCTCTCTCTCTCTCTCTCTCTCTCTCTCTCTCTCTCTCTCTCTCTCTCTCTCTCTCTCTCTCCTCCCTCCCTCCCTCCCCCCCTCTCTCTATTACTGGTACAATTTTGTCTAAACTGATATGTTTCTTCTACTATGTGTTTTAAATATTGTCTTTCTGGAAATAAATGGGGTCAAACCTGAATAAATAGCCATCCCTGGTAAAGGACCAGAGAATAATGGCACAGTGCATCATTTGCATGGAGCATATTGTAAATGCATTTCAATAACAAGATTTGTATAACGTATGATGAAAAAGCTTAAAGATGTATACAAGTTTTTAAACTAGAAATTGGGTTGCTTCATTTACTCCTTCCACTAGCCATGGGTTATTTTAATTGGACAATAGTGGTCTGGTACCCTCATGCTAAGACATAAACTACAGTTTTGCAATTCAGTTCACACATTATGCTAAGCCATAATGGGTAGTTGGCTTATCCAGCTGGCAAAATCCAAATTTCAATTCGAATTTGTGTATTATACACACTGTACATTTTCTGATGCTATTCAGAAAATCTGATTTCAGTATCTGAATCAAGCTGTTATCATTTGAAATGAACCTGCAGAGGGAAATGTGCTGATCAGAGGCCATCTGAATTATCCAACATTAGTTTTGGAGACATTCAGTTCAAAGATTAGAATTCAGTTATTGATCCAAATTTAGAAAAAAAGTAAGGGAAGGGAACCTGAACCTGATCATCCAACATTTAATCCGAATCTCCAGGCTCGAGTTTCACACAGCAGTTGCCTTTAATGAAATGGGTTGTGAGAATAACTTTGAAAGTCGGGATTGTGAGCCACAGTCAAGCCAATGATAAGAGACATCTGAGTCCAAAGCAGGAATGAGGATGGAGAAAGAATCTCAGAATTGTAGGGGAAAGAGGAAATACTCTCAAACTTGCAAGATTCTGTCACTATATTCTTACAATAAAATTAGTATTAGTACTTCTGGTTTTGGTTTCTAGATCACCTAAAGATCTAAAAGTTCTTGGATCTTCACATCTGTATGCAGTCAAATCTCAAGACTATTGCATTTCATTTATGTTATTTTTTGTAAACAAAAAGAAAAAGAAAATAATCTCAAATGTAACAGGTAGAACTATTTTCCCTGTGGAAAGAATCATATTGTTTGAGAAGGAAAAAAAAACCGGCTAGGATCTTAATTTCAGCCACAAACAAGGGTAGAAGTAGAACTTTCTGGGCCTGGAACAAACATCTCAGATGCTTCCTACCAGCCCAATGTCACTTAAAGATGCAGTGCCAGGTTTTCCTAAATTTCTTTGTTGACCAGCAGCAGACATGGCCTGATTTGTTTTTCTATGCTCCTAGGCCTGTTGGCTACAAGCCACTTTACACTCTGGCCTTGATCATATTAACAACTTTATCAACAAAAATAATTGAACGCACCCTTTACATGGCTGAAATCAAATCAAATCCAGTTCCTCCCTTCCTCCCTCTTTCTCTTTTTCTCTCTCTCTGGCAATGGATTTTTAAAACATCTGCGTTCCATTACATTTCACTAACTGTGGTCCGTTCCTATCTAAAGATGAATCAATACTTTTTTTTTTAGAACTTCTCAGAAGTTCAAATTTTAACGCTTTGCTTTCTGAACTTAATTCAGGACTGAAGTTCCATTGGGAGAGGTGGAAAATGGACCTGACATCATAATCTCACAAATTAAAAGTCAGCACCATAGAAAAACAGCAAGAAATTATCATTTTAAGCTCATATTCCCTCCCTCACTTTGGGGAGAAGATTAATGGGCAAAGAAGTATTTTAGGATTTCTTGATTCTTTTTTATTATTATTAATTCTTATTGGGATGTTTAACAGAGTAAAAACAATACAAATTTAAAGAGAAAATAAAGAGAATATAAACGTAAGTAAGAAAAAAATAAAACCTTCTGTACCACAGTTATAAATGCATTTAAATTTTATCTTTTAAGATTACACCATAACTCCATTTTTTCCATATTCTATTCTTTCTAATTGTCAAACTCATAAATCACAAGTTCGTTTTTTTCCAGTTTTCAGCAAAAAGTCCATAAGTGTTTCCAGTCACTGACAAATGTAGTTATTGTCTTTTCCCTAATCAAGCAAGCCATTTTTGCCATCTCTGCAAATTTTGTCATCTCACGCTCCATTGTGGGCATTTGAGAGTCTTTCCATTTTTGTGCATATAATTATCTCACTGCAATTATCATGTACAAAAACAATCTTCCACAGCTCTTTTCTAATTGTCTATCCATCAGTCTCAACAAAAAAGTTGTTTCAGTTGAATATTATTATTATTTTTTTAAAAGGTATCATTGTGCATATGTGAACCCAAAATTTCCTAGCTTTTCTACACATCCATCAGGCATGACAAAAACACCCTTCATGTTTTCTACTTTTCCAATATAATTTGGAAGTTCCTTTACACAATCCAGAAAGTTTTTTGGGTGTTATGTTGATAGATAACATATATAGAGATACACACACACACACACACACACACACAAGTTAAACACCAGGGAAATCAGGAGATTTAGGCAGTTCAAATGAGTATAAAGATTTATTGCAAGCTTAAGCTGTCTACAACAGTGGCCTCCAACCTTTTGAGAGCTGCAGACCAGTTCCATGAAGACTGTTTTTTCCATGAACTGTGGGGCGGGGAGGCGTGATTTCATGCACTGCCTGCATCCTACACATGCACGAATGGGGCTTCACTTGTTTGTGCAGCCTGGTTTCCTGGCAGGCCACAGACTGCTGTCGGTCCATGGACTGGGGGTTGAGGACCCCTGCTCTACAAGAATCTGAACTACTAACCACCAAAGGAAATTAGCAGGAGTTAAGAAAGGAATTCAAGATGGGCTGGACTTAGGTCTCTTGCGGGCATGCGGGGACTCAAGTCTGATGATACATTTGACCCATCCTTCGGGCTCATTTCCTATAATACATACATATATACATAGGTAAAGGTTCCCCTCACACATACATGCTAATCGTTTCCAGCTCTAGGGGGCGGTTCTCATCTCCATTTCAAAGCTGAAGAGCCAGCGCTGTCCGAAGATGTCTCCGTGGTCATGTGGCCAGCATGGCTAAATGCCAAAGGTGCATGGAATGCTGTTACCTTCCCACCAAAGTGCTCACTATTTTTCTACTTGCATTTTTACATGCTTTCGAACTGCTAGGTTGGCAGAAGCTGGGACAAGTAACGGGAGCTCACTCCATTATGCGGCGCTAGGGATTCCAACCACTGAACTGCCAACCTTTCTGATCGACAAGCTCAGCATCTTAGCCACTGTTCCACCATATCCCTAATATATATATGTGTGTGTGTGTGTGTGTGTGTGTGTGTGTGTATAATACATAGTACACACACACACACACACACACTGTTTAAAATTATATCATAATGAGAACTTCTGTCACATATTTCCCCATCAATCTGTCTATTATAACAAAAATCCTTAATCTGTTTTACCATACGCTCTTCAACTTTTTCAAATTTCCTGATTCTTAAGGTACATTATTCACTCTTTAAAAGCTTTTTTCCTTCTTTCCAACCCTCCCAAAATGTAAAGTATTCCTCATCATACTATTTTAATCCTCAGCTTGCCCTCAAGCCAACGTAGACTGTGCATTTGTGTTTGTGTGATATGAACTGTGAGACTTTCTCTCTCTCTCCATGCAGTGGTCCATGAAGAAGGGAAAAAAGGGTTCTTACCTCAGACTTGAACTTCTGCCGAAGCCATTTTAAATGAGGCCAAGCACGCCGGGTGGACTCAAATCATCCTGGAAAGGCAGTCCAGCAACTATCAGTGGTTAGAGAAAGCAAGAATCCTGTACAAGTCCCTGGGAAGTATTTTAATTTGGGGCATTTTTCAATCCTTCATCCCAACAACATGTCGTGTCGACATTGACTCTCACCAGCTTAAGCCAACATGGTTTGCCATAGATACTGAGAATTTAGCATCTTCTGAAAGGCTGTTATGACATTAAACTTTACTCCTCAAAGGGATTTCATCCATTGGTCACTTCCTAGCTAGGATTTTTTTCTCCAGTTTATGAACAGTGAGAGTACCATCTATTCACCAAAGAACAAGGGTGATTTATTTTTCACAATATCTCTTATACACTCATGCAGTGCCATCAGTAAAAGGTCTGAAAAGCTTTTCAACTGAGATTGTAAAAACAACCCTCCCTGTCTGATTATAACCAGATTAAAGCAGCAAAATCTGCCATTAATTCAGGTTCAGATGGTTGCTGTTTTTTAACGGATCTGGCAGTTTGCCAAACAACCCATCATAAACACTACTCTTTAATATTGTTTCCAATTGCTTGTGAGCAATGCAAGGGGGGCTGTTGGTCTCCCTCCCCATTTCTTTTTCTGTCATTATCTTTATTCTCTTTCATAAGATCCTCGGATAGCATAAAATTAAAAGGGGAGGAATATGACGATGAGGAAGGAGCTGGGACTGTGGTGCAGATTTAGAAGACAAATTGCAGTCAAAGAATGCCATGTCCCACCTCAGATACATTTGTTAGTCCATATGGAAAGAAGAGAATGACAGATTGAGGCTTGGTATGTTTACCAAACAGCTATTTTCAAAGGCCCTTTAGTAAGGACAGGAATTCCCTTTTGCCTCCAAATAGCTTGATGCATAATGCATAAGGTGGTGGAGAAAAAGAAGAATCTACAACTTCATAAGAGCAGCTTGGCTTTTATCAGAGTTGCGGGGGGAAGAAGGGGGCAGAAATCATGATGTGATATTCTTCTATCAGAAGACCCCAAGGCCCTTTTCAACTCTGTTATTCTGATATACTGAGGTGAATGCTGAATGTTGAATTCTTAGTCCCTCTGCGTTTAACAGCAGAAATAGCCATCGGGGAAACTAGATGTGTTCAACTATTAGTGGAAGATTCTGTCAATGAAGCCAGTACTTTGTAGTCCCTTTAAAAGAACATTGCGCTATGGATGGCGAGGAAGTAATTGGACGATAGAAGAAGAGAGAAGTAGCTAGCAAGAAATAAAGCTTAGTCGACTTACAAGGAGATATTCTTTTTCTCAGCTCCCTTTAATTCATTAGTAAAATGAATACAAATAAAAGACAGCATGGTTCTCTTCCCCCCTCTCTCTCCTTTTTAATGTGAATTGGCAAATGTTTTTACAAACCATCTCCCCAGCATCTTTGATGTGATCAAACGTATGGGGTGTTGTTAAACAGCTGGCTTCATTTTCTTCATTAACAGCAAGAGCAAAAACTTGATTAAAAAATAAGAAACATATTGGAATTCCCTAATGTAATTATCAAGGAAGAATGATTTATTTCAGGTATATTTTTTTTTCTTTAAAAAAAATCTAGGGATTGAGCAGGGGAACAATGGAAGCAATATAAAGAATCTCTTATCTACGGATTAGCTATTGGGAAATAACTCCACTAGATACTTTTTTGAGTTGAGTCATGCCAAATGATGTACAGAAATAAATCCAAAACAGATTATAAAATGACTACTCAACCAGCTTTGCTGTTTGAAACTAATGAGAGTACAATTCAATTCAGTTGAAATCGATACTGAATTAAATGCATTCTCAATTCTAAATCTGATCTCCTCTTGATGCCACCTGATGTGATCTGGTGCATCAGAATAAGAGCTAAAGGTAGCAAGTTCAGAAGGAAAAGAATATATAAAACCAGAAAGGTTCTATCTGTTTCTGCTGGAGGGAAAAAGGAGCTCCTAGTTCATTATGATATAACAGCAACAGTAAATCAATTAGGATTTTAACCTGGGGACAGCTATAAAAAGGGGTTGAATCCTAGAGTTTGCAGCAGCTGTTTTCTTTTTATTATTGTTTAACCCCTTTTCTAGAATCTGCAATAAAATTATTTTATCAAAGTTTGTCCTTGAATTTCTGATTGCAAGCCTTCTAATTAATGCTTGATTAATGAGGTAGAACATCTACTCACTCTATCTATCTGTCTGTCTGTCTATCTATCTATCTATCTATCTATCTATCTATCTATCTATCTATCTATCTATCATCTACCTATTGTGTGTGTGCATGTAGCAGCAGATATTTATCTCCTAGGCTACAAACAAAAAATATCTGCTTCAAATTCTGCATGATGTGAGGAAGAACATATAGCTTGTAAAATCTCAGCTCCATCTACTTATTTCGTCTCTACCCCAAATTAAGGTATTACAGGATCATAACAAATGAATACCTAAGTATGTATGTATGTATGTATGTATGTATGTATGTATGTATAATAAATGTGTGTGTATGTGTGTATGTACAAACACACTCCCACATACAGCAGAGGTGGTATTCAGCAGGTTCTGATCAGTTCTGGAGAACCGGTAGTGGAAATTTTGAGCACTTCGGAGAACCGGCAAATGCCACCTCTGACTGGCCCTACCCCCACCTATTCTCTGCCTCCCATTGAGTCCCAGCTGATTGGCTGGGTCTTCTTTGGTTGCCCTGCAACAGGAGAACAGAGCTGGAAAGCAGGTTAGTGGGGTGCAGAGGTGGTATTCAGCAGGTTCTGACCAGTTCTGGAGAATCGGTAGTGGAAATTTTGAGTAGTTCAGAGAACCAGCAAATGCCACCTCTGACTGGAGATTTTACGGTATCCTTCGCCTGCCACGCCCACCAAGCCTCACCCACAAAACCAGTAGTAAAAAAAATTTGAATCCCACCACTGACACACACATCTATATAATCAATATGTCTCTGTCTCTATCCATCTCTATCTCTATTATATCTCTATCTCTATTCCATATACACACAGAGATAAAAACTAGAATTGAAGAGATGATGTAACTATGCCATGGAATTTGTTCAGAGCTATAGCACTGGATACACTCCCACTATTCCTCACCATAGGCCTTTTTGGATGGAACTACTGGATTTTCTTGTACCACAAAAACACGGGTGATCCACTGGTTCTCCAGATCTAATCTAAGGAGATTTTAAACTGGGCATAAACAGGGATGGGATTCTACCAGTTCTCACCCATTCGCTAGAACTGGTTGTTAACATTCTAAGCAGTTCGGAGAACCGATTGTTAGAAGAAATTACTGGCCTAATCCTGTAAGGAAGGCAGGAAGGAAACATTCTGGTGTTGCTTACAGAAACTGCTTCTCCATTAACCCTTATTACATTCTTGGCAGGACTAGACTTCCTGTCTCAGGACCTTCACTGGAGTTTTTTTCCCCTCCTTTTCCTGGTACTTTGTGTGGAATGACCATTCAAAGTTACAACAGCACTGGAAAAAGTGACTTATGAGCATTTTTCATACTTATGACTGTTGCAGCTTCTCCACAGTCATGAGAGGCCAGGCGAGGAGATGCATGCCTCGATGTGAGTGATATTGAGTTGGCCACACCCAGCCAATAACATGACCACCAAGCCGTGCCCACCACCCAGGCCACGCCCACAGAACCAGTTATTAAAAAATTTGAATCCCACCCCTGGGCATAAACCATCTGTTTATATTTTCTATTCTATGTTGGAAGAAAAAAATGAAAAGAATGTGTGGGGAGATAAGAAGTTCTTGTATTCTTGAGGATGAAACTCTTCGTTAATATTGGCTTTATGGCACATTCTACTTTTCGTAGCAGCAATAACTTTTGTGAACAGTTCTCAATGCCACTAAAATGTGAGGAAAATTCATCACAGTGATAAAAATGGAGGAGAACAGAGAACATTATCTAAAGTTGATGTTTTATCTATAGGCAAGGATGTATGTGAGATCTAATAGAGGAATAGCAGGATAACCTTGAAGAAAGAATGAAAAACAGGTTATAAGGACAAAATCTTAGCCCTGATAAAGCATAGGGGGGTGAGACTGATGTTCAAAATTGTCCTGCCTTTACTCTCTTTGATATAATAATGAGGAGAAAGTTTTTCATTTTCATTAATATACCTGAAAGAATAGATTTTCAGTCATACTTGTGGAGTCTGTTTCCTGACCAGATCTTTCCAGAAGGTCAGAAAGATGAGGTCATTAGGAACTACATCCAAAACTTTCTGGGACCTTCTATGATTGAGGCTTCAAAATATATACCTTTGTTTCAAATCATATGGTTTCCAGATCCTGAAGAAATATGAAGAATTGATGGAGACAACAAACCAAAGAGTGCTGCTCTCATGCATTGCATATGATTTAGAAGTTTGAGAATCTGTGACTTTCAACACAGACCATGTTAATCAAATGCTTCATTTAGTGACTACTTGAAGATACAACCGTGATGAAAAAGTAATTTTGCAACCAATCTGTAAAGATGAATTAAGCAAAAGATGCATTAAGATGGTAAATGGTGATATTTCAGTTAGCGATCAAGTGGGCAGTGTCAATTGTACTATACAACTACCTACATTAGTATTCCAAGATAATTCACAGAAATCTCCAGTTAACTGTTGTAGCTAGTCTGTCTACTCTGGAAAATTGCAGCTGGCTAGACTGAGGTACAAGAAGAAGTTTGGGGTAGACAAATTGATGGCAGGGGTCTTCAAACTTGACAGCTTTAAGACTTGTGGACTTCAACTCCTAGAATTCCTCCTCCAGTCATGTTAGCTCAGGAATTCTGGGAGTTGAAGTCCACAAGTCTTAAACTTGCCAAGTTTGAAGAGCCTTGGCTTAAGCAATCAGGCTAGAAACTAGGAGATCTTGAGTTCTAGTCCTGCCTTAGACACAAAGCCAGATGAGTGACCTTGATCTAGACACACTCTTTCAGCCCTAGGAAGAAGGGAATCTTTTCCCCTCTCTTTCTCTCTTATACACACATACCCAGAAAAAGAGAGCGAGGAAATATCATTCCAACTGTTTTAAAGCTTTCCTCAATCCTGTTTGAATCTGTCTAGTTGACCAATGTGGTTATGTGTAGCACATCCAGAAACAATGAAAACCATAAAACTGCATCATCCCCTGAAGTTAAAAACAAAAACAAAATCCAAACATCTGCCTCAGCAATCAAAGTTGAGGTCATAAAAATGACACGCTTGCAAAGTAGATAGCTATGAGAAAATGACCATTACATTTGTTTACACCAAATCTTCCAGCAGACATGTGATAAGAATGAAAGAGGAATTCACTTTACCTAGGTTGAGTTCTACAGGGAGTGTAAGCTTGATGACTGCCAAGGATTTTCTTCTTGAACAAATGGATAAGCCATGTCCAAGTCGCCTGATAGGCATCAGGAGGAAGAAAGCAACAGGGAAAAAAAGTGTTGGAATGTATGTGGGAGGTGAGAGGGGGAGGAATGGTTAACAGTAAGAAAGAAAATTGAGCCCACAAATGTTATTTACATATTGCCCAACCAAAGGATGAAATCTTATACAACTAGGAATTATAAAAGTGACTTCCTATCAATCAGTGAGAATGCATTCACTACCACCCCAAAAAGATTTCTTACTTATCCATCAGTTTATGAAGGGGACATCCAAAAATAGGACAGACCTCACTTATCTTAGCAAAGAGTTATTGGGTTAAAGCCATGCTTTGTCACCAGTTTTCTGTCTTAAAATCCCTTCCACTTGCAAAAAACGAAATGTTGTTGTCGTTTGCAAGGAACGAATCCCAAAGGCCACATATAATATTGTAGACCACATTTTTCATATTCATGTCCAGTCTTCCAGAAGATGGGCCACTATGACTTTGGTGGTGAAAATGACTTAGAAATACAAGACCTGAACTGAGAGAACAATCTAGAGTTTTCATTCTAGGTTACAGATAATTAAAGTGAGCCCAAGTGATCCTCACATAGTGATCACAATTGAGAGCTACAACTTTCCCTGGCAGAAAATCACATGACTGCAACAGGTTTATGGCCTCCCTTTCCATTTGGTGTTTAAGCAAGACTTATCACATGACTGCAACTTGTGATTTTACAAATTGGCAAGGAGGAATTATCTTAGCATTCTTATCAATGACTCATTTTTATCTGTAGAGTTATCACTGAATGAAGATAGGATAGGACTGAATGTTCAGTTTCAGCTTGGAGTGGAAGATACTGAGTTTATTTCTGGAAAGATTTTCTTCCATCATTGATGTAGGAAGGGAAGGGAAGGGGAGAGAAGGAAGGAAGGAAGGAGGGAGGAAGGAAAAAAGAAATATACAGAGATTTTGATGAAGTTCCCATATTTCAATTTCCCCATGGATCATAAAAAAATTGGATATATTTAATAATCTGAAATGAACATTTTAAATAACACCTTATTCTACCAAAATTTAATTTTAATAGTCTTACCATTTAAAAAAAAAATCTTTATCATTTTGGTGTCATCTAACAGGACAGCATGAAGCTCATACTACCTACTGGAAAGAGAAGTCCACAGCTCAATGTCAAATCCAGAAGTTGAATCTGAAGATCTCCCTATCTGATCTTAAGTAGGTTTGATGATCATCAGGAAGGCTCTCTTAAAATACTGAAGTGAGAAATTGGACATTTTATACACTAGTGATATCACTGTGAATTTCGGCAACAAACTCACAGCCATTTCAACCCTGTACTTCAGAGATTAGTATTATACAATCCATTAGCCTGCCCGCTTAGCAATCCCGCAGATCTGCAGAGAGAAACACAAAGATTGTGGTAACATCTCATCATAAGACAAAGTAAATTAAATTCTCATTCATCTAAATTTTGGCTTTACTTTTTCACAGACAAGCAGACAAACAAACAAATTCAAGATGAAGTCAGATCCCACAATTATATTCCCTCAGCTGGCTCAGTTAAACGGTCAAAGTTTAAAATCCACCAAGAGTTAACTCCCCCCTCCCCAAACTGTGAAGGGACACAGCAATTGTGGAAATAAGTTGAGAAGCTGTTACTCAAGGCGCAAGAAAAGAAGAAAATCAGTTTAGCTCATAAGGGTTACCAGCTAATCTTACAATATGGCATTTCACAGGCTGAAATATTTATTGCAGCACAAGCTCCCAACAGGAGTCTTTAATGTGCAACAAGTCCCTTGTTTCTCCTGAGACAGATTAACACAGTGGCACTTCTAGAAGAGCTAAAGATAAAAAGAAGGGCGAGGGGGACATCCAGCCATACAGAATTGGATTATCATTTTCCAACCAGTAATAAAACACTTCCCCTAACAATTAGATCATAGAATTGTATGGATAGCAGGAACCGTGAAGTCTGCTAGACCAACCCCTGTTCAAGGCAGGAGCCTTAATCATCCCAATCAAATGGTTGTCCAATCTATCCATTTCAATAATGGACCATCCATAACACTGGTAGGCAAGCTATTCCATTGATTGTTCTCACTGTCATGAAATTTCTCCTTAGTTCTAGGTTGAATCTCTCTTTAATGATCTCCCACCCGTTAGGTCTTCTCCTTCTGCCCTCGGGTGTTTTGGAGAACAAGTTGACCCCCTTTTCTCTGTGACAATTCCTCAAATACTGGAAGACAATTATCATGTCATCCCTAAACCTTCTCTTTGACAGGGTAGACATACCTAGTTTCCTCAACAATTTTGGGACAACCATGAACTGGATGCCTGAGAATCTCCATAGACACTCAAGACTTCATGTTGTTCAAAGCAAAGTATAAATGCTGCTTTTTGGATAAACTGGTGAAGAGATATCATACTATTTTGATGCACAAGGCTCAAAATCTCTCAAGTATTTTCCCCCATTCTTGCAAATTATCTCGAATAATATAAAATATCTAATAAACTGAGACCATTTCATAACACTATATAATAAGAATAATAAATCTATTGCCTGGGATGGTTGCTTCACCCTGGGTAAGGATGGATGGCTGTTAAGAAATAATTTATTGCAAATATAAAATAAAATCCTTGCTTTGAGCAAAAGTAATGGCCAAATTTGAAACTTATAGACAAAATCAATTTCTCATGCATGTCAAAAACCATGGAGCACAACCCCAGTCACTAAGGTTGCAGGAACAGAAATAGTTAAGAGAAAAGATCTAAAAAGTCCTTATGAAAGAATTGTTATGAACTAATCTATAACGACAGTTCAAGAAATCATGAGAGGTCACTGTGACTGCGCTAAAATGCTTTTAATAAAAAGGGAATGAAAAAAGGCACATGTATGGGGAAAAGAAGATAAAAGATCAAGGAAGAAATGGAAACTATAACAGCATAAAGAGTTTGGTTTTAGGGCCTAGCAAAATATTAACTTGCATTGTTTTCTACTCATGATTCAAGATGATGGAAAAATTTGTTACTGAATTTATTTTCAGAGGAGAAGATTATTTTCTCATGGCTAGAAAGCATTGTTTTTTAATAGATGCAGTTATGTACAAAGTAGACAAGAGTTATGTGTGTATAAATGCACATTCTTTCACTTCAGACTTGATTCTGTATCCCTATGCAATCTTACTGGTTACCCACATTTTATAAGTTATAAAGGAAAATTGCAGGGTTAAGATTAGGGGTTTTTTTTACACAGAGAAGTAAACAGTGGATATACAAAGACTACACACCCCTGTTAAAATGCCAGGTTTTTGAGATGTAAAAAAATCCACATTAGTCTAGTTTTTTATTGTTAGTTTTTTTTTACATTGATTTAAGATCTGGTTTTATAGGTCACTTTCTTTCTTGGAGACTTCCTAACTTGGAGGTCTGCATTGTGTCATATGTCAAAAAGTGGTCCTTGGTTTCTTCTGCATAACTCTACCTGCCTGGATTAATATCACAAGATTTAGCTTGAAATATAAAAGCACCGCTCTGATTCAAGCCACTTGCAGAGCTGTTCAATAAAAAGCTTATTCTTGATTAAATATGCATACCCAAACACGTGTAGCTTCACCATTTATGGGTACCACAAACTGTTAAACAGAAAATAAGACAGAATTTGCTCACAGAAAGTTTCCTTTTTCATTTCCACAATCAATCAGTGTGTGGATGAATGAACTGGAAGAAAATAAACATAAGCCAAGAGAATGGAAGAATCCAGGTCAAGAAAATAAAAGAACATGTCAGAGGCTATCTAGCATACTTCAGTGAACTCAAGTCAAGTAAACCAAGAGATTCTGAAAGACCAGATTGTAAAAGAAGATCAGAGTCTTTGTATTTGTTTTTCATAGGCAGCAGATGAGACCTAGAAAAAGCTGAACACTTGAAAAGATCAAGTCTCATTATTTTAAGAAGACAGAATTGCTCTTTGCTGACCTCCAGTGACATTCCTCAGTGGGTGCTTTCTCAAGTTAAGCTGGTTAGAAACCCACTATCTTCAAACACTTGAAGAATAATCTGACAGATGCTCGATCTTCTCAAACTACAATACAGTGATGTCACACCAGCTCCATTGCAATTTCCTTCTTGCCTTACCAATTCAAAATTTGCTGAATGTAGGAGATGAGCAGCCTGAGCTGGAAGATGGAGTGAAACATGTAATTAGTTTGGAATCTTTGGGCTCACACAAAAGACCCAAGTCCAGCTCTCCATGAAATCTGTCGACCCTTATCAAGTACCAATTGATCTTTGACCATTAGTTGACCAGATTGTTATGTGTAAGTAGCCTTAATAAAGTCTTCAGTGCTTTGAACTCAGTGAAAGTTCCTGGTTCTTTGCTCCTGACACTGAAGTTCAATCTAGACCCTGTTGGGAGTATATCTAATAGTTCCTTGGTTGCATCTGTTCCACTATGAACTCTCCAAAGCAAGCAAGTAGCAGAGATACCTTTTGGTTGAAAAAACAAACTATCCAGACTCAGTTCCTGAAATCAGCAAGGAATAGTCAGGAAAGACTCATGTCCAAAACCTTGGTAGCCATATTGATCAATCTAATATTAAAGCAGTTGCTTATGTTTGTCTATATAGGTCTCTCACACAGAAACTTACAGAATAAGCACTGACTTATTCTTGGTCCTGTGCTTTATTATTATTTTTTATTATTAGTATTGGCCTAGACTTAACTGCCCTTAGGATTCACTGTGTTATTATCACTATATTATTCACCTCTTGCTTTGTTCTAAAGGGCTCCATTTTGATCATAATAGACAAGAATGATGATTGTTAGATGAGGATGTTGTCTTTTCCAGAACCTTTATTAAAATAGTTTTGATCTGTAAATGTCATCGTTCTATGCTAAGGCTGGCAATCATTTTTGAGGTCAGTGGACACCTGAGGGTGAGTGTTCTACATTTACAAAATATCTGCAGCAATGAACCTTGCTGGTTTCCAAACATTTACAAAAAGTTGGTTTCTTGTCAACCTTTTTTGATTCCTAGGATCTTGTCCAATACCCACTTTATTCCTCTCTGAAAAGAAACAGGCACTCTTCCAAATATTGCTCAGAGCTTAACCACTCTACATTTTTATTTTAGAGGCATGGAACTGCAGGGACTCTGGTATTTATGTATGCTATTCTTCCTTCCAGGGTTCTCTAAGATTTCAAGATAACCTTATTAAGATTCTGTCCAGATCATAAATTTCTTGGCAAAAAAAAAATCATGTCAAATCCTATAATTAGGATGGGTTTAAGCAATATCAGCTCCAAATGAGAAAACTCTGGAAAAACTCATGTTTCTTCATTTTAACAATAATTACTTGGCATTGACTTCCATAATAAGCTAGTGGAACAAATCACGACACCTAATAAAGAATCAGAAGGTTGATCAGTCTACCTTGGCATTGTAGATTCTGGATGATACTTTATCTCCCCAAGGTTGCAATCCAAGCCCTAGCTGGAGATGCCAGAAACTGGATTGCTGCTATACAAACAACATGCTCCAGCAATTGACAGATGCAAGCCCAAAAAAGTTTTGATTGTTTTCCTCTTTCTGAAATCCTCTAAGAGATGCAAGAGACTTCTTCTTTCAAACAACACAGTCTTTGAACCTAATAGCTGTGCTCTTATCTATCTGAAAATCTTTCACCAAAACATGTATCTCTGAGCAGATCTATGAAGATAGAAGACTCAAACTCAGAAGCAAACAGCCTAAAATTAGATATGTACAGCACAATAACTAGGCAAGATGCCAATCATCTTGTCTCAATCCATTTGAGAGCACAGGCAGGAAAAGAAGACACAAGACTTTAACTGGGGGACATTTACTGTCTATATGGTCTATGGAGCATAGCTGGCAGTATCTGGTCTTCTGCTTTAATAATCCCTGCAATGATATAACAGAAGTATGTACATTAGAAAGCAGAAAACAACATCAAAGCAACACAAAACTATTACCATACATTCTGCCATCACTCCATGAGCTGCTTCTGATCATCTGTGACATCTGCCACATACACTGGGAAAATATGTCCCATCCTTTTTTAATGCTACTTTCCCCCACTCTTGCATTAGAAAATATTACATTAGGGATTGAAATGAAAGCATCTAACAAAGAATCGACAACATGATTCTTACAGCAAGAGATGTATTATTTACACACGAGTTGCAGCCTAAATCTGCAAATGCAATTCACAGATAATTTTAATGTCATATCTGCAAGGAATTAACATGATGTGTGTGTGTGTGTGTGTGTGTGTGTGTGTGTGTGTGTGTGTATGTGTGTGTGTGCATTTAGCTCATCATGTCTGATACAAGATCAATTCTGTTATATATGCTGCAGTGATTGGAGCATATTTGCAGGGGGGTTGGTGAATATTGTTTGGTTTACAGTCAATAATCTTAAATATGAAAATCCAGTTAGATATCATGACTGTTATATGAAATTTCTCATATCCATGTCATAAAGGCCTATTGATGTTTTTCACAAAGATAATCACTCTGGAACTTTGTAGCCTTGATTGAAGAAATGCAGGAGGTTGGGGTTTGTTTGTTTGTTTTTGCTTTGTTTTGCTTTGTTTTTGACACATCCAACTTCTTAAATTTTAGCTTCATTTCATCCTACAGAAATGTTGCTAAATATTAAACTATCTATATGAACCAGTGGGAGCGATTTCCAAATTGGATAGTACCAAATTCTTTCTATTTCCTACAAAGTGGATAAAGATGGAAAGTATTTCTTTTTTTCCTTTTTCCACTGTTTGATTTATTTTTCCTTTAAAAATATGTAATTCATGCAAAATTGCAAGTTCTATTGCTCTAATCAAACATTCAGTAAATAAATAAGCAGAAGCCATTCTTTGCCGTCTCCAACATGTCAGGATGTTAAAGAATTCAGAACAAAAGCATAAAGAGCTATGCTGTTAAAATAAATTTGTCTGTTACATTTTCTTCTGCAAATTTCTCTGATTACAAAGTCTTTTGTGATTTGTGATTACATTTCTTACATTACTTATCCCCCAAAAAATTGCCCAGAAAAGTAATTCGGAAAAATGTTTTTTTTTTCTCCAAGTGCTCAAGGCAATGTACATAACTCTCATTTCTTGTCCCATCCCAGCATCCTATGAGTTAGTTGGGCTGAACGAGAGCAAATCAGGACATGAGTGCCTATGGGTGAAGGTAAACTTCAATTTGGATATTCCTAGTCCTAGACTAGTACTTTTCTATCTACCACACTGTCTGTAAACACTCTCTGTAAACAGAGGCTGTAAACACCCTTTGGTATCATCCTGTACCCACTTTCAGGTATCACCTTCAGATACCCAAACCAGTAAACCAATATAATTTGTGCTCTCTCAAGAGTTTCCAGGAACAATGACAAGTACTTTGAAATTGATGGTGAATGATATTTTTCTACCATTACTTTAAAATCCAGATGCCTAAAAAACAAACAACGAATGAGAAGTTCAATATATTGATATAAAATATAATATAGACATATATAACCATTGGATGAAAGTACAATATAAATTTTAAAATAAAAGTTGGAATATCTCATATGGTGGAATAATGATGGAATAAATAGTTTAGTCATGGATGATTAATCACTGATAAATATATAAGCATATGTTACTTTGACAAGGTGAAAAATTATATAAACTGTGAATAATGACTACGAAAGGATAGCCCAAAAGATTTGTAACCAACTGACACACTGTATGTATATAAAATGGAAGATGGTTTTATGTTTTTATGTTCGGTTTGTATATGTTTGTCTTAAAAAATAAAAACTTTTATAAAAAAAATAAACAATGAATGGAAACTAACCAAGGAGAGAAGCAGTTACAACTAAGGGGGAAAAAATTCTAATGGAGAAAACAATTAACCAATGGAATAGCTTGCCTTCAGAAGTTGTAGGAATAGGTTTAAAAAATAATAATAATCAGAAAATCCTGATTCTATCCATTCTGCCTTAATTCCATCTTGCCCAATCTGGATCCCTGAAATTCTCACTCTTGCCCATCCTTGTCAACTCCTAGTATAAACAGCTGAGTGATTTGTTTTCCATCGTTGTTCTCTCTCTTACTGATCTTCCTATTATTACAGGAATTTTAAAAGTTGCCACAGATAAAATCCCGTGTTTCTGCGGTGTGATAGCCACAACTTCATCCCCTTCCCCAGGCATGTTAAGCATCTGAGCCTCATTCACCATTTCAGTTCACAAAGGAAGCAGAACTGAGGCCATCACCTCTGTGCACAATTCCCTCAGCTTTCTAGCAACATTTTGGCAGCTGTCTCCCTGGGGAACGCAGCTTTCCAAAGGGAAGAGGTTTCAGTCTCATGATTAAGATTAATAACCTAGTGGGCATGCATTTTCACACTGTGACTTTATTTTCGACAGGAATAACCAGCCGTGCCTTTGGATAGCTGTTACTGTCTCTGCAAGCCTAATTTTACCCGTAGCACAAGCAAATGGAAAGTGCGGGAAAATATATTCTTATCTTTGCATGCAAAAACAAATGCGTTAGGGTGCCAACCTAGGTCTCTCCCCTCACTTTTGCTTTTATTTTTCTTATATGTATCCATGTATTCATAACTATGTTTTTACTTATGCCTATTATCTTGTAAGCAATTGACAAACCAATTTTTTTTTAAAAAAAGGAGAGTCGTTTATTAAATAGATTTCCACCATTTTCATGTAAATTACACATACTCTGTGTACACAGCATCTGAAAAAAAACTACGGTGGAATGAAAGCTCATCTTCAACATTAATTTGCTTGATATTTATCTCATCTAATATGTAAATTAAGATGCTGCAGGAGTTATTAGCATGAGCTAATGTTTCTTTTAAGCAAAGTAAAACCTCGAGCTGATGTGGGGCTGAAGAAATAACAGTACTCATCCCTGAAGCTAATGGTGGTCTTATCAGTTTTTCTTTTATTTGAATTGAAAAGTGCGTTCATTTAAAAACAAATAGGCTGAAAATTGCATAAAGGGAAAATCTGAAATATACTGCTTGTTAGACAACTACAGTTTATTCAAATATATGCAGATTTTGTTTTTCCAAAAAAGTTAATTCTATGGAAACAGAGAGAGGCAAGAACTATACAATGACACATTTCTTTGCAGAACATTGAGTGAAATGATGGGAGTCACTACCATCAAATATGTCATTGGCCATTAGTCTAAATGGCTAGAAAAGGAGAAGAGACTAAATAAGGAAGAATAGATTATCAATAGATAGAAGAGAATATCACAATGGAAACTGAACCCTGAATTACGAGTACCATTTGATAAGAAACATCAAAGGGAAGTGAACAATTACTTTTCTGTCCACATTTGTGATCTTCTCACATGTGTCTTCTTGGTCACTATGATGTGACAACAAGATAAGTGTAGAGTCATGTAAGAGTTTGGTTTAATCAAGTTTTAAAGCTTTTCTTATTCTTTCTTCTGGACATTTAATTTTTAAAAATAGGATTGTGAAACTCCTTATATAGTCAATGATAAAGGAAGGAGCATGGAGAGATTGCAGAAAGTCAATTCATTAGGTTCACTGAAGTCAATGAGTTTATTTGAATCCTGACCAATTTAAACCCTGTTGATTTCCATAGGCTTACATGAAATGTAACTAAAACTAGAGCTAAGGAACAAAATGAAAGTGGCACCATTTCTATGACAATCTTTTTCATTTCGCTTTTCCAGTTCATCCAAGAATGTTTCAAGCATTTTCAGGAAGAATTATCCCATTACATGACTTTGGGGGAATTTTAACATATTTTTATAATACAATATTAGCTACCAATGTAACACATTTTTATTGGAGAACTAGGCTGCAAAATTCATTTACACATTTCAAAGCATGGCTGTGTGTCAGATCACATGTTGATAAGCAAGTGGTAAAGTAATTGTGATTGCATTTTGGTGCCAGCTGAACAAATTTCTCTTCCTACTAAACTAAGCCTGGGAAATGTATATATATTGTTTGCTCTGTACTATTGGCTTCTAGAAGTATCCATTTTAATGTATCCTGATCTAGGGGTTCAGAAAGAAAGCAGTCCTGACAATTGGATTAATGAATAAGAAATTCCTGTTCTACTAAAATGTAGAAGCCACTGGATGGGTAATAAAAATGTGGGAGAATCAGTACTGATGATCGTTGCCTTTCATTCATAATTTGTTCTTGAATGTTTGCCATCACCTAACTTTGGTTCCAGGGAAAGTCTGGAAGTTTGCCTCTTACAATAGATTTTCTAAGGCCTCTAGGCTAAAGTTGCTTCCTCTAAGAATCTTGGCATATTTCCATAAAGCACTAATCATGTCAAGTGTCATTCATGCTGACAAACAGAAAGGCTCCAAATATAAAGGATGAGGGAATAGGGAAGTCAGCAGGCAGGAAGAAAAATGTTCATCACAAAAGTGAAGGAAGACTGGGAGACCAAAGGTCAAATCTCTCTGTTACCTTTGAGCTTTGTATTAGATGCAGAGGTTAGCCTACTAAGTGACTTGGACAGAGAGCTTTCCTCCATTGATTTGTGTGAAATGTAAACGTGAAGGTAAGCTGGTCTATCTGTTGCTTACACTCCTGGAGCAAGAAATAGACCAAGAATTTAGGAGGTAAATTTACAAAGCAGAATATTTGTAGCTCAGGGTTGAAATGCAGGGTCCTTGGTGTTCTCTGAGCTTGTTTATTTTCTTTGCCCAAACTAGTTAAGGTCATAGATAGAAGGAGAGGAGGAGGAGGAGGACTGTGGGGTCCTTGGTGCTCTCTGATCTTGTGGTTGTTTTCTTGAAGATGTTTCATTGCCCCAAACTAAGTAACATCCTCAATGCTCTTTAGGAGGTAAATTTCTGAGAACTGAAAGGAAGAGAAGGAGAAAGTGCTTAAAAACTAAAAGGGAATAAACTCTGGTCCCAGAACCACATGTATCCTTCACAGAGAATTTGTTGTATGTCCAGGGATTCTCCAAAGCTTACCAACGAGGTTTAATTTTTAATAGGATAGAATTAAACGTATAGCAATTCATCATATTTATTGTATTTTATAAATATAATCAAAAGTTAAAATGGATTTGAAATCACATCATGTCTAATTTTAGCCTAGACCATCTCACTTTTTGGAAGATTGCTTCTGGCATACTTTCCAAAGGCCAAATTCAATTCTTGGCTCAAAGAAAATGTATTTGTGGTCTAAGATACAATTATGCAGGTTCATTGTGAACAATTCTGGGCAAAGCATTAGCCAATGACCTTTCATCAAGGCCTACACAGCTGGGCAACTGTAAGGAACCCACTACATAAATGTCAGCATGCTGTCTTAATGCTTCTCTAGAGTAAATCCAGAATCTAGAAACTTAATGGGAATTTATCAGTCTCATTTATGGTGAGTTAATTAAGGCACAATCTCTGAGTGATTTTAAATGCATCTTCTTAGCTTTCTCTCCACCTGAGCTAAGCTGAGCTGTCAGCAAATTTACACACAGTCTCTTCAATGTTATGTGTCTGTTCTTTTTCCTCTTTTTCTCAGCCTCCCCATTATTTCTCACACCTCTGGACTCACAGTATGTCGATTCAAAAGGCCTGGATTGAATAATTGAACACATATACAATGCCAGATACTATAGAATCACCATAGGAAGATACTAGATGCGTCCTGATGTAAGAATGAGTTTCAAATTCCTGGAACTCTTGAAAATACTCATTTTTTTTATTAAAAAAAAATTACTCAAATGTCATTCCAAGGTTCCAAGCCAGCTATTAATAGCAACAGTTCTGAAAACTCATCTGATATTTTAGAAATTAATCACAGCAGCGATTACTGAACAAATTTTCTATTAAAAGATGGACATTTTTTATCTTAATGACGATTTCCAGACAAGCATTTCTAGAGAGTATATTCTAAGTATACCTATATTCCAGTATAGGTAGTGCTAAACTTACGAACAGAACTGGTACCAGAATTTCCATTGCTAAACAAAGTGCTTGATAAATGTGTCATGTCCACTTTACAACTCTTTTTGCAATGGTTGTTAAGCGAATCACTGCAATTAAGCAAGTCATGTGCCCATTAAACAAATCCAGCTTCCCTCATTGACTTTGCTTGTCAGAAGCTGGCTGGGAAGGTCACAAGCAACAATCACATGACCCCAAGATACTGCAACCATCATAAATAGAAGCCTAAACCTTGATCACATGACTGTAGGGATGCTGCAACAGTCAAAAGCGTGAGGACCAGTTGTAAGACTAGTTTAATGAAAAGAAGGACTAGGGGTGACCTATTAGGAACGTTCTAACATCTCAGATGTTGCCACAAAGAAGAAAGAGTCAAGCTATTCTCCAAAGCATCTGAGGGCGGGACAAGAAGCAATGGATTGAAGCTAATTAAGGAGAGAAGCAACCTACTGTAGAACTAAGGAGAAATTTCCTAACAGTGAGAACAATTAATCAGTGGAACAACTTGCCTCCAGAAGTTGTGAATTCTCCAACACTGGAAGTTTTTAAGAAGAGATTGGACAACCATTTGTCTGAAATGCTAAAGGGTTTCCTGCCTAAGCATGGGGTTGGACTAGAAGACCTCCAAGGTCCCTTCCAACTCTGCTGTTCTATTCTATTCAAAGTCACTTTTTCCAATGCCATTGTAACATCTAACAGTCAGTAAACGAATGGTTGTAAGTGGAGGACTACCTGTAACACAGAATCAACCCAGACAAAGGCAAAGGGCAAGGAATAAAGTATATGCAGCTGGTACCAGCAACTTTTATGTCAGATCTCACAGCAACATCAGTATTATTACACATATTTACTATTTTTAGTCTTTTTAAAACAAAAGTGGAAAATATATTTTTCAGGACTATATTGATCTTCAAAGAGTTATTTGCTTCCCAACAAAAAAAGCATCCCTTAGAAATGTCTTTATCAAATCTTTGCCACACCTTGATTCCAACCAGAAAAAGGGTTCCAACCATGATGTCTGACAACGACAACAACAACAAGCTGGCTTTGTGAATGGACAGAAGCTCCAGCCACTGATCAAAGCAAGTCTGATTGACCTTTACAATTCATGCAGGGGAAAACAGGTTGATCCGACAAGGTATTTTGTATTAAAGAAGAACGAAGGGAAGCAGCAGTAGTAGATTCCTTAGTGGACAGACTATTGTTTGTAGTACCTTTCATTTAGTTTTCAAAATGCTTTCTATAACAAGTTTATGTTTCTCCTCTGTCAGTGCATTCAGCATCACAACAGCAAAAGCATACTCGATTTTTATTCCCATTGACGTGCAAGCTAATCCTACCAGAAGATGTTGACGGGGTTATTTGAGGAAAGAGGACACACGTGGAAAGTAATGAGTAAAAGAGCAATAAGGTTAGGTGAGAGGGTGAGTATGCAATACCTTTGACCATTATGACACAGATTATATTAGGCTGAGTTTTGAAACAATTAATTGGACAAGTTGGCAACATTACTCCTCCTGCTAAATGCACCTGAACCTGCCTGCCCTTACGGCTTATAAACTTATGTACCAAATTACTAGATAGATGTGAAAATATTTATTTTGGTAAGATGCACTGGAATGAATCAGATAAGATACGCTGATATTTCTAAGGGAAGTGTTTGAAAGAACCAACTGGAAAGAGCAGATACAGATACAGATAATCAGAGTTGGAAGGGACCTTGTAGGTCATCTAGTCCAACCCCCACCACCCAAGCGGGAGACCCTATACCATTTCTGACAAATGGCAGTCCAATCTCTTCTTGAAAATCTCAACTGATGGAGCTCCCACAACTTCCAAGGGCAACTTCTGTTCCATTGGTTGATTGTTCTCACTGTCAGAAAGTTTTTCCTTGTTTCCAGATTAAATCTCTTCTTGTTCAGTTTCCATCCATTGTTCCTTGTCGGGCCTTTAGAAAATAGCTTGACCCCTTCCTCCCTGTGGCAGCCCCTCAAATATGGGAGCATCATTATGTTTTTCTCATGCGGAAATTAAAAAAAAGAGAATTGAATGATGCAAGTGGAATCTGTGGAACACCATCCCTGCACTGGGTCAGCCAAGCCCTTCTGGCGAGGGAAGGTCTCAGCATCTGCGGGGTTCCCACTGCCGCCCTGACCTCCCCACGCCAGACCTTTTCCGGGCACCCTGACAAAGTCCCAGGGCAGCCGACCTCCCTTTACCTGCTGCTGCCGCTGGTTTGGGGAGTGGGGGGGCGCTAGGGAGGGAAGAGGAGGCAGCAGAACTCGGCTGCCCTTAGAAGGGAGATTGGGTGGAAGCGGTCCTCGTAGGAATGTGGCAGGGAAGCGGGGTGAGTGTGAAAGGGTCACCGCCACGGCACAGGAGGGTGGGTGGGAGCTGGAGAGAAGAAGGGCAGGAGAGAAGCTAAACCGTCCTTTCTATTGCTCTGGTGAGGGCTGAATATTTGCAGGGGCTGGTTGGAAAGGCCTAATTTTAGTATGAACCTAGAGTCATGGTGGGGGGAGCTGAACGGTGAAGGCATTCTGCACGTGATCCGAGGCAATCCTGCCACAGCTCACGGGTGGCGTTGCTAACAGTTGGTGGGAGTCTGATAATTTCAGCGACACCTCCTTTTCTCTCTCTCTCTCTCTCTCTCTCTGAGCACCTGAAAGAGCACCTGTCATTAACCAATTAACCAACACCAGCCTTGGAATCCCTTATTTCGGCATAATATGGGATGAGAGAGGAGCCGTAAAACCAGGGACTTGGCGATGAGGTGCAGGTTCTTTTTTTTTTTTGGATTGAGTTCAATCATGAGACATTTCTTGACTTCATCGGATGTCGGAGGTGTTCAGAAGAACTTTTGAAAAACTTGTGGGTCTAATTTTGTGAAGCAATGAGTTTGGTCCTCTCCAATGGCGGAGGTTAGAGATGGTCTTTGGAGTCCTCCCCTCTCTTTTAGCTGAGGGAGACCTGGGCGATTTTAGGCTAAAAGCTGCCCTGGAGAGATTGATCAGAGAATGGGTAAGAAAGCAAAACAAGAATATATTTGGGCTAAGGCCTTTTCTCCCATTCCCTCTGTCGCAATCTCACAATTTTCATCCAGACACAGATACGCGTGTGCTTTCTCTCCTGCCCCGCTGGTAGATTCAAAGACAACTAATGCGAGCTCCCCTCAGGAGGCCATTTCTATCAGCCGATGGAAGCTCCCCAAAGGCAGAGTCGGCAGCCGCTTCTACCGGCCGATAGAAGCAGCTGGTCACTCTGCCTTTGGGGAGCTTCTATCGGCTGATGTTCTCTCGGTAGTAGATCAGGGTATTCTAGCCTAAGCTACCTGCATGGCGCTCCTAAAGGCAAGTTTTCTCCCCCGCTTCCCTTCCCATTTCTCTTCACCTTGTGTAGTTTTAACGAACGATGTGAGAAATGGCGGGGAAACGCATGGTTTAAATAGGCCTAAAATTGGGGGGCGGGGCTTAATTTCACCTCATGCCTAGAAATCATTGTTGGAGAAACACGGTAAGAATCTCCATAAATTTCTACAAATGACAATTTCAGGATGCACAAGGCTATCAATGGTAGCTAATTATGATGTTAATATCACTAGCACTGAGGCAGTGTTTCAAAGTTCCTGAGAGATGTGAGCTGGAGAACACTCTAACACTCATGCCCAACTTGTTGGCCTTCCATCCATCTTATTGGTCCCTACAGTAATCTCTAGGCTGGACTAGCTTAGATCATTGTTCTGATCAAGGAGAAATGTTTACATTTAGGAGAGTATTTTATTCTAATAACCAGGGGTGGGCTTCAAAAAATTTTTAGCAAAGGGTTCTCTGCCCGTTTGCTGGGTAGGTGTAGCCATGGTGGGCGTGGCCTAGTTGGCCTCTTGTACCATGGAGGGGGGGCATTTTTGCCTCCCCGGGCTCTGGAGGATTTCCTCGAGCCTCCAGGAGGGTGAAAACTACCTCCCTGGGCTCTGGAGGCTCCCTGGAATACAGAAACAGGCTCATTTCTGGCCTTCCCAAACTTCCGGGAGGCCCATTTTCCACCGTCCCCAAGCCTCCACACATGCTCGGCATTTACCTGCTTCCAAAACGGGCCACATGGGGATTTCTGGGAGGGATGGGCAGAGCTTGCCAGGAGTCAGATTGGGCGGGTCTCTGAACCGTGCAGAATCTTAGCTAGGGGCTCTCCTGAACCCCTGTGAACCCCCAGCAACCCACGCCTGCTAATAACTCTTAGAAAATATGCCAGGATAAAAAATATTGATTTGTCCATGATTAGCTACCAAGTCTCGTAATGAAACAGAAACTTACGTTTGAATTGTTTACATTCCGTCAACAAATCTCTTTCCTATGCTGGGGCTGGTCCTAATAAAAGCATTGATTTCAATGGGACTGGCTTGGCAGAAAAGTAATTGAATTATACTATTTCCGGCTGGCATTGGATATTCCATTTCAAAGACCTGACAGACTCCTCTTCGCCCTGACTATACATGGGATACATAAATCCCATTTTGTTTATATTTCCCATCATTCTGATTTATGGCAATCCCACGGACTTTTTTTTCAAAGGTTTCTTTGCAACTCTGTTGTTTGCTTGGTTTGTTTTAGCTTTAATCCTGGAGATGCTTTTTACCTTGGTTGAAAAAGGCATATAATATGTTTTATAGTCTCCAGCATCTAGGAGGCGGAGGGAAATATTTGCAGAGAACATCAAAAGCAAACTCTGAATTAAATTTGGATTCTTGGCAGATTTGTCAAACTATAGATGCTGATCAGCATGAAATATTACACTTCCTAAAAGAAAGAGTTGACATTTCTGTTCCTTATACACACAGACACAAACACACACACACACACACCCCTGTTGTTTAAAATTAACAATGGTGTCAGTTTAGATCCAACTGGCAACTTTAGAATGATCTATTGTTTTAGAATTATTTTAGAGACTGACTGAAATGCCTGTAACTCCATATATAAACTGAGCCTTCATTAATGTGATTTGTAGATAACATGTAGTATGTTATTGGAGACAGTTGTAAACCCAGAAATTATTCTGAGGATAAAACAGAAACTATAAATACAACTTTCAATTGTCTCTGTGTCAAGTAGGGCATTTTCTAGAGTTCAGTTCAACTTCTGTGACCTCAGAATTCTGGGAAATATAATCCTAAAGTATCTGGGAGGCAGCAAAATGAAGGACAGGATTGGTTGGATCTACATCTCAGTGAGCCATATGAAATTTGTAAATCAAGATTTACGACTTAGCATGTTATCTGAAGCCAATTTTGATTTAGTCAATAAGCTATAAGTAAAGCAAATTATGGCTTGGCACACTGGATTGGTCTACCTCTGTATCTGTCTGAATTTATGTTTCCTACATTATTTGCCTCTCTGGCACTGCTTGATGATATCCTAAGGATATCTCCTTAGTTTGTAATTTATTGCATTTTTGGTTGTTACGGCTAATAATCTGAGGACATTCACATTTTAGCAGCATGAATAAATAAAAACACAACACAAAATAGATTTTCCTGCTTAATCTCCTTAGAGTCTGAAATCTAACATATCAGATTTAGGTTTTTGTATCAAATAGAATGTTGCTCTGCATATGCTTCCATATGTGACTGTGAAACATTTGTTT
This sequence comes from Pseudonaja textilis, assembly GCF_049901715.1. Classification (NCBI taxonomy): domain Eukaryota; kingdom Metazoa; phylum Chordata; class Lepidosauria; order Squamata; family Elapidae; genus Pseudonaja; species Pseudonaja textilis. The sequence continues at coordinate 11,424,072 of NC_142000.1, forward strand.
TAACTGTTAAATATATCAAAGGACATATGTTATGTAAATATTTCCTGTGGTTAGGGGTCTGTTTATATGAAAGAGGTTCTTACTTCCTTTTTTTCAAACTGAGCTTTGATGTCATTATCATTATTATAATGAATATGACTGGACTTGATTGCTATTTATACATCTCTAGTTTCCATTAGAGTTATATTTACTGTTATGGAGTTAATAGTATGGATTGGATCCATGAAGAAATCATCTTTGATTAATGGAGGAAGTTCATTTAAGTGAGAGAACTGCATTGTCCCCTTTGGGAATTATTTCACCTTTCCTCCCACCACTGAGCACTTAACATCCAAATGTACATGTACATTTATTATTAGGAGCAATTCATAATTCTCGGGCTTTTGTTCTTCATAATGTTGAACATTTTCCATGCGATTTACCGGAAGCCAGAATGATGATAAAGATGATGAATAGTGATCATCACACAGTCATCCAGATGTTCAGCATTTTTGTCTACTTTTCAAGTCCTTGCTAAGGGTAGGCAGATGTGGATATTTGATGGTGTTACAGATATTGTCACAGGATGGAAGCGGTTCTGAGTAAAAATGCCTTTTGCAATTGATTGATGGTGAATTTGTCAATGCTGATGGTGTTCAAGTGGTGCTCTGGTTGTTTTGGGATAGCAATAGCAATAGCAATAGTGCTTTACAGCCTTTTCTAGGTGATTTTCATAGTCAGAATATTGCCCCCAACAATCTGGGTCCTCATTTTACCGATCCTGGAAGGATGGAAGACTGAGTCAACCTTGAGCCTGGTGAAATTCAAACTGTCAAATTGCAGGCAGCCAGCAGTCAGCAGAAGTAGCTTGCAGTGCTGCATTCTAACCACTGCACCACCATGGCTTGGATAAGCAGCCAAGATGCTTATTACTATTGGCATTACCTTTGCTTGCTTTTGTCATTCTATTTCTATTTGCAACTCTTTGTGTTTTGTTATCTTCTCCAATTCTTTCTCTTCTCTTCTGCTATCTCCAGGTACTGCCACATTCGTTAGCCTGACATTTTTGTCTTTCTTATCAAAAATCTGGGGTGTTGTGTAGCCTGTCTGTTTGAATTCTAAAGTCCCAGGGTAATTTAGCTTCTTCATTTTCTATGATTTTCTCTATTTTACATCCTATCAGTTCTTGCTTGCAAATGATATTTCTTACAGATCTTACAGTGCACTGTTGTTGTTGCTGCTGCTACTACTACAATGACAATGATGATGATTGGTCACACAGTCAACCAGGTATTTAGATTGGATTTGGCATGTTTATTCATCTCTTTAGTCCTTCCCAAGGACTTGTGATAGGCAGATGTTTTGGTTTGATGGTTTTAAAGGTATCATTGAAAAATACAAGTTGGCCTCTTGCAATATCATTATTATTTGAAGTAATAGCAGATGTCTTTTGGCTGCATGCATGGATAGGTCTCTTGTAAGGTGGAACACTGACTTGAAAAAGAACCAGGGGGTCTTGTGTTGACACAGCTTGGTGGTATATGAGAAGAATTTTCCAGTAGTTTTTTTTTTCCCCAATGACACACTAAGCATATCAAATCTTCATTACAGTCATAATCATAGGGTTATGGCATAAGGGGTGGGGATATACAGTCATTAAAAGGCACAGAGGATAAAAATAAAAAGCTAAAAAAGCTAGAAGATAGAAAACAGGAGACATATATAAAAAGCTAGAGTCTAAAGGGAATCTAAAAGAGGGACTAGGAATACTACATGGATATAGGAGAGTACAAAAGGTATGCATAGGATCCTAACTATCATATACTTCAGATAGGCTATATCAAGTTTGCAGACCACTCTAATAAGATGAATTAGGGGCTCATTAGATCTAGTTTATAGCACAGGTCATCATCTGGTGAATTTTGAGTGCTGCTTCACAGAGCCCGGCAACACTGCACGATGCAGAAAATGACACATGATATAAAGTTGTGGAATAAATTGCTGTACAGATTGATACAACCTGGCTGGTATTTGTACTTTCAGCCTCGTATGGTAGGTGAAGGTGCCAGACACCTTATTTCTATATTGTGGGGGTAGATATTTCAATACCTTTCCTGTGGTTTGCAATAATTGAAAATTCTCAGTCTGAAAGCATGAGATAGAAGGTTGTAGGAAAGGGGATATGGCAATTGATAGCATTTGGGTCTATCGGGTCTAATTCCAATCAGCAGATTTTTTTTTATTATGTACTTAACCTCCAAAGAGAACAACCTTCCACCTGTTTGGGGAGTCATGGCTGAGAATCCTAGGAGTGGAAGTTCTCACATATGACATGCCCCCAAATGGAGAAGGAAGCAGTATGTTTTTTTTCTTATCAGCTTTTTTGTACTCTTAACTTGTTGGTCTTGTTCCCACACTGGCTTTAAATCCTTTTCATTGAGCCGTAGTGGTGCAGTGGTTAAAGAGCAGTACTGCAGGCTGACTGCAGGTTGTCTGCAATTTGGCAGTTCAAATCTCACCAGGCTCAAGGTTGACTCAGCCTTCCATCCTTCTGAGGTAGATAAAATGAGGATTGAAATTGTTGGAGGTAATAGGTTGACTCTGTAAACCACTTAGAGAGGCTGTAAAGAACTATAAAATGGTACATAATCTAAGTTCTATTGCTATTGCTATTATCAAACTATATGGTACGGAATAGCTCATCCCCTGTGGTGCACCTTCGATGATGCACCATCCATGGTGCATGAGTATAAACTGAATGGCCAGTGTTCTTAGGCAACCAAATACTACTCTGTATTAGCTTGTTTTGTCTCCTGGCTAATGTAACATCACCATGTGCTAAATAATTTTTTTAAAAATCAGACTATATAAGTGTTTGAAAGATCTTGAATGTTCTTATGTTTTATTTACCTATGTACCAGTCAATACTGTTGATGCTGCAGCTGAGCATACATCCTGTTGATTTCAAAGTGACTTTCAACCATTTGGAAGATATTATAGGATTGAATTCGAAAACAAATACTCATAGAAATATGTTACACAAATCTTTATGCTAATATAATCTTGAAAATACAACAGTACCGATACCTACTCCTGTGCAAGTGTGATTCAGTGTTGTTACAGCTGTTTTTTTTTTTTTCTTTGTTTAAGTTTAAGACTAGCTGCGTTATAATTATATTGGTGATTAAAGTAGGAGAATCATAAGAATATTCCAACAGTTTTCTGGATGTCAAATCACCTTTACAAAGGTACGACTAATCTCCATGACTAAAATAAATGATTACGGTGGAAAGAAAAGAAAAGAAAAGAAAGAAAAAAAGAAAGAAAGAAAGAAAGAGAGAGAGAGAGAGAGAGAGAGAGAGAGAGAGAGAGAAAGAAAGAAAGAAAGAAAGAAAGAAAGAAAGAAAGAAAGAAAGAAAGAAAGAAAGAAAGAAAGAAAGAAAGAAAGAAAGAAAGGAAAAAGGAGAGGAAGGGAGGACCACAAACCTTGGCACTAGACCCAGCTTCAGAGGATGCTTTGAAACAGTATAGCAATCCAAGGTACCAAGTGCAACCCTCTAGAAAATGAGTTTCTGTCTTTTGACCCCCAGTCACATGACCCCATAACCACACCCACCCCCTCACATGACCATATAGCCCTGCCCACCAAGCCACACCCGCAGAACCGGTAGTAAAAAAAAATGAATCCCACCACTGGAACTAGTCTACTCATCAATTCTTTCATCTTTGTCAGAGTCATTGACACTTCTGCAAAGATGTTTTAATTTGCCATACTTTTCTCTCAGAAGTGAGAAATCTAACTTAGAAGAATGTTTGCTTCTCTTATACCCTGTCTCTCCACCATGTGATATTCAAGATGACCTTAGGTTCTGTACAGTTATAGGTGAAAAAGCAGAATTTTCAGAAGATTACATGTTAGTTATATTAACATGGGACATAGTGAGCATTTAGGAGAATCCCAAAAACAGTTTTCCTAGACAGGCTCCATATCAGGCTAAGATCAGCAATCTTTATGTATGCTCTACCTTACTCGCTGCCCCAAATACTGGTAACCCAGGGCATTAAATAAAATAATATTCCTCCCTCAGCTCTCTGAATATTTGTCTCAGCTAATTTTGAAATTATGGTGGTTTCTTTTTCAGTTTATTCTTAGTAAATAAAGAACAAACAGTACTTAAAAAAAATAGCAGCAAGATTCATTTTCACTTCTGAGTTGTAAAACCTTTAATGCCAAGATAATAAAAAATAAATTCCTGAGCTTTTGATTGCAGACATAAAGCTTTGTCAAATATGAGTGGAAGAAGGCCTCATGGGGAGAGCTACATAGGTTTCAATGGAAAAATGACTTTTATCCATCCTTGTGTACGAGACTGACCAGTTTAAGAGGCAAGACCAATCTCTATATGGCTAACCTTTTTGGACTCCTGTGCCAAAAATTGTGCATGCTCTTGTACACTTGTGTTCACAGGCCAGCACCCAGAAGGAAATGTGCATGCCCCCCCATGCCCCCGCACATGCGCTCACAATCCTCCGCCCCCTTACCTGCACTGCACTTCCCATCTGATTTTCAGCCTGTTCGAGGCCTTTTTCAGCCTCCCAAGCTTGAGGAAAGCTTCTGCAGCCTGAAAAATAGGCCCGTTTCATCACTTCCGGTATTTCCAGAAATTCAGGAAGTGACAAAACGGGCCTATTTTTCAGGCTGCAGAGGCTTTCCTCAAGCCTGGGAGGCAGAACAAGGCCTCAAACCAGCTGAAAATCAGCTGTGAGGTGCGTGCATGCGCAGCATGGTAAGTTTGCCTGTGGCTCACGTACTGGCACAAATGGCTCTGCATGCCACTTTTGGCACGCGTGCCAGAGGTTCGCCATCATGGCTCTATATCCTTCCATTTGCCTTGGGACAGCAAAAACCTGTAGTTCATGGGAAGCATTAGTTAATTTAAAATGTTCTATTATAATAGTATAATAATATAGTTCATCTTTTCAAAGTTTCATTAGGGCTTGGAAATTAATAACAGAATAATAGAGTTGGAAGGGATTTTAGAGATCTTCTAGTCCAGCCCCCTGCTTAAGCAGGAGACCCTATTATATTCCGGACAAATGGCTATCTAGTCTCTTCTTAAAAACCTCCAGTGATGGAGCACCCACAACTTCTAAAAGCAAGTCATTCCATCAGTTAACTGTTTTCACCATTGGGCTATTTTTCCTTAGTTTTAGGTCGCTTCTCTACTTGGTTAGTTTCTATCCATTGTTTCTTGTTTTGTCTTCTGGTACTTTGGAGCCTGTTAGGAATATAAGTCACCTAACAAGTATTTGGGTTAGAAATATATAAATCAGGATAGACATTTTAATACTGCCTCTTTAAGAGAATACTAAATCTGTAATTGGGTGTGGTTTCTCAAACAGCCATAATATGGAGCCAGAAACCTGGGTTGTCTTAGTCTTAGTCTCAGAAGAGAGTGTGAGTAAGTCTCTGTTTCCTCCTGTTGGAGAGTATTGCCTTTCCATTTTTCCTAATTGACTGATATTCCATGGATTTGATGTAAGTCTGATACTGAACTGTTTTTGACACTGGACTTTGTTACTGGATTATCCCTGGACTAAAAACTGATTGATCTTACCAGTGAATGACTTTGGACTGCCTATTTTGAACTTTGCTTAAAACCTTTATTGTTAGTAAAAACCTACATTTACTGTACAGTGTATCTGTGTGCTGTGTGTGTATTAGTCAAACACTAATCTCAAATACGTCTCCCTGTATGCGCTCATTCTCCTAATGGAGAATTACCTAAACACAGCCCCTCAAATATTGGAGCACCACTATTGTCACCCCTAGCTCTTCTTCTCACTAGACTAGACATTCCTGCAAATGCTCTTCATATGTTTTAGACTTCAGACAGTCCCATGATCATTTTAATTGCTCTTTTCTGGAGCAATTTTCAGGAGGAAGAAGAGGAGGAGGAGGAGGAGGGAGGGAGGGAGGGAGGGAGGAGAAGGAGAAGCTTCAAAATGTGTAAAATTGCTTTTCACGTGACTGCAAATTCTCATGCATATTTCCTTTCTCATTCTTCAGAAAAAAATAATTCCCCGGATTATATACTGTCCTTGATATCCCTGGGAGTTCTGAGTGCAAATTGAAGGCAAAGTACTGTACTTGACATCATAGTATGATTCCTGGCCCCCACTGTTCTAAGCTGCATAAGCAGTCATTTTTCTGCCTTCCACTATAAATTCATGAGGAAAACTCTGAAATTGGCCATCTTGGTCTGAGTTATGTCTAAACTTATGATAGGTTTTACCAATCATAAAGGAAAATGTGAATGATTTATTGCATTTTGCCATAGCCAATGACAACGAAGGACTTTTATGGTGCACACTTCCTGCACAATATGCCATCTATATGTAAAGTACGAGCAACAATGTTCCTACTATAAAAATACGGTCCCAGGCTTCTGTTAAAAAGGAGGAATGTTGCCCATCCAATTAATCAGGAAATTAGTGATTAGATAGCTAGTATGCCTTTGGTTTTTATAAACAGGCCCAACACATTATCAGGAATGTAATGGAATATAGGCATTCATAAAAATTGTTGCTATAATCTGAATGCATAGTTAAATTGGAAAAGAAGTCATGGAACACGGCTGAACATACTTAATAAGCTTAAACAGGGCTGAATATATGATTAAAGAAATATTCCACAATAGGGCAGTGGCTTAAAACTTTTTCTTGAAACTATGATAATGGTTGCATTCAGTGAAAGCTTCATAAAAGTTTAAAGACAGGTTGTTCTGACCCAAACCTTGTTCCAAGGAAACAAACACGAAATAGAGGTAACAGAAAAATCTTTTAATGATTCTTTACGAATTCTGTTCCTTCATGTTTAAAAGGCTGTTTCAAATTAATTATCTCTGATAAGAACGAGCCTTGCCAAGGTGGTGTAAGGCTACCAAGAACACTAGATAAAGTTACTAAGAAAGATTTCAAACTCAAAGAGTCTCCAAACACCAACCAAGATATTCTGAAGGTCCACAAGGCTTGAGTGCAAAAACTTCTTTGCTTCCTGCAAAGAACTCCAGTTTCTCAGCTGGCTTTTATCTCTTGAGGGAGGGGCCATTACCTTGCAGCCTTACTCCCGAGTCGCCCATGCTGCTGCAGCTGCTTTTTCCTTCAAACAGTCCTGCGTGCATGTGCACTGGGCACAGGCTCCTCAGGAATCTCTTTATCACTCCTGCCATCCTCCCCAATCTCTGAAGGCAACATTCCACTTCCTGATGGTCCTGGCCCCATCCCTCCATCATATGCAGGGCCCCTCATCTGAGTCCTCACTCTCCAAGACTCAACCAACCACATCTGCTGCCGGCAAACCACAACAACTGGTGACTCTGGTTCCATTGCTGTTTCTGTGCCACTCTGCTAGCCATGGAAGAGTTGATAGGCAGGCCGAGAGTAGAGACTCACCTCTGCTGCCAACCAGTTTACAAAATCTAACAGCCAGCTTGTAGTTCCAGTCATGAAAGGGATAAATGATAAGCATGTAATGGATTAAATAAAGGGAACAATTAATAGCTTCCTAATCTCCCCATGGCTGCTGAAAACTCATAGCACCATTTCTTGCCATTTCAAAGGAGGAAAGCACGTGTAAATTGTACAAGTAATATTTAAATTGATATATCGTCTTTCATGGGCAAGCTCCATGTTCCCTCTGTATCACCATGGCATCTAATAGGACTTAGGAGATCTCCCTTTTCTGTTGTTCCACCTGCCCTTGAAATGAGCACCTCCCTGAGGTACAAATTGATTTACCTAACTTTGCTCCTATGCACTGATGATGACCGAGTCCATTCTCTTTGGAGAGCAAGAATCAGTGGTGGTTTGCCACCGAACCGGTAGCAACTAAGGTAGGATCCCACTAATGGTAAGTATCTGTTTTTTTCTAGTCTCAGCTAAGCATGAAATGGTTTCCCTCACTTTATATCATTTAGGTTCCCCTTGTTTTGAAGGACCATGATGGCTCAACAGTTAAGTTGATAGCCCCGGTTTGCAACCCAAACACTACTCAATGGGGTGAGCTCCCTTACATCACCCCACCTAGTAGTTCAAAAACATGCAAATGCAAGTAGATTAATGGGTACCACTTTGATGGGAAGTTAACAGCATTCTGTGCTATACCTTTAGGGTATAGCTATGCTGGCCACATAACCATGGGAAATGTCTTTGGACAGTGCTGGTTCCTTCAGCCAAGAAATAGAGATGAGCACCACATTCTAGAGTCGGACACAACTGGGTAGGGAAATCTTTACTTTATACCTTGTTGGGGGGGTATAAAGGGTTTTTATTAATGTATGCCACCAAGAGTCATGCATTATGGATTGAGTGGCCTTCTAAATTCCACAAATAAATAAATACTACTTCCAAGTTTTCTGCAACCACAACCTCACCTTTTCTGCATTTCCCACACTGCTAGTGTCCAATATGACTACCAAAAGGGTGCCCAACCTCTACTATACTGGCTTGGAAAAAAAAGTGATGCAACCTTTATATTAATAAACATTTTTTTTAAAAAAAGCTAGAGGCGTGCTAGCAACGGGTGTGGGGTACAAAAATAGTTAGAAATCTCTTTTCTAATTGTTGGTGATCCCTCAGCTTTCATTAACAAAATTCTAAACTTCAATGATGTCGATTAACAGTGAAAATTTCAGGACTTCAGTGAGTTACATAGTTCCCCTACCCCTTTCTTTTTATTTCCTCTAACCCAATCTAACCAACAACACATCAACAAAATTCTGGCATGTTCACATGATCAGGAGATCTAAGAAGACATCAGGAGGAAGCCCGTTAAATCAAAGGCAGAAGACGTGTTGTTCCCTGCTGGAGGAAAATTTCTAATAAGTCTGCTTTCTTTTGTTTGGGGCATTTGCTACAATTCTGTCATGGCTTCAAAGGAAAGAGCAAAGGGGAAGCAAGAGAACAGAAGCCACTGTCTTCTCCCTTGCAAACACATCCTAATCCTACTGGGGATTCCTTATTACATGCTTTTACTTCTGTCAGTCACCATCCACCCAATTAAAAAAAAGGTGTGTGCATTTGGCAGGCAGAGAAATTATCTTGCTCTTTTGAAAAAGAATTTTGTATTTATTTATTTATGCATTCATACATAAATACAGCATTTCTAGGCTACCTCCCTATGGATTCTGGATGCCAAAGAGTAGCACAGTAACAAAGCATTAAAACAAACCATTATTAATAAATTAATTAAAACACATCTTCAAAGCCATCATGGTGGCCTCATTCAGATTGAGATAAAAGCTCAGTAACAAGATTGCTTTAATCTGTTTATAAAGAGGCAGGAAGATAGGATTTCTAGGAATATCCAGGGTTCCATAAAAAAAGAATACAACTGAGTTACCCTGTTTATGTACCATGTACCTGAGAAGAGAGAGAGCCTAGCTAAAGGCCCAAATCCATTAAGAAGGGAAGATAACAAAAGGAAGCTTAAGAAAAAGAAGAAAATGTTAAATCCTTAGATGCATTTATGTTTCAACAACCAATGTGGGTCTTATCTCCTCAAACTGGGCTTCTAAACAGATTAAAACAATTTTATTACTGAACCTTTAATCAAGGAAAGAAACAATCTAGAACTAAGAATCTAGAAATTTCCTAATAAGTGAGAACAATTAATCTGGGGTTCCGTGCAATTTGTGCATTACAATATTTTTTACCCATCTGAACCCTAACCCTGACCAGTTGACAAATAATCATAACCATATAGAGCAGGGGTGTCCAACCTTGGCAACTTTGAAGACCTGTGGACTTCAACTCCCAGAATTCTCCAGCTACCATGAGGAATTCTGGAAGTTGAATTCTACAGGTCTTAAAGTTTCCAAAATTGGACACTCTTGATACAGAGAAAAAAAATTCTATTTTGAGAATTCCTCCAATTTAGAAAGGAAAAAAGCAAAGATCCTCCCCCCAAATATTTTCAATCTTCCAACCACTGCAATAGTAATCTACTTTTATTTCATATTAGCCTAAATGTTGCCATATATTTCTCTGATGCAACATATGTATGCAATTTCCAAGAAACTCTGCATTCCTCTACATCTATTTTCAGGAGGTTTTTTGGACAAAGCAAAACAAAGAGTTAAGCAGCAGGAAATGCCATTTCCAGCTCACCTTGCTAAGGAAGGCTGACTTCAGCTAATTAAAAATGTTGCAAAGCCTGCATGTATATTAATACTGTCATGGCCTCTTAGTTCAACCTATTTACCATGTCTCCTGTCTCCATTCCAGAGATAAGTGAAAAACAAATGAGATCTCCTGCATGTCTCTTTCATGTCTTACTTGAAGTCTTCAATCTAGACATAACAGGATGCTCATACTAATTTTGTTCAGCTTCTCAATGTGCCTCCGGTTCTGCTAATAATAAAGCAGAAGACGGTTATTATTTTAAAAAAGAAAAGAAAAAAGACCTTCAGCCCTGACATTTGTTAAATAAAGATCTTTGAAGGAACAATCACATAAAATAAAACCGCACTATTTGCCTCAAATTATGATGATTTTAAAACTGATAATGCCAAGAGAGAGAGAGAAGAAGAAGAAATCCAGCAAAATGCTGTTAAATTAATTGCTGCTCTACAAGGGAAGCATTAAAATGCTGTAATTAACTGACCTACTGCTTGAAACAATTTCCATGTATTTAACAACCATTCTTGCAAGAGATATGAATGACAGAACTCTTTCATTTGGAAAGGGAGAAAAAAGAGTCTAGTTGCTGAAGTGAACAGACCAACAAAGCAAATGTCTTTGATTCAATTTCCTATTGTGCCTTCTGTTTTGGGTATTTGCAACTATGAAATCTAGAATATTGGTTCCTTGAAGTGAACCAGACACACTGGTCCAGTTTTCCATAACATGTTTCTTGAAACGTTTATTTGTGCAGAGGATTTATGGAACAGGATTCTACACATGCAGGAATTTAACAGTCAAAAAACGTATTATTTGTTGTCCTGCTTTTTAAAAAAATATTCTTTGGTGGAACAAATTTGCAAAGCTGGTGTTAAGATTGAAAAAGTATGAAGTATTCATATCTCAGGTTGAATCTTTATTATTCTTTTTTACAGTTGATTTTAATGCCATAGAAAACATTGGGTTTTTTAAAAAGATGGTACTTTATGTTAGATTGCAATTGTTCAACAATTATTCTGGCATGTTCACAAAAGCAAATGAAGATCTGGCCCAGGTATTAATAGTTTGGTTATGTTTTATTGATGGGTATGAGATTTCATCTTTGTTCTTTTTTCCCCTCTATTTTAATGGAAGTTGATACTAACATTCGAGTTTTAAATCTTGTACACTACCTAGAATTTCTTTTGGTAGATGGCTATTAAAATTGTTTAATTGACAAATAAGTAAATATTGAAAGTGTTCTGTTTTCAAATTCCAATACAATTTTGGCTCTTCCCATTCTGATTTTTTTTTTAAAAAACAACCCAATCTACAATCCCACTTCCTCTCTTATGAGGTTATTGAATACAATTACTTCTAACTGAATGCTGGACATCTCTTTTAAGAAGTGATTGGACAGCCATTTGTCTGAAGTGGTATAGGGTCTCCTGCTTGAGCAAAGGGTTGGTCTAGACCAGGGGGTCTTCAAACTTGGCAAGTTTAAGCCTTGTGGACTTCAACTAACATGACTGGAGGAAGAATTCTGGGAGTTGAAGTCCACAAGTCTAAAAGCTGGCAAGTTTAAAGAACCCCTGGCCTAGAAGAACTCCATGGTCCCTTTCAACATCTACTCAAAAGAAAGACCACTGGGCTGATCTAAGAGACTAAAAAATCCTTCTTAAAGAAAGAAGTTGTATAGGATAAAACCCTGCTAAACAAGAGAAAATGATTATCCTTTAAGAGATACAGAATTATCTCACTATACAGGATAAAATCTCATAAACAAAGGAAGTAGTAGATAGGCATTCTCAGAAATTCTGCAGAAACAAAAGCAGATGACCACTTTTCATCCTATTAAGTTAGTGCTAAGAACAATGGGAATGAAACATTAGAATTATGTTATCTAATGAAACATTAGAATTGTGTCTATGGTTAACTGTCTGAATAACTAAGGAATGTAACAATATCTTCTTTATAATGTGCTATTAACATAATGTCCAATTTTTTCATATCGGATTGCAAAAAAAAAAAAATTAAAATGGTGCTAAAATTGAACTCCGACACCTATGATAAACCCTCGTATTATGTAATTGGTTATTGCTTCTTCATTCTGTGAGAATAAAAAAAAAACTTTTTGGGCTGCTAATCACTTTCATCAGCATTTTGCAAAGGGAAATAAGAACCATCAAAACCTTGCCACTTGGAGAGAAAACATATCTTGAATAAATTTCACCCAATAGTCATGAAAATATAACTCGCTACTACATTAATCAGAGGAGAAACTGTTAAACCATATATGGTCCTCTTCAATTCATATATAGCTGCCTGAACTGATTACAATAATATCTAACAGAGTGGCTTTTTTTTTTTCATTGGTTAAATTTATGGTTAATTTTCCAGCATGTTGACCTCTCCATTAAATTCTGCCACTAATTGCATTAAAACAATACAATTTGGTAGCTGAGATTAGTGCATGGGCTCAGGACATTGCCCAAGATCTAATTTTCTCAATAATCGACAGAATACACATCCAAATTATTGTACAAAAACCACAGTTAAAATGCCTACTTCTTCCTAAGTTTAAAAGAAGGCTTATGGCAAAGGAATTGTTTATTACAGATGTCATCCTTTTTTCCAAAACTCCAAGCCAAAATGTTAAATTACTGCTTTTTCATATAATCTGTGGTTGAAAAGGAAAAAAATAAATGATTTTCCATGAAAATTGCAATATAGTAAAGCATTCCTTTTTTCTCAAGAGACCAACTGTAATGTATTTTTTTATATTTATATATTCAAGTGTCTATCTATATAATAGTAAGGAACAGGAATTAATAAACACCTTCCTTCCTTTTTTTCTTCCTTCCTTCCTTCCCTCCTTCCTTCTTTCCTTTGTTCTTCACTTTGTTCTCTGTCCCTTCCTTCTTCCTTTTCTCCCTCCCTCGCTTCTTTCCTTTTCATTAAAGAAGAGACCCTTCATTGTCACTTTTTCTGTGCACACACTAGCACACATTATAAATGAAATTAAGATGCCTGCTCTCAAAAGAATGTGTGTGTGTTTTTACATATATATATTAATCGTAGTCCATTTTGAACACATAGCATAACAAGACATAGAAAAAAAGAGTCTTGAGAGTTAACAAGATTGATACTACATGGTACAAAGCTATTACAGAATTTAGTTGATCTGTTTAAGATACCACAAAGTGTCCTCCCAGAAGGTAACAAAGAAAACCAGTCATGGAGAGGATGTGTAGCATCCCAGGCAATACTGCAGATCATGGTCAACCAGTGCTTATACTGTATGCCTTGTCCCGGATAGAAGGAAGCGAACATCTAATAATCTTTTCTGCTGTCCTCACCACTCTCTACATAGCCTTCGTGTCTGAAACAGTAACACTTCCAACACATGACATCAGTGATCATCAAAGTTTAGAGCTGTTAGCATTTTTTCCTCATTTTTAAACCATCTCAGTCATTCCCAATTGGAAACGTTTGGAACAGGTTTGGAAATTAGCTGCATTGTTTGTAACATACTGCAAGGACAATAGATTGGATTTTTTCTTCCAGAAATACCCATTTGCCTCTTGAGTTTGACTTACAACTGGATGGGGAATTCCATCACGCTGTTCAAAATCAGCGTTCAGTTTATAATAGCTTTTCAAAATTATTTTGAACAAAAAAAAACATTCTTACATTGTAGGGTATATAAACCGATTATTGAGAGTAATAAAGTAGTTGGCATGGAGTAAGCACCGAGATCGGTAAAAATCCTAAAAAGGTTATAAATCCAGAAGCTAATGCACAGAGCTCAGCAGAAACTGTGTTTCAGCCACCTGAACCAGAAAATTGTAAGCAAGACTTTAAGAGCAGGATTAAAATATATCCAGCTGTCATTGGATTGTCTTATTTCTAGTTGGCTATGAACATAGATTAACACAGCTTGGCAATCGTGCTGGGTAAGGAAACATCAGATGGGTTTCTAGCGTAACAGTATTCATTCCTAGCATAGGGGCAGCATTAAATATGAAGCCAGTACTAAATTGCATTTGCTATCTTCAATTTAAAGAAATGCGGTTGATTGCAGAATCAAGGCATAATGCCCTTTGTGTTTTGTTGTTTTGTGGGTACATGGCATTTTTTTTTCTCCAGACATTGAAAATGCATATTTCAAGAGGAATCACAGATCAGGAACAGAGCCTATGTTCTGCAGGTTGATCATCTCAACTTCTGTTTTTAATGTATCCCTTAGTAAGGTTGCAAACCTTTGCTTTGCATTTTTATGTATGTGAACTGTTGGTCACAGTTATAAGGGGGATTCATACATTTTCTTAATTTGGAAATAGGCAGCCTGATGTGTTATTCATTGGTTAAATATAATTTCTCAGAGCCTTACCATTCTGCAAACTAGTTGGAAATCTTGAAAAGATTGGAGAAGTTCAGTCTAGCCCAAGAGTTGGCATCTTCTGAAAAACTGAGGGACACAACTCAGCCTTTGACTTTCTTGAGGCACCACAAGAGACAAGATAATGACATGTTGAATCCTAAAAGGATTACCCTGGATAAGGTAAGGAGCAAAGATTTGAGGTTGGGTTGGTCCATCACAGTAATAACCTACCAGTGTTTCTCCCACTGTTCCTCAAGAAATGGTCCTTAATCCATCACAATACATGGGGGCAAGAGAAAGAAGAAACATCTAGAACAGGGGTCTTCAAACTTGAAAGCTTTAAGACTTGGGACTTCAACTCCCAGAATCCTCCTCCAATTATGTTAGCTCAGGAATTCTGGGAGTTGAAGTCCACAAGTCTTAAATTTGCCAAGTTTGAAGACCCTTGATCTAGAACCTTGGATCTACTATGAACCTTGGAGACACATTTTATTTATATATGCATAGTGTATGTGTGTGTGTGTGTGTGAGAGAGAGAGAGAGAGAGATAGATGGGTTTTTTTTCTTACATATTGGCAAAAAGTACAAAAAGGGGCAAAAGGCTCATATATTTGCCTCCATCCACAAAACACATAGCTCTTCCCTAATTTATCATCTCATTCACTCAAAAGCATGATCCCCTAAGAAGGTTCATATTTATACAAACTAGGAAGGAACTTTATCAGGGACTGCTGGAATCTGCATTTCAGAATCCCAAGGATTACTTCTCAAATATCTATTTGGTTCATGTTGGTAATTCATTGTTGGAATGTATTTCTATGCAACAACTACAGTAGTATTCAAGCTGGTAGATGGCAGTATTCACAAGTTTGGATCTATGGTATATAATTTATGCTCTTTTGTTACAAGTAGAGTTTCCTGTTTCCTCTTACAGCTAAACAATTAAGCAGTAAAGCACATGGTGAGTGTACTCTTTGTTTGCTCTATGTGGTGCTTTATATAATCAGAATTTCTAACAGTCCATGTCTTCAGAATGGAGCAGAATGTAATCCCAGAATCCTTTTCTACAAGTTTTGGATTTTCAGTGGAAAATGTGTGAAAAAGTTCTATGCAATAAGGTTCTGTTCACAATACATGCCATAGATTTATTTCTAAGGCCACTATGGTATAATAGTTAAATGACTCCACTGTGAGCCAATAATTTCTGCTTTTTTTTCAGCCATGAATTCATTAGATGGTATTAGACTTCCAAGGGACTAATCACCATGAGAGTAATAATGGTGCAGCATACAAGAAAGCTATATTGTGTCATTTCCAAGAACAGAAAGAAAGAAACTCAAAAGTCAAAGGTGGGCAACAACTGAATTCAAATTTCACAGAAGACACTGGAAGTTCTGGAAATCAGTGGAACGGTTCATTTGACAAGTGATACAAAGCAATAAAGACTAGGAGGGAATTTAGGGAAAAGAATCACAAAACAGGGCAGATGGTTTAGCTGTGATGTTTGCACTATAGTCAGTCTTAATCTAGAGATTGGAGATTGAGTCCATTAATCATGAGTACGTGCTGCCATATCAAATTACACCTAACATTTCTGAGACAAAGATGCAGTGTCTAACCCTCTGGGTCTGAAAACCACAACAACCGGTTATGTCTCAGATCTGTCTTCTGCTTTTGTGAATCAGCTCTTAATCTGATAGAAAGCTGAAATCGAGACTATTACAGCAGTCTTTAAGGGGACATTACTGAGATTTTTACTGGATCAATTTGCAGGCCCCACAGTAGAACAAATCCTATTAATTAAAAACAAGTACAGAAATATATATTACTTTTGAATCAGGAAAGCTCGTACTGATACAAAGTACGAAGAATATCTTTGTTATACCAGTATTTTAGTTCATCTATTTGATTTTGGTCATTGACCAAATACACCGTATTTCATTTCATTAATAAAAGCAATCAAATCCTTCCGGTGTTATAATATATACAGTTATATTTTATTGCTTTCCAGATCTTTTTGTTAACCATGTAATCTACGAAGAACTTTGGTCATTTGACAAATGGTTCAATCACCTGATTTATTTACATGTAGTTTCTGCTTTCAAAAGTCTCAACACTAAAATGTAGCACAAAACTATGGGCCTTGTTGTGAAACTTTACTTGAAATATCCAGGAGAACAGTTTCTGCTCAACACCAACAACAGTGAAATAAGTGATGAAATTCAGTAGCTGGGTTCTCATTGTGCAATCCACCATGGTTTGTTTATCAAAGGATTGCTAAATTAAAATTGGATGGGTTCCCATATTGCACAACTTAAAAAAACCACTCACAACTCACAATGGCTGGGTTGAGATATAAAATCTGAACTGCAACTGCAACTCTGTCTGTCTGCCTATTTAAATTTATACCTGTATTTTTGTGGTCAGTCTAATTCTGCAATCTCTTTCTAGTGGACTAATGCAAAAATTCTGGGAATTTGAGAAACAGAAATATATTCCACACTTCTTTCTCACTCATATGCATCAGCAATTCTTACCCCCAAACCCCCAATATTTAGATGAATTTTTTTTTAGCACTTGACAAAAAAAAAGAGCCAAGTTGAAGGAGGACAAGCAGCATAAAGAGAAAGATTCTTCGGACCTAACTTTGTTCTAAAACCTAGGAAAATCTAGATCTTGCGAATAGAATGCTTCAGTTTCACCCAAAGTAATTTTTGCAACCTCAGAGTAACTTTCTAGCTAGTACACTTAGCCCATTCCTTGATTAGCATTTCCTCATTATTTTTTCAAGTGAGGTTTAATGGAAGAAAATTCCATCAGGATTACATTTGTCTCATTAGTATCATGTACCAATTCAATTAAGCCCATTCACTGTATAACCAAACATATATTTTCCCAGCTAATAATGCCCTCGCTGAAGTCCTCTTTGAGTTTGGAGCAACTTCTTGTTGTATTCCGTATGTGCCTTTTAGTCTGTGGATTTCCTAAAGATGGGCAGTATGGCATAACTTTAAAAAAAGAAAAAGAAAATAAATGTGTGGGAGGGACAGGAAAACACTGTTAAGCAAAGAGAAAAGCCATCAGAAGGCGTGAATAGAAAAAACGGTAGGGGGATGGCTGATGCAGGGGACTGTCCAATGAAAGGAAATTTGATCGTAGTCCATTTCGCAGTGTGAATCATGCTGCTTTTCAGATAAGCTGCAAAATAAAGTTTAGCAGGGCATGTTGTTTTACAAGTTGATGATCCTACAGACTGTGTGAACTTTAAGTGCAGTCTCCTGGCTTGGATTTCTACATCTTTGCTATTTATTTATTTATCACATTTATATGGCTGCCCGTGTTGTGCAAAGCAATTCTGAGCAGTGAACAATGTTTACTTTTTTTTCCCCAGTGGGATGTGATTCTCCTGTCCCCCTCCCTTTTTGAGACTTGGTTTTATGAATTTGTTGTTGCTCAGTTGCTAAATTGTGGTTGATTCTTCACATGGACCACATCAGGCCTCTCATCTTTCACTGTCTCCCAGAGTTTGCCCAAACACATGCCTAGCGCATCAATGACACTATCTAACCATCTTATCCTCTGCCGCTCCCTTCTCCTTTTGCCTTTCATCTTTCCCAACATCAGGGTCTGTTCCAAGGAATCTTCTCTTCTCATTTGGTGGCCAAAGTATTTGATACTTCTATATCTGTCCTTCCAAAAAACAGTCAGGGTTGATTTCCTTTAGAAGTTTTATGAATAACCATGACTAACAGAACCAGCCACAATTGATGGGTTCTCACTTAATTCTAAATGACATTATTTCAATCATAGCCTTTCTTTCAAGAAATTCCTGCTGAGATAGAGTTCTCTTATCTCAGCACCTGCTTTGTGCTTATACCAAACCTTTGAGAAGAACCATCTGATCCAAAGTCACCCGGTGAATTTTGGGAATGAAGGAAACTGAGTTTCTATGTTCCAAAGGTTCATTGTTGTTTTAAAGCAATATTGATAATCATGCAAATGGTAATTTCAGGTATTTGGATACCACGGTTTATAAGTGAGTGAAAGACATGGGTTCCTGCCCTTTGATATCAGGTAAAATAGCATCTATAGTCATATCAAAACTTTAGGTAATGATCTTAAATGCTTACTCGAGCATCACATGGCTATCAACTCAATCTGCAACATGTAGATCTAGAGTAATGTAGCTCCTCAATCCATCTTGAGGTTGTTGTTCTGACTAGCCTTTAGGGCTTAATTTTGGGTTGGCTATTTAGCTGATGGGTCCAAGTGTGATTATGTCAATGATATTTCTATCATCCTTCTTGCAAGAGTACTTATAGTTCAATCTTCAAACTATAGGGACAGGAGAATCCCATCCTATATAAATTTTATGGAAGGATTATGTTTAGGATTGTGTTCCAGGATCTTTCAAATTAGTCAGTTTTTCCTCTTCTCCATCAAAAGCAGATCTCAACTGGCAGGGGAAAATTTGGCATTAGACCTTTTTTTCCAAGGTTCTCTTGGTAGCTAGAGCTGGCTGTGAAGCCCAGACATCTGGAGTTCTTCCAGAGCTTGGAACAGGACAGCTTGCCACAGCCAACTCCCCATGGCCAACTCCCCATGAGACAACTTGCTATGAGACAATTTAACAATTCTATTTAATTATTTAAAAAAATTTAAAAAAAATTAATTTTTGCCATTTACATTTAACTCTTTCCTCCTTTTGCATCCTATCTTTCATTATTCTATTCTACTATTTCTTTGATATTAGTGTAACTTTGTAAAAACCATGATGTAAAAAAGATGTTGAGACTCTAGAAGGAAGAGCAGAGAAGAGCAACATAGGTGATTAGGGGACTGGAGGCTAAAACATATGAAGAACGGTTGCACGAACTGGTTATGTCTAGTCTAATGAAAAGAAATACTAGGGGAGACATGATAGCAATCTTTCAATATCTCAGAGGCTGCCACAAAGAACAGGGAGTCAAGCTATGCTCCAAAGCATCTTGAAGGCAGGACAAGAATCAACGGGTGGAAACTAATCAAGGAGAGAAGCAACTTAGAACTAAGGAGAAATTTCCTGACAGAAATTTAATTAGTGGAACAACTTGCTTCCAGAAGTTGTGAATGCTCCAACACTGGAAGTCTTTAAAAAGATGATGGATAACCATTTGTCTGAAGTAGTGTAGGGTTTCCTGCCTAAGCAGGGGGTTGGACTAGAAGACCTCCAAGGTCACTTCCAACTCTGTTATTCTATTCTATTTTCCTGCAATGAGTTGTTCTGCAGCAAGTTGGCTGTGGCAAGTTAGCCATGGTGTGTTGGTCATGGAAAGTTGGTCATGGTGAGTTGGCCACAGCAAATTGACATAGGTTCTCCTGAAGTGGTTGCATATTTGCATAAGATGGGACATCTTGAAGCTTCATAGCTTCTTAACTTGGTATCATTAAAATAATTCACCCACCCACACAATTCAGACAGTGAATTTTGTGCCTAAGCAACAATTGCAAATCCTTTTTTGTAGATGTACAAGCATGAGTTTGTCTTAAAGCAAAATAAAGCATAATCCTTCATGCTGGCCTCTTTCCAGGTTTCCAATATTAAATAACTAGGGCTCAGTTCAATGCAATGCTTTCAGGAATACTTTGAGGGGTTTTATGTAACAGCAACTTCTCAGCCCCACATCCTGACATTTTAAAAAAAGAAAACGAAAATAGAAGGTCTTGTTATATTTTACTTAATGTTTATAAGGTTACCTATTCAAGGCTTCCATGTTGCTTTCCATATATTAATAAATTCCACATTAAATGTTTCTTCAAGTACACATTGTTGCTAGCCCCTCTTTTTAACCATTTTTTTTCCCTGTTAATTCTTTGGCACAGTCTTCAAGGTTGCAGTATTCTTTCTTTTGTTGATGCTGTCATCGTCATTGTGTCTTTGCTGAACACACTAAATGTGATGGAACAGAGGTGCATTAATGCACTCATTAAATCTATGGAATGATCTCAAAAGACATTTGCTTTCCTGTATGTTTGACAGCATCCTCATGATTCATTTTAATCTTCTGCATCTCTGGTCCCCCTTTTTTACCCTTTCAGGAAAGATGTTTTTAAAAAAGATTCAAGTGCCCTACAAACTATTCATTAAGAGAGGAACCCGAGAAGGGGATTTGGTTCATCACATACAGTGTTATCTCCATAGGCAGGCAACAGGCTTCTGGGAACCCTAAATAGAGCTATGCACAAATGGCCTTCTGAAAACCTTCACCAAATTATTGGGGAAAGACATTGAGTGACTGCATTTCCCAAGATTCCCTCAAGAAGGAGAAATTATTGGACAATTTGTCAAGTGCAGGATACCACCATTGAAAAAGCCCCAAAAGAAAACTCTTCGGGACTGAATCTCTATAACCAAGCATAAAAATCTGGTGTTTTAGAAAGATCAATATGAAAATATTGATGGGATTCCATATCATAGTAGGCACATATAAAAAGGGGAGAAGGTCAAAGAACACAAGGTAATCCCAAAAGAAGATGGAGAGACAACATCAGAGACACACTACAGTAGAATCAATTAATGATGGTTGACACTGCCAGAAGAGCAAGAACCAAAACTTTGCATCTGCCTCAACCCACGAAGTGGTAAAAGATGAAGTAAAGGTGGAAGAGGCGGAGAGAATATGAAAATAAGGCATGTGTCCAAAAGTTGTATATCAAATAAATAGTGGTTTAAGAATGAACTTTGCATCAGGAAATGTGGGTCTAAAAATGTTTAAATGAAGACGGTTCACATAAAAATAATTGAGAAATGGGAGTTTCCAAAACAAAACGAAAAATATTTCTTGAGAGTTTGGTTTAAGACTCCAGACATTTAAAAATGTTATTTTAAAAAGCAATGTTCTTATATAAAACACCATTAGAACAATCAATGGACCATCATTTTTTTTGTCTACTTCAATCAAATACACTGGATTTATCCAGCTCTGCACAGATCTATTCTTCTCTGCAAGAGTTCTCAAAAGAAAGCCCTGGATGGAATCTCAAACTGATAGGAGTGCTGTGGTATCAATAAAGTCATGGTGGTAAGAAATCTTGAAGATAGCAATAGCAAAAGCACTTAGACTTATATACTGCTTCACAGAGCTTTACAGCCATCTCTAAGTGATTTACAGACTCAGCATATTGCCCACAATAATCTGCAATTTCATTTTGTTGCCTTTGGAAGAATGGAAGGCTGAGTCAACGTTGAATTGCTGGCAGTCAGCAGTCAGCAGAATTAGCCCGCAATACTGCATCCTAACCACTGTGCCACTATGGCATTCACTTTGCCTTCCTGTTCTTTCCTGGATTGCTCCCTTTGAAATTTATAATCCACATGTGAGAGTCTGCAAGGGTTTCTTCCAGAGTTTATGATTCAATTACAACTGAGACGTCACCAAGCCATAATCCTCTGCTTGATAGACTTGGCCAGCCGCACACCTTAATCAAAGAGGCATCTATGTGACATTCAAGAGTGTGCTCAGAATTTGAGCATAGCAGCTGGAGAGAGGAATAAAGGCGAAGGACAACAAAGTAGTCATAGCTTGTTGCACTGACGTTCAGCATCACAGCAGTCATTCTGAAAACCAAAGTGAAACTCGGCAAAAATCCAATGGCTCTCTACCACTGCTGAAAATTGCTCAGTGCCTAAAGGGGGATGAAACAAATATTTCCATTCCAAAAAAGTAACCCCAAGATTTATGTGGTGATGACATCTGCTCATCACCAATATTTTAAGGGCTCATTGAAATAATAAAATAGCTGCAATTACTTTGATTAGAAGACGTGCATATAGTAGTCTCCTTTTTAGCACATTAATGCATTAATGTGGGAAAACAGGTCTTGTTCCTGGAATTTTGGGTCATTCCTTCCTGTAGAACATCTAAGACATCAATTAGAGGACACAGTTTTAGGGTTTTTTTAATTTTTTTAAGTAATGAAGGGGGAAAGTTCACAAGCAATTGTGAAGAAATACAATAGTTTGTACTTTTCAAGTCTATCCAAGTATACATAACTTCCAAGAGTTATGTATTTGAGATCAGAGGATCTATAAATCAAAGGAATAAATCAAATAAATAAACACAATTTTGGAACTTTTTCCAATACTTTAGTCAGCAAATGTGAAAAATTATGACACTGTAAGTGACCTAAAAAAAATGCAAGGGATGCAAAAACTGCATAAGATCAGAAGCCTTATGACTGAGCTATATTAATACTGAATTAAATAAAATTACCAGGTGGCCTTTACTTAAATAATTCATTGAATTAATCCTTTTAAATCCTCCATTTGCTGTCTAAGTGGACAGTAAAAACAGGCTAGCAAATATATATAAATCTGAATGTTTTTCATCTGTCATCCTCCCCATGCAAAGACACACTATTTCCAGAATCTTCATTCAACAATTTTTTTTAGCAAATGGCCAATAATGCAAAGCAATATAGTAAAATTATGTAGTTAAACTGTTGGGCTGGGACTAGATAAGCCCAGGCTCACATTTTCATTTCATTAGTGAGCTCACTTGATGACATTAAGCCAATCTTCTCCTACCCCACCTTCGGTCCAATTTAAGTATAGTATATAAAATCATACATTGCAATATCCTAGCTGTCAATGAATACTTCAGCTTCAACCATAACAACACAAGAGCAAACAATAGATACAAACTCAAGGTTAATCGCACCAAACTTGATTGCAGGAAATACGACTTCAGCAACAGAGTGGTCAATGTCTGGAATACACTACCTGACTTTCAATATAAGCTTTCAATATAAACTGGCTGCATTGTCTTGATCGACCAACCTTCAGCCAAGCATATTGCTAAGGAAAGATCAATGGATGGGTATGGGGAAATCAGAAAGGATTATGCCATTCACTTTAACCAGCCCTCATTTTTCATTTTCATCAGTTTATGTTATGAACCGGCTAAAGACCAAGACATTTATACAAATGAACAAGCTAATCATAATTTATAAGAAAATAATTGGCAAAACAAAATGCTTATATCTCTTTGAGGTGGTATCCAGCAGGTTCTGACCAGTTCTAGAGAACCGGTAGCAAAAATTTTGAGTCATTCGGTGAACCAGAAAATCCCACCTCTGACTAGCCCCGACCCCATCTATTCTCTGCCTCCCATCGAGTCCCCGCTGATTGGCTGGGCCTTCTTTCGTTGCCCTGCACAGGAGAACAGAGCTGGAAAGCAGGTTAGTGGGGTGGGGAGGGAATAGGGATTTTACAGTAACCTTCCCCTAAGAGTGGGGAGGGAATGGAGATTTTACAATATCCTTCCACTGCCACACCCACAAGCCACACCCACAGAACCAGTAGTAAACTTTTGAATCCCATCACTGGTCAGAAGCCTGGAAATAATGACTTAGTATATAGTATTGTGCAGTTAATCACACTCTTATAAAAAACAGCTGAACAAATGACTGAGTGGGTAAAATCAATTGGAGAAATAAAACCATTCTCAATTAAACTTTGAAAGGAGTATGTAAAACATAGTACTATATTTTTGTTAACCTGTCAGAACTCTTGAAATCAAACCAATGCACCTGCAGGAAAAATGTGAAGGTTTTTCGTAGATATTGCAAAAGAAAACTAAGTCATGTTTCAATGCTTTGTATATGTAAATATTGGGTATTTCCTTCATTTTCATCTAGACTTCTCTTTATTAGGCTGACTGTCAGTTTGCAGCAGGGAAATTGTGTTTTTTAGGCATGTGTTTTTTAATATGTAAAGCCTCTCATGTCTTCACTGTAAAGTTAAGGAGGAATCACATTTCAAATTACTTCTTCCTGTCTTAACTGGTGTTGTGCACAAAACCTAGCTAATTTTCTCCTCAATTTTCAACAGAATAACAGAGTTGGAAGGGACTTTGGAAGTCTTATAACCCCCTGCTCAATACCACTCCAGACAAGTGACTGTCCTGTCTCTTCTTAAAAGCCTCCAATGATTGGGTTCCCACCACTACTGAATGCAAGCTGTTCCACTAGTTAACTGTTCTCACTGTCAATAAAATTATCCTTAGTTCTAGGTTGCTTCCCTCCTTGATTAGTTTCCATTCATTGTTTCTTGTCTTGTCTTCTGGTGCTTTAGAAAATAAGTTGACCACCTCTTCTTTGTGGCAGCCCCCCAAATACTGGAATATTGGTACCATGTCACCCAGTCCTTCTTTTTTCACTAGAATAGACATACCAGTTCTCCAATTTGTTGAAAGAGATTCTGCCTTTGGAATTTGAAATTTATTTCAAAAGAAAGAAGAATTGCAGTGAAATTATCCTGGGTGTAGCACAATATCTTTGCATGCTTGGGGCAACAAATGCATAAGGATGCCGTGTCTTGTCTTATTTTCATGATCTAGTAGCCTCTTCAACTCTCCGTAGCCTCTTGTGGCTTCTTATATTTCAGTTTACACAAAAAGGAAGATCTAGAAGGTAATTGTTGTTGTTGTTTTCCCAGAATGCAAATTATGGAAAGCCAAAAAAAAAAAAAAAACATTTCAGAGTGATGGAAAGATGTATGAGAGAAAGCAACCCAAGGAGAAAACAGAAAATCACAAAACAGCTCTACCACCTTCAATAACCAAGCAAACTTGAACCCATCCCCCCTTAAGAAAACAGAAAACATGAGAAGACAACTTCTTGTGAATTACAAAACAGATGTTGGTACAAAATTACATTTACCTAACTTTTAAAAGTGAAAATTTCAAGCCCAACCCTATAACCCTCCAAATGTTGGCAAAATAGGACTTAGGATTTATGGAAGACCAAACTTTCCTCAAACCTGGGTTGAGATCAGAAATGTGCAATCTTTCTCCATCCAATTAAGGAGAATATGTGTAGCTCTGGGTTGAAATGAGGGGTCCTTGGTGCTCTCTGGGCTTTGTTGTTTTCTTGCAGACATTTCATTACCCAAACTAGGTAACTATCACTGATGATGTTTCCTAGTTTGGGCAATGAAACATTCACAAGAAAACAACCAAGCTCAGAGAGCAGCCAGGAATCTTCATTTCTCAGTTCCTTCTTTCCTTAAATATCTGGTATGAACCATATTGACAACATGTACATTATATCATTGTGCAAAGTATGTGAGCTGTGTGATTTGTATGATGATGTCATGATGAATATAACATTGTTTACCCTCCTACTTTTTCTGAAGACATCCAACATTCTGTATCTTCCACTTCTTTCCTTACTGAAAAATTCCTGAAATGTCACGCTGTATGTTTTGATGGCCATCCTAGCATCAATGCTAAGCACAATATGGACATGTTTTAAATTCCATCAATAGAGGAGGACAAGGGTTTAAGTTCTTTTTGCTTCTTTCTTTCTTTTTTTTCTTCAGGAGTTCATTAGATCACTTCCCCATCACAGACTCAACAAAATATTTTTGCTATTAAGTGTACAGCACACAAATATGGTACTTATTATTGTGGACGGCTCGAAGAGAAAGTTGTCACTGTAATTTTTAAAAAGTGCCATTCACCCCTAAGTTTCTTTCCTCCCCAGGATAAACAGAAATTTATCTGAATAATTGGTATTTTGTCTGCTACGTTTATGGAATGCATGTATCATTTTGAGTTCATCAGATAAGCCTACTGCCAAGCTCAAGGTTACGAGGTTGAGAGCAAAGGCAAGATCCCAGTTGAAACCCAAACAAACAAGCAGTGGAAATTATTTTCTTTACTCTTTCATCTTTTAATGCTTTCAATCTATTTGGGCTGAGGCCTTTCAAAAGCAAAACAAGTGAGACACTTTTACTGGAAAAGGAAGGCCCAGTTACAGAAATACAAGACTTCTGCAACGAAGCTTAAAATTATTCAGATGAAAATCAAGAGTCTATTTGAGAGTCACCATGGGGTTTAATATCCCTCTTTTTTGTGGCGATGTTGATGCTCCTTTCCTCTCTCTTATTGCAGTCTTTTGAGATAGCATGTTTTGAACTTTAGCTTCGTTTATTCTGACCCAGGGGATTTCTCATGCACCACTACAAAAAACAGTCATCCTATGCTTTTTTATCAACGAGAGTGAAACACAAAGTCAACAAACTTAAAGGATTTTCACAGGCATGGTGAACTACTAATTAAACTATAGCCACTTAGCAATGAGAAGTGGGGGTTAAAATGCCTTAAAATATGTAGCACTTCTATTCAATTCATTATTTGAACTGCCAAATTGCAGCAGCAGTCAGCCAGCAGAAGTAACCTGCAGTAGTGCATTCTAACCACTGTGTCACCAAGGCTCAAAGGATTAACTCATTGCTTGATTTTGGCTATTTTTTTCCTATTTTTCTTTCCTCTATCATTTACCACCTCAGCTGATTACTGGAAGAGGAGAGGAGAGCAGGGCAGGAATGAAATGAAATGAAATGGAATAGACTAGACTAGACTAGGTTTCATTTATTGGCCAAGTGTGATTGGACACACAAGAAATTTGTCTCTGATGCCTAAGCTCTTAGTGTAATACAAACAACAAAGTAATATAATCATAATTAATCAGCACAACAAAGAATGTTCCTTCTGCTCCAACTCAGAAAGCTCAAACTGCCCAAGGAAGCAGTTGATACAGTTCTACAGAGGAATCATTGAGTCTGTCATCTGCACCTCTATAGCTGTCTGATTTGGTTCTGCAACCCAACAAGAAAGACACAGACTTCAGAGGATAATTAGGACAGCAGAAAAAACAATTACTACCAACCTGCCTTCAATCGAGGACCTGTATTCTGCATAAGTCAAAAAGAGGGCTGTGAAAATATTTACAGACCTCTCACATCCTGGACATAAGTTGTTTCAACTGCTACCCTCAAAACAATGCTATAGGGCACTGCATATCAGAACACCTATATACAAGGACAGTTTTTCCCTGAACACCATCACTTTGCTAAACAAATAATTCCCTCAACACTGTCCAACTATTTACAAAGTCTGCATTACTATTACTATTAATCTTCTAATCACTCCTTATCACCCATCCCACATGTCACTGTATTACTGTCATTTTGTTGCTTGTATCCTTACAATTTATATTGACTATTTCCTAGTATGATTTGATTGCTTATTTTACCCTCTGACTATCATTAAGTGTTGTACCTGATGATTCTTGACTCTTGATGAATGTATCTTTTCTTTTATGTACACTGAGAGCATTTGCACCAAGACAAATTTCTTGTGTGTCCAGTCACACTTAGCCAATAAAGAATTCTATTCTATAATAATGAGTCCAATAAGAGAAGGATAATAATGATAATAAATTATAAGTAGGAGCAATGGCTCAGTGATTAAAGACTCTGAGCTTAAATCAGCTGGAAAAATCAGCTGACAGCCTAGGTTCGAGACCCAAGTGCTGAGTAATGGGATGTGCTCCTGTTCCAGCTCCTACCCACCTAACAGTTCAAAAGCATGCAAAACACTGTGCCCTACAGTCAAAACACTGTGCCCTACAGTCAGGCATAACTAAACAGGGAAAGCTCTACCTTTAATGACTAGCATCATTTTATTCTAACCCCTCCCCCGTCCCTCCTCTGTTTGAAATCACATCTTTTACATTCTAACACTGGGGAACTGAGGCTGTCTAGTGCCTTAATAGGTGTTGTGTTTGTCCCATTTGAAGGCTACTCCACATTTCTAAACTGAAGTATAAAAATGCTTTAGTTTATTATTATGGTTGTTAGTAGTAGGATTGTATTTCTAATCTCTATAATAAGTGAAATTATCTGGAGAGGTTATAATAGTTATTTTAAAATCTACATGTTTCCAAAAATGTTTTTAAATGAAGGAGGGGGAAAGGAATAGTAAAATAAAGAAACAATGAAATAACCTGGGAGATGTGAAACCTAACTCTTCAGGTGCAACAGAGCTATTTGAAATAAAACTGAATACAACATTTTAGAAAAACTATAAGAAATGTATTTTTGTGATCTCTCCACAAACAAACAAGCAAAATAATACAAGCTGATGTCCAGGATGAAAGACTTTACTTTTCCTAAAGCAATTTAGGAAATTCTTAGAATTAAGACAGCTGATGTCTCAAGGTACAGCATTTTTTTTTCTAGGTGTTACTACATAAACCTCACTTCCATGAATCTTAATTATTCATGGTTCACACAATATGCAACAGAAATTTCCCAGATAATCTGCTAACATTAACAACATTCAAGATGCAACAATTCTTGAAAAAAGAAATAAAAAGTTGATCTGGTATTGTTTTATTTTTTGTACGTGGGAGTACATTTCAAAGCTCCTCATTGCCTTGTGGACTAGAATGAGTCTTCTGGTCCATAAGGCATCTGGAACACACCCAGCCAAGGAAGTGTATGATAATCTATAGGAAATTATTGGATCTGGGAGGAACAGCAACCCATCTTTTAGGGCAAAAAGTACAGAAAAAAATCAAAAGAAATAGCTGAGCCTGTGTTGCAATGGTGTGACGCTGTTTTTGTCACCTGCAATTGCTCTGACTGGGTCTGAATTTCCTCCATATTAAGATCTTCTACAGGTCAGGCTAGTGTCATTTTAGTACAGTTTGCTTTCCTGATCAGCTGGTGGTCCATTGTTGATGCCACCAAAAGGGTAGATTCAACTTTGGAGGCTTTTTAAAAAACTTTTGTAGGGTTTTCTTAAACCTAAGGATAGAAATGAGAGGTTTCTTGGATATGAATTCCTCCAATTTCCACCTTTACCATCTCCAGGACACCAAAGTTCCTTCCCAGGCTTATTTCTGAAGGGAAAAAAAGATGTTCTGTGGGAAAAAAGATGTCAGAGTGCTAGAAACCCAAATTTCGGGTGCTGAAGAGATGAAATGAAATTGTTCCAATTCTGATTATCTTAAATCTATGGATTCATTAAATTGCTTTAGACATATTAGACATTGTATTGTTCCCAACATCTGGCAGATTTTTAGTCTCTTCTGAGCAGCAGTGATCAACTTGTACATATTTGGCAGTTCATTGTGAAGGATTGTCACCTAACAGAACAATAGAGTTACAAGGAAATTGGGGGTCTTTTAGTCCAAACTCCCACTCAAACAGGAGACCCAATACTATTTCAGACAAAAGGTTGTTTAATCTCTTCTTAAAAATATTCATGATGGAGCACCCATACGTTCTGGAGGCAAGTAGTCGCAGTGATTAATTGTTCTAGCTATTGTTCTAATGTATAAAGTTTTCTGGGACAGAAAAGAAGCATAGGAAATTCAGAGATGGGGCAGACTCCATGCTCCATGCTATTCAAGAAAAGCCAAGATCTTCATTTATACACCATCAAGCCTATAACAACACTCTCCTGAAAATATCTTCTCCTTGAAAATAAATGTTGAAAGTAAGTTATTTTCCCATCAGATTGAGACTGAATGGTCCAGCAATATTAATGCTTCAGAATTTAACTATTGCTAGTTAAGAATACTCCAGAGACAACTAAACATCAGAAAGGACATGAAAGCCACCAGTTCATTCTGGCTTATTACCCCAGGCAGCCTTGGAGGCAGATGAAGTGATGTGAGCTGCAACAATGAAAATTTAAGGTTAGTATTCCATTGATTAAAATGTCCAGGGAGTTTTTATGGGTTTGCACTGCCAGTCATCCAGTAGAAAGTTATTCTTTCATTACTCCCAGTCTGAGGAACTTTTTCCTTACCTGTTTCCATTGTTACTGATAGTTGACAAAAATCATATACAACCACTTACAAAACAAAACATTAATTAGCTGCCCAGATTTTTCTGGCCCTTTTCCACTGATAGGGAATATAAATAGCCCAGTTTTCTCTTTCTTTTGTTGTAACACTACAACAATGAGACAATTGCTATCCAAAAAGAAAGCCAATAAAGATGCTTGAGGAAGTCATCTCAAATATCACATTATCTGGTTTGAAATTAATCTGCAACAATGCAGGATGGCCTGGATATAAAATGAGAAAGGTATGTTTGCTCCAGTTCTTAAATTAAAAACAAATATAAATATAATCTTGTTGAAAATATTTCTTCATGGAAAACCTGAATGCAGATGTATACCTGTCATAGGAAATTCAATGTGACTCTTTCCCAGGTAAGTGAGTAGACATACATTCTAGATTTTTTGTTTTTTTTTTTTCCAAGCAGGAGTAATAAGATTAGTTGTTGGCACTTCTTTTGAAGTACTGTAGGTTGTTTATAAATGTTTGAACACATAAGTAAATCATTTTGTTAAGAATAAGATTTGACTCTGCATGAAAGAAATTTGAGCTTGCATGACATTAAATTATGTTGTGCTAAGAGTCAGTGTGATATAGCAGTTATGGTGTTAGATTAGGAACAGGAAAACCTACATTCTGCTCCATCTTTGGTCATTCAAACTCCCTGGGTGACTTTAAACCAGACACCCTCTCCCAGCACAACCTATTTTGTGGGTCTGTTGTGAGAGAAAATAGTATTCTGTACAATTTCTTGAGTTCCTGAATGAAAGGTAGAATGAAAGTTAAGAAATAAATATAGTGTATCCTGGGCGTCATCAATCTATGGCTCTGGAGCTGCATGCAGCTCTTTGGACTCTCTGCTGTGACTCCCCGTTGGGTGATCCCACCACTGGCTTGCCACGCCCCTTGCCACGCCCCTCCCTGTCACTCTTTGCTTGGCCTGAGAAGGTAAAACACAAAAAACAGAAATGAGAGGGAGGGAGGGAACGGGAGACAGAGAGAGAGAGAGAGAGAGAGAGACCCATTTTCCACAGA
Organism: Pseudonaja textilis; assembly: GCF_049901715.1. NCBI lineage: Eukaryota > Metazoa > Chordata > Lepidosauria > Squamata > Elapidae > Pseudonaja > Pseudonaja textilis. The sequence goes on from NC_142000.1 coordinate 11,455,312, forward strand.
AAACACTGGGAGCCACAAAACCAGGGTAGGCATGTGTGTGTGGGTGGGGTCGTGTGACTAGGTGGGAGTGAAGTTGAGTTGGCCAGGCCCACCCAGGTTTTAAGACTCCCTGTGTTTTCTTTTCTGTGGGAAATGGGTCCAAATGGCTCTTTGAGTGTTTAAGGTTGCAGGTCCCTGGTGTATCCTAATGTAAGAAATAACAGGTCTTTTGGTCATCCCACATACAGTATACAATATTTGTATAGCAAATGTTAAGCAGGTATAATGTTTCCAGGGCACAATGGCTCAGCGGTTAAAGATGGCTGCAGAGCTGACAGCCCAGGTTTGAGACCCGAACTCCATGCAATGAGATGAGATGCTGTTCCTTGCTCCAGCTCATGCCCACCTAGCAATTGGAAAGCATGCAAATGCAAGTAGATAAATAGGTACCACTTCAGTGGGGAGGGACCAGCATCCTGTGTACCTTTGGTGTGTTAAACCATATTGGCCACATGATCACAAAAATTGTCTTCAGACAACACTGGCTCCCTCAGCCAAGAAATGGAGGGCACCATGCCCTAGAATTGGATATGATTGGCAGGGAAACCTTTACCTTTATAATGTCGCCAGTTTCAGCTTCAAAGCTGCAGAAGTGATACAACCAGAGCTGTGCTGCGAGGCCATGATGGATTTTCTTGAAAATTGAAAGCTAAAGAGGACAGTGAGAGAGACAAGTGATGAAGGAATTGGCAAAGAACCAGTCTCATTTAGTGGTGAAGGTACCAGGCTAGAATCTAGGAAACTGTGGACTTTAGTCCTGCCTTAGAGATATAAAATTGGCAGGGTGACTTTGGATCAGTCATCTCACAAGGTGATTGTTACATGGAAAATAGGAAGAGAACGGACTATCAGTCATGTTGGCATCTTGACTTACTTATAAAAATAACAAATGCAAGATATAAATAAAATAATAAAAATAAACTGGGGGGTATACCCTAGACCAGTATTGATTTTCTATGCTGCTGATTGCAACAATTAACATTTTTTTTTCAGTCTAAAGTATTGGGGAGTGCATTAGAGACTGGCTATACATTTCATTCAATCATATTCATTCATTCATTCCATTTATATCTTGATATTTGTGTTTTATAAGTTGGTATTCATAATGCTCCCCCCAAACCACCTTCTCTGTAATGTACGTTGCGCTGACAGAGTGACTTGGTTTCCCATTTTTTCTTTAATAAAGATGGTGCTTGTGGCCATCACTTCCCCTACATATGTGGTAAGCACCAGGAAGAAGCATGGGAGACAAATACTCATGGTTTGCTTCAAAACTCAAATCCTACAACATGGCTGCTTTAAAAGACCGTCTCCATAATATCATTAATCCAGGATCTAAAATGATTTACACCTCTAGTAATAGGCAAAGAGAGAAACTCCCACTCAAAATAGACTACAATGTGCTAACTGAGGAAATGGTTTTATCTCAGTAATCTCTTATGCCAATCCTATGGTCCAATTTTTCTTCTTTCCATTTTTAAAGAGAATAAAATGATAAAAATCTGGAGAGGTTGTTGACATAAGTGAGAAGGACATCCTTATCTCTTTCTCAGTGGACTACTTTTCATATCAAAATAATATATTTCCTAAACTGACAGCTAAGATACCAATATACCTTTTCCTTTGTAGGACAAAATGTAAAATGAAGTGATTTGATTAAGAAAAATTATTGGGGCAAATTTAACTCTAACTGGTTGGGTGGTGATTCTTAATTCCTTCTTCAATGTCATGTTGCATCTTTTCCAAGGACAGAACAACCTCCTGTGTAATTCATGGGGTGTGCAACCAACCCCACCTGTTTTTACTCATGACAGAATCAGCATACAGAGTCCCAACCTATATCAGGGCCATCATTATGAGGCATCTCAGGAAACTGTCACATAGTTTAGAATAGCACAAAAAGGATGTTTGTCTATTATCTACAGAATCTGTAATGTCAATCTTACCAATGTTGCTTTTAAGCACTCCCAGATGATAATTTTTATCTAAAGAGACCTAAACAGATTGGAACCAGAATATCAGGAAGATTTCTTCTCCTGTCTAAGTCAGCATAGAATCCAAGCCCATAATCTGAAGTCCTACTTCTCAGATCCTAGCAATCAGATCTATGTGTGAAAGGTTCAAGTTGACTACTTTATTGTGTTCTATCTATAGTACAAGGATCTCCCCAGGCTGCTCAACTTCCCTTGGGAACAAAAGATGGAATTTAAGGGAGGGTCAACCCTTGGTCTGTTGTGGCTACATAAGGACTCAAGGCTAACTCCCCACCTGCTCCTTGCCTGACTGGAGACTTCCCCACATGCTATTTATTTCACCTTCTCGAAAGTTAGTAAGAGACCTAAGATGGAGACTACTATAGTTGGATGCCAAAATCTGGACAGACAGCAAAGGTAAAGGTTCCCCTCGCACATACATGCTAGTCATTGCCAGCTCTAGGGGGCAGTGCTCATTTCTGTTTCAAAGCCAAAGATCCAGCACTGTCTGAAGACGTCTCCGTGGTCATGTGGCCGGCATGACTAAACACCAAAGGTGCATGGAATGCTGTTACTTTCCCACCAAAGTGGTCCCTATTTTTCTACTTGCATTTTTTGCATGCTTTCAAACTGCTAGGTTGGCAGAAGCTGGGAGAAGTAGTGGGAGCTCACTCTGTTACGCGGCACTAGTGATTCGAACCGCTGAACTGCCAAACTTTTCTGCTTGACGAGCTCAGCCTCTTAGCCACTGAGCCACTGCATCCAGAGAGTAGATAGCAGCAAAGAGTTTCTGTACCCTTTGACAGGCCTCCTGTCATGCAGATTCTGCCATCTAGATAGATTGCCCCACATCAGACAGGGAAAGCAGAACTGTAAGGAAACCTAGGGTTGGATTAAATTTCCTATTGTTAGCTACTCTCACCTTCCTTATCTAAATTATTTGGCAAAGGGAAGAATTTTCCCTTGAAGAGAATTCTTCTTTTGATCTTTGACTAGTTCGTCTTAAGAAAAGCCTAGCTGGCAAGTCCTAAGTTCTTATGAAATTATTTTTAAAACCTCAGCAAAGAAATTAATGCTTTGCAACAGTATCAGATAATTTAAGCATCAGCAAAATGGAGTGCTGAACAATGTTTCGTACGCAGCTCTGGTTTCACCTGGTGGGTTCTTCTTCTTCTTCTTCTTCTTCTTCTTCTTCTTCTTCTTCTTCTTCTTCTTCTTCTTCTTCTTCTTCTTCTTCTTCTTCTTCTTCTTCTTCTTCTTCTTCTTCTTCTTCTTCTGGTTGGCTTTCATGTTTTCTTGCCTTGTCTCTGGCATAATCAAGACCAGGTGAGTGAAAAAGTCACCATTTGGGAAAGCCCTCCCCACATCCCCCAGTCAATATACTTCACATTTTCAGTCTGCACATACTTTGTACTTTATTTTAATTCTGTTGAGGAAAAAAAAGATTAAAGAAGTGAGTAGAACAGCAAACTTCCATTCCTGCAAATATCCCCAGAGTTATAAATTCTGATGTTTAATAGAGAACTACAGCCTCAAGAGGATTTCCATAAAGAGTGTTTATGTTTTCTTTGCCTTACCCATAATTATGAAATTCGGAGGCTGTAAGTCACTGTCTGCATAACACTATCAACTCTCTTACTTTCAAAGATTCATTAAAGAAAAAATTTGGGTTTTGACTGGAAAAAAAGTTTACTAATGACTCATTAAAGTGAGGATATAAAAGGGAGGGGTAAGGTGGTCTGAGGGCAATAAACAGAATAATAGAATAGTAATATGGCTGTGACAAGGAGCTCCATTGCAATGTGGATTGAAAAATTGTATATTTTAACAATCATTCTGGAAGTTTATTGAGATAAGCAAGAAATTTTCTATTAATTGCAGTGGCATCTACAATGAAAAGAAAGAGTAGATACTTCCTCTGATATATAATCATATCCTGAACATTCAGCCCTTAAATTCACAAATCTACTTTACTGAGAACAAAAGGAAAATCACAACATTATATCTTATATCTGCTCTGTCTTTCTTGTTTGGCCTTAGATAAAAGAAAAAATGCCTATCCTCTTTTTCTTTTAATCCCACTGCTTACTTGCCTTTCTGACTAGATTATCTATAAGACTTTTAGTAATCCTCTGGTTTTGCAAACCTACAAGTTTGTAAATATCTACTAAGAGTATTGAACAACATCATATCTCACTACTTTTTAGGAGGTGTCAAAAAATTATACTAAATTTGTGTAATCCCTTGTGTATTTAAACTGCTCTCAGTTGTTAATTGGAGGTGTGGTGGCTCAGTAGCTTAATGATGCTGGAGATGGTCTCTGCTCAGGTGGTTTCATGTGGCAGGATGAGCTCCTGTCAGTTGCCCCAGCTTCTGCCCATCTAGCAGTTCGAAAGCATGTTCTATGCAATGGGGAGATGATTTGGTGCTCTGCATAGGCAGTCAGATTCCTGACAGCTCTGAACCTTCCTGGTTGTGGTTCCAGTTTGCGAGGCAGCGCCCAGAAGGGAGGGAGCCTTGGGTGATGCTGCAGGAAGAGCTACTCAAATTTTTCTGTGGTGCAAAGTCAGCTAGCCCTCCTGTGACATATCTTGAGAGGCACACAAGTGTATCCTATTACCTGCCAAACTATTATTCTGTAATAGCATTATGGTCTCCTGGCTAATGAAACAATGCCATGTGCTAATAACAATAATAATTTGTTTACATTACTCTGTTGAGATTTGTTTTAAATCAGTTCTTACTACAAAAAGTAACTTCACCGGCCATAAAGTAAGATAACTTGTGACTGTCTTCTTCCAGGGTGTTTTTCAATATGTCAGTCCATTTTGTAATTATAGGATTTTGCCTCAGCTTTCCATTCAAGAAGAAATCAGGTCTGACCTTGAAGCTAGGTGCCAAGGTTGAGTAGGTGCTGTCAACTGTTATGAGTTAGCACTCTCAGAAATCTTTTTAAGAATTCAAAAGTGCATGAAACATCTATGCATTTATTGCAATCCTTGAAATCTTCAATAGATAGTCATCCTAACATAAAGAAGCAGAAATTAAAAGTAAAAGATGCCTAGAGAAGAATTTGACTCCAGGTGACTCTATATTGGTATCTTGTTTCTTGACAACAGCACAAAAGAAATTTGTTATCTTGCCTTTTCTGCAGAACTTGAGGAAGATTTCAAGAGGGATCTTCCTTATTTGAAGCTTACAACAGCACATTTATGTAGCTAGAGTGATTGATCCAACTGATTCATGTGGTGAATTCTTGGGCTGAGATTGGACATAATAGAGGAAGTTCCATAATCACAATGGCAACACTGAGTTGTGTCTATTCCTAGATACAGCAACTGCATGGGACCAGCTGTGAGAACATAAGCAGAGACTCCCTAGCTGATCCTAACCATCGCTGAGCCATACTGAAAAGCTTTTAACTTTAGCTTTTAAGTACTTCCTTCTTGCCAGATCAATTGCAATGCTATCGGGATCACAGACATTATTCATATACTTTGGGCAATATAAACACATCACACTGACATCACCTTGACATGGATTGGATAAGATGACCCTCCATGCTAATTCAGGAAACAAAGAGAAAGCAGGGCACAGCCTTATTTGGAAACCATAGAAGTTTGCCCAATCAGCAATATTGTATCAAAGGCATTACTTTTCGGAAGTCGCTCTGCACAATCTTGACTTGTTAAAATTTCTATTTGTCTTTCTCTATTGACATGATTTTTTTTTTCTCACCTTCCATGGATTTTGTAAATCTATTTCCTTTGCAAAATATTTTGCGAAAATATTCTGCTTCTGTATACACTGAATCTAATCACTCCAATAAGCACATTTACTGGGGTTTATGGCATTGCAAATATTTCCATGGAAACAGATGATCAAACCTATCATTACAGCTTGTGTATAGAGGCAATGGCTATAGAAGAGTGAAAAGCAGTTACTCCCACTCAGATGTGGTCCATAGGTTTTTATAATGTTCTTTAAGCAACAAAAAAAAGTTAGGCAAAAGTAGCATTCAACATCATTAGTTTTATTCAAGGGATATGACTCAAGCTGTTTAAACTTTGTTTCACAATGTTAATGAAGTTCTTGTGTTTTCCATTGGTTAAAGCCACACAATCTAGAGTTAGAAGGAGGCATTGCAACCATCAAGTTCAACTTCCTGGATAGTGCAATAATCCAAAACTAAACCATCCCTGGCAGATGGCTGTCCAGCCTATGTTTAAACACACTGACTGCAGCCCAGTACTTTCCTGGTTAATTGGTTTCAATGTCAAAGTGTTCTTTCTGCTGGAATGTTTTAAAGTCAGAATCTGCCTTCCATTACTGTGAATCCATTACAGTGTGTCTTGCTCTCTGAAACAAGGGAGAAGAGGTTTTGAACTGATTCTTGCTCTACACAAGCATTCATTTGTGAGGTTAGATTTCAAGTGACACCACCCACAACACCTAGCAACCAACCTCATTAGATCTTGCAGACTCCTGAATTTAGTGGTTCTTCCTCAAGATATTCTAGGAGGAGGTGGTGGTGGTGGTGGTGGTGGTGGTGGTGGTGGAGGAGGAGGAGGAGGAGGAGGAGGAGGAGGAGGAGGAGGAGGAGGAGGAGGAGGAGGAGGAGGAGAAAGGCTATGGAATATAGACAAATGAGTTAAACTCAGGTCTAGGAATATTCAAAGCAAGAAGATTAAAATTACTTCCCAATTTTCTAATTTAGATTTTTTTTTCTGTGTGAATCTTAATCTTTAACATTAACTAGATGTTCTCCAAATTAGGTGTCATTTATTACTATTTCTATTGCTATAAGGACAACTTTAAAACAAAATATAACAACACATACAACTGCAAAACAATAACTACAGTCGTCTACCAACTGACATCATTTAGACAACATAACATCAATCATTTCCAACTTTGCATGCTTGACAATGGACTATTTTAAAGTACTGCCATGTAAAGGATATTGTACATATTGAGATCAACTGCTAGTCAGCACAGACATTTTTATCAAGTCATGATGATATCTGAATGTCCGCAAGATGCAGTTATAAAATTGAACATGAAATCTGATACAAACACCTAAATTTGTATGATGACATCATTATATGTATGTTGTTCTTTTCAAACATAGTGTATTGATAGTAGTGTAATGGTACTGGCAGTATTTCACATTTTAGAAAGACATGAAATATCTACATCTACCTTCTAAGCCATTCACTTGAAAAATCAGTGTGCAACCTGAGGATTTGTATGCCATGCATCAGCAAGATGGAAACTTTGGTCTATTTTTGACATCCATCCGAAAAATAAATATAACCCATCCATCTTCTAACTAAAATTGGGAACTGGAAGAAGAATATATAGCGATCAATGTTGAACAGATCTCAGTGTCGACCCTAATATAAAATATGGCTATACATATGTCATCTTCAGGGTCGACAGGTCATTCCTAATAAATGGACTCAAAATGGAAAATGGATGCCATGGACTTTATTTTTTGGAACATGCTACTTGCGGGCTTGACACTCAGTTGTGGCGCTTACTTGAAATTCGCAGACATCTGGGCTTTATCTTTGCAACAAGAAATATAGTACTCTGTTTTTATTTAAAACAGCTTAAGCGAAGCAAAGTTGGAATATTTTTATTAGATTGTCCCTTTAACTCTTTAGCTTGGAAATTATCCTTCAAAAGCAAGCCAATATATCTTCTAAAATAAGGATTTGCATACTTCCCATAGCATAAGATTCTGGCATGGATTCTACCAACTCAGATTCCTTCCAGTTATAAAATGAAACTCAATCATCCTTTCCACTCAAACACCATCTCATCTGTAAAAAATATGAAATAATTCAGGAAAGCATCCCACCATCCACCCCTACAGATATCTGTCAGGAAGATGCTAGCAGCAGCTCAGAAGACTCAGTTTTCTCCAAACAGCAGCAAAGTCTGATTTCTAATGTGCTTTCCCAAGCAAGTTTCTAATTTCTTTAATGGAATGACTACATTAGTATTTTTTTTTTTAAAATGAAAGCATTTATGTCTGTTTTTAATATTATTAAGATTTTTTGAAATCTGCCCTTTGGGAACAGCCAGTTTACAAAAAGGAAGAAAAACCAGGATGTCACAACAATAGAACTCAGAAGGTCATCACACAGCCCAAGACCCAGGTCATTACAACCCAGGAGATTACAGCACAAAACTCAGGATGTCAAAACAATAGAACTCAGAAGGTCATCACACAGCCCATGACCCAGGTCGTTACAACACAGGAGGCTGATAGACACACAGCCAATACCTCAGCCATACATGTTCTTACGAAAAAGCCAGCCAATCTGCAAACATCAACTCCATCAACCATTCAAGAAATGACAACACAGCCAACCTCCCCACCAGTATTTATAGAGAAACGGCAGCTCTGATCACGCACAAGCACGAAGCTGAAAGCACCAGCCTGAAGATGGCGAGTGGGACCTCATTGAAAAGTCGCCAAGATACTCTCAATCTTACACGGGAAAAGACCCAAACATGCCAAGACCTGCATACCTGTACCCATGAAAATCTATGAAAATATAATCAACTATCTATCTATCCTCTCTTTTTCAATCCATCTATCATCTATCTAATCATCTATCTATCCTTTCTTTTCAGTCCATCTATCATCTATCGTTCTATCTATCTAATCATCTATCTATCATTTCTCTTTTTCAACATTATCTATCTATCTATCTATCCATCCATCCATCCATCCATCCACCTATCTATCGATCTACTCATATCTTTCTATCTGTATCTCTAATTAAGATTATGCATTTGTAGAATATACTTTTTTAAATGACAAAAACACTGTGAAAAAAAATTCTGCTACTTTTCAGTTCAATAGAACTATTGGTAAATTAGAGAGTAGCAGAATGGGCACTGAAGACAAATTTTAATTTATTCAGTGAATAGTGAGGAGAGAGGATGCGAGAGAATAAGCAGCATTTGCAAAAGGGATGTTGGCAAACTCATTCAGTGCAATTGGTGGTTTTAAATAACCCATTGGTGTTATTCCCAATATTATTATGTGTTGCTCTTTTTTTAAGGCAGAGATCTGTTTGTCTGGAGCTTTGTAAAATTGAAAGAAAAGCAGCGCACACGAACCTGTTCCTGTCATATCTACTTTGGTGCCAATATATCAGTAATTTTATTTTACTCCCTCTTTCTCTCACCCTCTGAATTGTTGCAATTCCAACAATTTAACTATCTTTGATAAAGAAGTTTCATTTCAAAAAGCAACAAACAAAGGCAAAAGGAGTATTATTTACTGAGCAATTCCACAATAAATATAGATAAGAGGAGACTAAGCTGATATTCATTTATGATTACAACTCAGCTATAAAAGTGGAGGCCGTTCAAAAAGCAGCCTGCTTCCAAAAGGGTAGGTATAACACAACCATGAACTGCATTCAAATGTGATTGACACTGGAAAGCAATATATTACCTAGAGGAATGAAGGGTTTATTTGCTCACTCAAGCATGGAAGAAGGCCAGTTCAGCCTAAGCAGAGGTGGCCTATCATCTTATTGCCAGATCACATTTGGATAGGTTTTTTTGAGGCTGGTAAACCCATGTGAATCTTTGATAACATGCCATGGGTACACTTGCAAAATAGGATCCAGAGAAATAATCTGATTCTCAGGATGGAGATATAGTCTGCCCCAGAAAGCTCAAAGAATTCTCTTCAGAAATTCTGCTACCTCTCAAGATGCTTTTGACCATCTATCTTACAGGCCCTGATCATGGTTCCCCCTCTTTCACATGTCTTTATGGTACCCAGGTGCACTCTTTAAAATATAAGGATGCTGGTGTCATCGTGTTTATCCTTCAGAAGGCCAGCTTCAATTGCATTAACAGAACGGCTAAAAATTAAGTATGGGGAAAGAAAATGGCAAGTGCCGAAGGAGGGATCAGATGTCAATATTTATTACACTGATTGTCTCCGAGTTAGAACTTCATCTTTAAAGCCGCTGAATTTCTCAACATATGAGACAGAAAAACAGGTTTAAGAAACAAAGTCTACAAAAGGGGATCCTGGATCCATTACTGAAATGGACAGTGTTAGGTTTGGGCAATGAGAGGCTGAACCAGAGCATGAGTGCAACAAATACTTTATTATAGCAATAAAGGACTGACCGTGCTTGCCAAGCCTGGAACTGGCTCGCAGCAATCAGCAACTGGTTGGACCCCGCAGCCTGCTTTTATAGCTGGCTGCTGGGGAGAACCAACCAATGAGTGAGGGGGAAAAACTGCCCCCGCAATGTGAACGGACCTGAGTGGGAACTCCTAGAGTTCCAGGGACATAACACCCCTTCCCCCCAGATGCGAACACGCATAGTCTTTGAGGTAGGCAGGAGGTTTATGCTGGCGCCCGGAACGGCGCAGCTCTGGTGGGTTGTCTGTCAGTTCAGAGTCTGTAGGGGAAGGCAGAATCGGTGGAGTGTCGCTAACGCGCCCCTCGGTTCGGGTTGGCCCAGGACTCGTAGGGCTGGTCACTGGGGACGTGCTCCCGTTGACTGGTTCGGACTGGTCAGCCATCTGGACGCCGCTGTCCGTGTTCGGATTCTCTGGAACGGCTGCTGGTGTAAGCAGGTCACTGGGATTGATGCTGATGTGGGGTTGATGCTGAGGCCTCACTCCAGTTTGTAATTCTGGGTCACTGCTGACGAGGGTGCTGTGACGCCTTCGCAGCTGGTCCAGGTGCCTTCTCCATATTCGGCCGTCCTCCAGTCTGACTTGATATGACCTGGGTCCGGTGATGGCCACGATCTCGCCCGGGATCCACAGAGGGTCTCCTGCGAAGTTCCTCGCGAATACGGGTTCCTGTAAGATAAAATGTCTAACCCCCGATGTGGAAGCGAGGGGAGAGTCAGGGCAGTAATGTGGGTGAAGTCTGTCCAATACAGTCCTCAGGCGCCTGCCCATCAGGAGCTCAGCTGGGGACTTATTGGTGACTGAGCACGGAGTTGAGTGCTGGCTCATCAGGAAACGCGAGAGTTTGTGGTGCCAGTCATCCTTGCTGAACCTAGCTAGGGCTTCTTTTGTGGTCCTGACGGCTCTTTCAGCCAATCCGTTACTGGCAGGATGAAATTGGGCCGTGAAAATGTGGCGGATACCCAGGTTGGCAGCGAAACGGCTGAACTCGGCTGATGCGAACTGAGGGCCATTGTCGGAAACAATGGAGTCAGGCAGCCCGTGTGTTACAAACAGGCGAGTTAATACCTTGGTAATTGCTAGTGTGGTGGTCGTGGATAGCTGTGCCACGTCAATCCATTTAGAGTAGGAGTCCACGACCACTAGGAACATTTTCCCATGCAATGGGCCGGCTAGGTCGATGTGAATTCTGGACCACGGAGCGCTGGCGCTTTCCCACTTAGTAGGGGTGGCAATAGGAGGAGCTGGACGGGATTCCTGGCAGGGGTTGCAGGAGCTTACCCATCTGATGATGTCCTCGTCGAGGCCCGGCCACCAAACGTAGCTGCGTGCTAACGCCTTCATTCTGACGATGCCAGGGTGCCCCTCGTGCAACGCCTCCAGAACTCGGGTACGCAGTGAGATCGGGATGACCACTCGAGTGCCCCACAGCAGACAGCCCTGCAAACTGGATAATTCCTGCAGGCGGGTCTTGAAAGGTGTAAATTTGTTTTCAACATCACCGCCCGGCCACCCCCTCCTCACCCAGTCCAGTACCTGGGCGATTGTTTTGTCTGCTTTGGTTTTAGCAGCAATGTCAAGGGCGGTGATGGGGAGGTCCAATTGGGTGACCTCAAAAATAGCGTGGACTGGAGCAGGGTCTTCAGCTGGAGCCGGCAAGGGGCAGCGGCTGAGAGCGTCAGCGTGGGACAATGTTTTACCTGGGCGGTGTATGAGTCTATACGAGTATGCCGCTAGGAAAAGGGTCCATCTTGTCATTCTAGGAGAAAGGACTTGAGGGGTCTGTTTGTCCCCAGCTAGTAGACCCAGGAGAGGCTTGTGATCCGTGACCAGCTCGAAAAAGTGGCCAAAAAGAAATTCGTGAAATTTCTTCACTGCTGCAACAGCTGCTAGAGCTTCCTTATCGATCTGGCTATAATTTCGCTCTGTTGCAGAGAGCGTCCTAGAGAAAAAAGCGATGGGAGCCTCGGAGCCATTGGGGAGCCTGTGGCTTAATACTGCCCCAATTCCAAAAGGGGATGCGTCTGCTGCTAGCACTAATGGAAGGTTGGGGTCGAACTGAATAAGTACCGCCTCTGACGTGAGTAGTGATTTGACGGCGCGAAAAGCGGAGTCTTCTTTGTGACCCCAGTGCCAAGGTGATTTTTTATCCAACAGTCTGTGTAGGGGCTCTGCCACTGATGCTTTATGGGACAGGAAGGACGTGTAAAAGTTCAATAGCCCCAAGAAGGCCTGCAGTTCAGTTTTGGAGGTTGGAGTGGGTGCCTCGTGAATTGCCTTAACCTTGGACTCCAGGGGGTGAATGCCTGAGGCGTCAATTTTATAACCCAGAAAGTCCACCTGTCTAGTGGCAATGGCACATTTTTCTTTTTTCAGTTTGAGGCCATGCTGTCTGAACCTCTCTAATACTGCTCGAACTCTCTGGAAGAGTTGGGGTCTGTCCCTGGCCGAGACTAAGATGTCGTCGAAGTAGGGTACTACACCAGGGAGGCCCTGCAAAATCCGCTCCATGAGGGATTGAAAAATGCCTGGGGCAACACTTACGCCAAATTGGAGACGCTTGCACCAGAAGGCACCCCTGTGGGTGACAATGGTCTGGAGTTCCGCTGTTTGGCTGTCAACAGGGAACTGTTGATACGCTTGAGACATGTCCAATTTGGCAAAAATGCTGCCAGGTTCAAAAGTGTGTAATAAATGCTGAATGACGGGCACTGGGTAAGCGCTCACTTGTAAAAACTTATTAATTGTGGTCTTGTAGTCCGAGCAAATTCTCAGGCTACCGTCTTTTTTGAGGGGTGTGACAATGGGCGTCTCCCATTTGGCGAAATCTGTTGGCTCAATGACCCCTTGTTTTAATAGTTTATCCAATTCTGCATCTAGTTTTGGCCGAATAGCGAATGGGACTCTACGCGGTTTTAGCCTGATTGGGACTGCCTGGGGGTCGACTGAGAATGAGATAGGGGTACTGTTATAACACCCCAGCTCATCGCTGAATACATCTGAGTAATCAGCGAATAAGGAGTCAGTGGCAGAGGTTGAGACAGCATGGACTCCTGTTAGCCCTAGGCCGAGATGGGGAAACCAATTGAGCCCCAAGAGTGTGGGGAGATTGCCGTTAACTACCACTAGAGGTAGGTGACCTTTGAAAGCTTTAAAATTGACAAGGAACTTGCCTCTGCCGATTACAGGAATGACCTTCCCCTGGTAGTCCTTCAGGCTAAACTGGCACTTCTGGAGCCGGCTTGTTGATAGACTGGGCTGTAGCCTCTTGAGGGTGCTCCACGAGATAATTGAGAGCGCTGTCCCTGTATCAACCTCCATGCGGCACGGTTTACCTTCTAACAAAACGGAGAGAGAGATTTTACTAGCGGTATGGCAAGTGTGCTTGGCATGGTGGTGAGTGCGACAGTTCAATACTTGCCTCTGAGGTCCAGAGTGTGAGAAGGGGGGGTGCCTTTGTGCTGAGTTTTGAGAGGCTTGGCAGACTCTCGCGATGTGCCCCCTTTTGTGGCAGGTGTTGCAGGTGGCTCCTTTGAATTTGCAGGCGGCCCTCGGATGAGATCCACCACAGGATAGGCACAGGGTGATGTGCTTGGGTGGACCGATGTTTTCTTGCTTGGCTCCTACCTGCGGATGCCTGGCGTTGGTGAGGCGGTGGATGTCGTTTTCATCACTAGGGGCTTCCTCTGCTACCACCTCCTCGGAGTGAACTGGAACTGTTGTTAGCTTGGAAGTTGGACCATGGATTTCGGTGGCTGAGTGTGCTGCCAGTTCTGCTGCCAGGGCCTCCTCGACGGCTTGTGAGAGGTTGAGGTCCTTCTTAGCGAGTAGGCGCCTTTGGAGGTGGAGATCTTTGACCCTGCAGACTAGTTGATCGAGGAGCATGTCCTCCAGGTAGGTTCCAAACCCACAATGGAGTGCTGCTGTCCTGAGGGCGGCCATGTACTGGTTGATGGTCTCTTTGTCTGATTGCTTCCTCATACGGAAGGTGAATTGCCTGGCAATCTGTGAAGGTCTGGGAGAATAGTGGTTAGTAAGGACTTCTAATAGTTCAGACCATGGAACGTTTTTTAACTCACGTGGAGCCACGAGAGCTGTGGCAGTGTCAAAGACGATGGCTCCACAGTAGATCAGGAAATATGATTTTTTCCGGTGCTCCCCAGCATCAGCCAGCCCAATTGCGTCGATGTAATGGTTAAAGCGGTTCTTGTATGATTCCCACTTCTCCTCATCCGGTTTGAATGCTGGGAAGACTGGATTGGAATTCATAGTGAGGAATTCGGTTGTACAATCTGTGGACAAAATCTCTCTGGGGCAGCAGCAAAAGGTTTCTAGTGCCTGTGGCAGGCAAGTGATTTCAGCTCTGGAGAGGCTTTTTCACAATCCTCTCTCTCTCTCTGGGTTAAGCACGAGGTTAGGCTGTCAGCCATTGGCAGCGTTTGAAATTCGCGCCTACGTGGGCGTCAGTGACTAGACTACAGCACCGCGCTGTACCTTTTAGGTTTGAAATTCAAATGACAGCCGTTTGAATTTCGCGCCTAAAACAACGAGCGGCTGCGGCTCGCAGCGCTTCACTTTTCCTGTAGCTGGGCTAACAAGCGGCTACAGACGCTTCTCACTTTCGTTTCTGGCTGACCGCTTTCTCTGGCTGCGGATCAGCATTCGCTTCTCGTTGCTTGCTGACCGCTTTCTCTGGCGGCGGATCAGCGTTCGCTCTCGTTGCTTGCTGACCGCTCTCTCTGGCTGCGGATCAGCGTTGCTCTTATCGCCGGCCGATCACTCTCTCTGGCTGCGGATCGGCGGCTAGTGACTCAGCGGTTGCATGGTGCTTCTGGTAGCCATCCCACCTTCGTCGCCAGTGTTAGGTTTGGGCAATGAGAGGCTGAACCAGAGCATGAGTGCAACAAATACTTTATTATAGCAATAAAGGACTGACCGTGCTTGCCAAGCCTGGAACTGGCTCGCAGCGATCAGCAACTGGTTGGACCCCACAGCCTGCTTTTTTAGCTGGCTGCTGGGGAGAACCAACCAATGAGCGAGGGGGGAAAACCGCCCCCGCAATGTGAACGGACCTGAGTGGGAACTCCTAGAGTTCCAGGGACATAACAGACAGGTTGTGTGGGGTTGTAAATTTATCCAAAATAAGTGTATTCATAAAATTGAAAAGATGGCAAAAAAGGGGTATGTGATAATTTTTTTCATCAAAGCTTAGGGTTTGACTTCAGAGCTTTTAAACATCTGATAATCATTCTATCCATACTAAAAAGAAGCTTTATTGGGTTGACTGTTATAATACATCTTGGGTTAGCAAAATACTCCAGTTTCAGATCCAAATGATATTTTAATATGGGGCAACATAAACTTAACTATTTGCCACTCTTTAAAATAGCTGCATCACACAGTTACTCTAAATAGCTGTTCCACAGCTCTCTAATGCCATCCTTCCATATACTTTACAAAATACAATAGTTTAGTTATACATCACATTAAAGCCAAATCCAAGCAAAACACAGTATGATTTAGCATAATATGTGAATTTCTGTATCAGCCTCTAGAGACAGACTATAAACTTCAGAGACACATTTGATCACTCTTCACTCAAATATTGTCCTAAACATTGTAGCTGCAGAGCTACTAAAATTCTCAGCCATGCCCGGTTCAGACTCCACCAGTGAGACAGGAGCTAAGCTTCCAGTAAATTGGTATTAATGTATGATGTTGTGCCAACTCCATCAGGTTTTGCATGTTTTATATATGCCTGTAGGGAAAATACAGAGCAGCTTTTTCTCTTTTAATTCTGTCAATCATCTTCCACTTGGTGGGGACTCACAGAGCTGTTCCACAGAAATCAAACTGACTGTTCTGCTGAGGGAAAATACACATGCATGCAATATGTGCACCCTTATTGTTATTAAAAGAATCTTAACATACCTGCAGGTTTACAAATATCTCTCATCAGCCAGATCCAAAGCTTGCTGGTACATTTGTAACCAGGTTTATGGCATGATCTGATTTGTGGCAGATGACATGATTGATATAATCATGCGACACAGATGAATAGCCAGCGAGAGAGAGAGAGAGAGAGAGAGAGAGAGAGAGAGAGAGAGAGAGAGAGAGAGAGAGAGAGAGAGAGAATATATCATATAATATGGCCAATTAAAAAAACATCTATTTGGGGTATCAAGTGAAGACATTATGCTACTAAGGGGTCAGGGGAACAGACACCATCTTGGTAATAACAAAGGCTGAATTAAACACTGTGTATATTTATTGAGAGATGGAATACAAGCAGTGACAAAGGTCCATCTCAGCTTGAAAGTAACAAAAATGTGGTGGCAGCAGCAGATGAGGGATGACTTCTTTATATATATATATATAAATATATATTTTCTAGAACAGCAAATGCAAGATCCTCTTTTGATTCCTTCCAATCCAATGCAAAGTTGGAGATTATTTTTTATTTGAAGATGTTTCACTTCTCATTAAAATTGAACACCCCACTCCCAATAGAAGGGGAGGGGATACGCCACCTACCTCCTGTTTCAGTGGTGGGATTCAAAAAATTTTACTATCAGTTCTGTGGGCGTGACTTGGTGGGCATGGCAGGGGAAGGTTACTGTAAAATCTTCATTCCCACCCCACCAGAGGTGGTATTCAGCAGGTTCTGACCAGTTCTGGAGAACCAGTAGCAGAAATTTTGAGTAATTCGGAGAACCAGCAAATGCCCCCTCTGTCTGGAGATTTTACAGTATCCTTCCCCTACCACGTCCACCAAGCCACACCCACAGAACTGATAGTAAAAAAAATTGAATCCCACCACTGCTCCCCACCCCACTAACCTGCTTTCCAGCTCCGTTCTCCTGTGCAGGGCAACCAAAGAAGACCCAGCCAATCAGCTGGGACTCAGGAGACAGAGAATAGATGGGGGTGGGGCCAGTCAGGGGTGGTATTTGCCAGTTCTCCGAACTACTCAAAATTTCTGCTACCGGTTCTCCAGAACTGGTCCGAACCTGCTGAATACCACCTCTGAGCTGTTTATGACAAAGTCCTTTCAGCAGTTCCAAAAAGGTTTCACATCCATTTGCACCATTCAGGTGAACCTGAGGGCACAGATCAACGTCCAAATGGCTTCAATCACTCTCGGAGACCAGATGATTGCAAGGAATATAAACCCTTCCATGCCGCACCATTCAGTCTGAAGGTTTTGGGATGAGAAGCAAAACGTCTTCAAAGCAAAAAACAAACAAACAAGAAGCAAAGTCCAGTTGCCTTTTGAAAAAGCACCATTGGGACAACCATGACCTGAAAGAAATTATGTGAAGGATACTCTTTCCATCCACCTGGGTGATAATTCTCCCCCCAAAATGGACAGCATGGATCAACTGTGGTGGTGATGCTGGGAAAGAAAGGAAGAATCTGGCAAGAGAAAGATGTTTGAAAATGGGCCCAATCCATGTGGGCTCATTTTTTTCCCCAATGGGGAGAAAATCCAGGGAAAAAACAAAACCTAATTAATCCCTACGGAAAAAGCAGTGGGCAGTTGACTCCAAGTGCTTTCCAATGCCTTTCCTACTTCCCTTGTGGTCATGTGACCCAAAGGAGGAAGTACCATTACAGGACTGAAAAGAACTCTAGAAACACAAGCAAGCTTATATGTACCAAATATACCCAAACCAAGATAGGCATTTATTTGGCTCTACCTGGCTGTTAGGTCATAAGCATCTACAGCTGTTAATTAGTTTTCAATTCTAAGTCATCCCTGCTATTAAATTTCAGAGCCAGCTTATATCCTTGGGCAAGGTATTTTGTCATCATTATTTTGTGTCATAACATTTCCTCAGATGATATTACTGGTTAGATGTTAGCTGACAGCAGTAAAACAAGATGTCAGAATATCTGGAAGCTTTTGTCAACATTATAGATTAGGGAGGGAGCACTGATTTATTTATTTTTATTGATATTTATGGTGTAAGACCAAAACATAGGGACCAAAAGAAGCCCATATATTAAAAACAGTCAAAAAGTGATGAATAAAATATACATAAAATGTAAATCAGCTGGAGGGAGAAGCAAACAGCCAAGACTCTGAGACAATTAAATGTCCAACGGCAATAGCAATTTCAACAAATACCTTGATCCTTCTGGAGATATTTGGTGATCTGTCCATTCGGAGAGAGTAAAACTCTCCTCCGAACTAGAATGGTTGTCAGTCAAGAGAAATATTATTAATTCAGGTCACCCAATTGTGTACAAGGGCATTGCAAGAAAATGTGTGAAACTGTTTCTATTTTCTCCAAAAATGGCGTGGACCAAGTTGTTTATGCATAGGAACTTAATGAACTCTTCCTTAACAGACCATGTAGAAAAAAATATATATCAGGCAGAAATAAAAGCTGCTCCAAAGAATATTTATTAAACATGTAGCACAAGAGTGCCAACTCTATACATTCCCACTATATAAAAGACAGAAATTTGTCAGTGGCGAGAGCCATTGTTTTTCTTACCAGATTTTTTTCTTTATCCAGACTACTTCCCAAAATAGGAAGGGAAAAGTTAGAGATCTAGTGCTCCTGGATCAATCGTACTAACTGTGAGAGAAATCTAAAAGTCCTAGTAGACCACCATTGAAGTATGAGTCAACAGAGTCCTGCAGCTACCAAAAAAAAGCTAAGGATTCCTAGGTTGCATCAACAGAGGGATGGTTTCAAGATCACATGAAATGGTGGTAGCATCACTTTATACTGCATTGGCGAGGTCACATTTGGAATGTTCAGTCCAGTTCTGGTCACCACAATACAGAAAAGATGTTGAGACCCTACAGAGAGTGTCAGTGAAGAGCAACAAAGATGAAAGGAGCTCTAGAGGCTAAATCGTAAGACAAACAATTGAGGGAACAAGGTATGTCTACTCTAGCCTAACAAAGAAAAGGATTAGGAATGATATCGTAGCAATCTTCCAGAACTGGAGGGGATATCACAGAGAAGATGGCGTTGATCTATTCTCCAAGGCATCTGAGAGCAGGGCAAGAAGTAATGGGCTTGTTAAAGAGAGTTCCAAACTAGGAGTAAGGTGACATTTTCTGACAGAGAGAACAATTTAATCAGTTGAACAGCTTGCCTTCAGAAGTTATGGGTGCTTCAACCCTGGAGGCTTTCAAGAAGAAACTGGATGCAGTCATTTACTCAAAAATGGTATAGGATATCCTGTCATGGGCTGGGGTTTGGACCAGTGGTGGGGTTTAGCCAGTTCGCACCACTTTTGGAGAATCAGTTGTTAACTTTCTGAGCAGTTTGGTGAACTGGTGGTTGGAAGAAATCATTAGGGCAGAGAACCGGTTGCTAAATTATTTGAATCTCACCACCGGTTTGCACTAGGAGACCCTATTATTCTAGGTTCTATATGTTGGAAGACAATAGCACATTTACCAAACAGATATTGTTTTCATCAAGACTCTTGACCAAGAATAATCTCTGCCATTATTCCAACCCTGATAGTGAATTTTGAAGGGACCGTCAGGATCAGCTGAATGGGGCTAACCCAGAATATGTGTATGTGTGTATATACATGCCTGCATACCTGCTCCCTTTAAAATAAAAAACAAACCATTTACCACCGGTTTGGTGGGCGTGGCTTGGTGGATGTACTTTGCACATGTGCACACACTTTGCGTGCAGGCATGCACCAAACACACACTGTGTGGAGGCACAGAGGCATTCCACCTCACCTCCTGCAAGGCTGCACTCTCCCGGTCACTTCAGCAGCTGCCACATAGCACTCTGCTGTGCCATGCAAAGCAGCTGCGCTTCGAAAGCAGATGATAAAGGTGAATATGGGCACCCAGGTGGGCCCAACAGCAGAGCGGTGGAGAAAACTGGTTCGGTTTCTACTGCTCATCGCTCCTACTGGCTTGGCAGAACCGGGCTGAACAGGTAGCATACCACCACTGAAACAAACACACCTCTTCCACTGCTGGGGTTTAGTAATCACTGAGGGCTGTTTGTAACTCTCCGTAATTAAAACCAAATACACAGCCTGCTTCATGAATGCCCAGACATTGTGATGGCAGGCACCAATTAACGGTGGATACTCAAGCCACACTAATTACATGGTACTTGAAATCAACCTTTTGAATAGCCCACCCATTTTTGAAAGAAAGTTGGAATCTGTTTTGTTTCAACACAAATCCATGGGCTGTATCTTTGGTTCCTCAAGGTCTGCTCAATGAAGGATTTAGAGAAGAAATTATTTCAGCTTTCTGATTTACAGCTAACATTCCTGAGAAACAAACACAGCTAATTAGAACGCTTGATGGGATTTCTTTAGAGTGGCTCAAAAGAGAAAGCATTCACAAAGAGAAGGCTTGATTGAGTTACATCCAAGAAGCACAAAAGCATCTGAAATGTTCAAATGTCCGATGAAAGATAATTTATATCAGAAGAGAAACAGAGGAATTTCCCTGCATTTTTTTTTCCTCGTTCAAATTTAAGAACTGCTTTTGTCAGGCAATTTGATGAAAGAGAACTTTTGATTCATTGTTCCCAGACAGTATACAGACAGTTCTTACTTAGTGAGAAGTCGGGTCAAGTGGGGTGGGGGTGGTATGTGAAATATTCTGTTTTTCATTGTCCAATCTTCTCTCCAGAACTCTGCAGCTTCTCAAACGGCAAGAATTTGGGATCTATCCCAAAGAAAGACATCTGTAAAGAACTCTGGTTGCAGAAACTGAGTATTTCTAACAAAAGAAAGACCAGGGGAGACACAATAACAGTCTTCCAAAATTTGAGAAGCAGTCACAAAGAAGAGGGGGGGTGGGGTCAACCTTTTCTCCAAAGCACCTGAAGGCAGAACAAATAGCAACGGATGGAAGCTTATCAAATAAAGATTTTTGAAAAGAATTTTGAAAAAAAAAATTACTTTCTGCCCAACTAATAATATGCACAACTAGTCCCCGACTTAGGACAATTGACCCCCAACATTTCTAATGCCAAGCACAACATTCATTAAGTGAATTTTGTCCCATTTTAGGACTTTTCTTGCCACAGTTGTTAGGTGAATCACTGCAGTTGTTCAGTGGGTAACCCGGTTGTAAAGTGAATCTGGCTTCCCCGTGGACATTGCTGGTCAGAAAGTTGCAATCACATGACCCCCGGGACAGTGCAAACTGTCACAAATCCATGGCAATTGACTAGCATCCGAAATTTGATCAAGGGGATGCTGCAAAAGTTGTACGGGTGAAGAATTGTCACTTTTTTCAGTGCCATTGTAACTTTGAATGGTCCCTGAATGAACTGTTGTAAGTCAAGGACTATCTGTAATAGTCCCTCTTCCCTGGATAGTGTGCATGGTGAGAGATAGGGACAGATAGAACTGTATGCTGGACTTCCTTTGTGATCTCAGTCTATGATTTGAGTGAAACCTTTTTTTAAAAAAATGATATTTGCTTAATAGTTGTTCGGGGCTTTACAGGCTGCTATGAAGACTTCACAGGCAGCCAGTTGAATGCTTTCAGAATTAACATGATTCAGTTTGCTTTGGACATTATCTGTTGCAGAAAAAGCCAGCATTAAAATTACCCTATGCTTTTAGACCATTATCCAAGTTAGTTTTCTGCAGCCATTTCTCAGAATTAAATCCCCATCATTTCTTCACTGAGGTCACGATGCACTAGGAACTGAATTAGTCACCCCCTGGGTGAATAATTTGTTCTCTGCATAGTATTTACTCTTTGCAAAGCCCTCTTTTTGTTATTCTTTTCTTATCAGACCACTGTAATTGCAGTGTAAATATATGATTATTAAAATTCAAATGATGAAGAACACATGGGCTGATCAGAAAAAACCATGGACTATTCATCTTGGTTGGTGGCCTCTCGATTATTAAAGTCTCAGCATTTATCCAGACTGCTTGGAAGGCAAGTGAAATGTTTAAATGTTTACTGTATTATTGCAAACAGCATTTAAAATTTCCAGAGTGTGGAAATTTTATTGACTCCTGAAACCATTTTTAAAGGGCTTTTATTCTTCATTCAAGAATGCAGAACAGCTATGATTAAATGCCCATTTGAAACTACTGTTGTCAAGGCCTTCTCAGTTGACCCAAATAAAAGCTATAAAACTTTTGTATGGAAGAGAGCCACTCTCAATGTCCTAGGAATATCTGATGACAACAATAAGCGTGTTTCTAGAAATTAAGTGAAAGGAACCCATTGGGACTTACTACTGAATAAACCTGCTTAGGAATCCTTTATGTTTAGATTTATTTTAAGAACCTTATTAGCAGCTTAACAGTAGTTTGCAGATCTGAGATAGACTATAGATTAACAGAGTTGGAAGGGACCTTGAAGGTCTTCTAGTCCAACCCCCACTCAAGCAAGAGACCCTACACCATTTCTGACAAATGGCAGTCCAATTTCTTCTCAAAAGCCTCCAGTGATGAAGCTCCCACAACTTCCAAAGACAAGCTGTTCCATTAGATGATTGTTCTCACTGTCAGAAAGTTTCTCCTTATTTCCAGGTTGAATCTCTCCTTGATCAGCTTCCATCCATTATTCCTTGTCTGACCTTTGGGTGCCTTGGAAAGTAGCTTGACCCCTTTCTATCTGTAGCAGCCCCTCAAATATTGGAAGGCTGCTATAATGTCTCCCCTTTCTGCTTTCTGACTTACAAGCTAAGTGTGAATGGTAGAGAAATAAGAAACAAGCAAATCCAAACACTAACTCTTGTAATGAGTACTTGGGATGAAAACAGTTCAGGTAACATGTTGATCTCTTGACAGCTGACTTGCTGGCATCTACAGTTGGGGTCAAAATCAGCAAGATAGCTACATAATAACAGAGTTGGAAGAGACCTTGGATGTCTTCTAATCCAATGCGCTGCTCAAGCAGAAGACCCTATATCAGTGGTGGCTAACCTTTTTGGGCTCCTGTGCCAAAAATTGTGCACACGCTTGCACACCCGCATTCGTGTGCCAGCACCCAGAAGGCAATGCCCTCCCACATTCCCTACACATGCATGTGCAATCCCCCCAGCCACCACCACACCACTGCCCACCTACCTGCACTGCGCCTCACAGCTTATTTTCAGCCGGTTTGAGGCCTTTTTCAGCCTCCCAAAGGCTTGAGGAAGGCTTCTGCAGTCTTCTACAAGCTTTGTTGGCCAAAATCTAGCCCCATTTTTCCAAAAAACCTGGAAGTGTTGAAACGGGGCTAGATTTCGGCCTACAAAGCTTGTAGAAGTCTGCAGAAGCCTTCCTCGAGTCTTTGGGAGGCCAAAAAAGGCCTCAAACCAGCCAAAGATAATCTGTGAGGCACCCACTTGCACAGTGACGTAAGTTTGCCTGCAGCTCACATGCCGGCACAAATGGCTCTGCGTGCCACCTATGGCACGTGTGCCGTAGGTTTGTCATCACGGTCCTATACTATTTGGGACACATTGCTTTCCAATCTCTTCTTAAAAACCGACTGTAATGGAGGACCCACAACTTCTGGTCTTAAGGATTGTGCTATCTCTAGGTTGGATCTATGACCATTCGTCGTGGAGAAGTCACCATAGCCAACTTGCCATGGCCCACTTGCTACAGCTGACTTGCCATGGGACAGCTCACCATAGCCAACTTATCATGGGACAACTCGCTGTGGGACTAGAGTTACACTAATAGCAAAGAAATGATGGAATAGAATCATTCCTACCACACCTGTAAAATGGCCATAGATAACTAAAAATCCCATTTTCCCATTGTCCTTTAATGAGTTGTATTCAGAGGAATAGAGAAAGGTTACAGAAATCTCAGCAAATGGATGGTTTTACTTTACAGCTCAATTTATCTTTCAGCTTTTTGTCTAACCAACTTTGGATAAAGATATGCTTGAAACATGGAAAAATGAAAATGACAGAGTTGCCTTTATCTAACCCAAAGAGATTCTAACCCAGCTGTGCCCTGACATGCTAACTTTTAATAAGCCGAGACCCTTTAATGTCCATGGAAGCAATTAATTAATTGCAGAAGTAACATCAAGGTTTACATCTCATCTACCTTCTGTGAAATCTAAACCGCGTAGCCATGGTCATACCAAATTCTAGGTTTGTTTTTTTTTTAATCTGAAAAAGGAGAGGAAATTATTTACAAGGAGAATTCTAGCACTTAATGCATGTAACCTAGTTGTAACAATCGTTTCATTTAAATACTGTTTATTTATTTATTTTTTAGCCTGTCTCTGCCACCTTCTCTTATTCAGTCCCCAGATTTGACAGCCTTACTAAAGATGACGTATTTATTCTCACAAAAGGGAGAAATCTAAACTCAAACATTGGGGAATGGAACTAGGGATTTAAAATACTATTCTTCACTTAATTTAAATGTTATTTTAAATGTAAGCATAGGTCCAAACATTCCCCAAAGGAATATTTACTGATGTATAACCTTCTCTGCACTCACACGGAAAGGATTTCTTTTGAGTGTTCGAATACAGATACATTTATTAACAATAATTTTTCTCCCCTTGATGAGGCCGTGCTGGGAAATAACATCTTGCTGTGAGCTGAAGCAACCAACTTATTTAACTAAGTTTTTTTTTTCCTTACAACTGCTTTATTTTTTTTATTGCTGTAATTTGTTCCATCTTTTAATAACTCTTCTTATGGCTGTTTCAATGGGTTGCTGTAAGTCGCCTGGAGGGAAAGCGGATAATGTCTTTATATATATATTTATATAAATAAATAAATACATTAGATTGAGTTACTAAATAAATATCTGCATGATGTAAATGCTGAGAAGTTTGTTTTTTCATCAATGAAGTTTAAGTTCTTTTATTTTGAAGCTCCTTCACCTCCTCTTCAAAAAAACTATCCACAAAAAATATCTTGCTGCTTACCTTTCCAAAAGAGAAATTCTGAATAAACAAATTCATCAGTCCCTTGGTTGCACGTCAGGTTTGGGATATTCATTTTCAACTAAAATATTACTTGTCTTTGTCTTATCTGGCCAGCTCTTTTTATTCAGCCTTAGTCCTTGGAGTTTATGAATTGAAACATAATGGGCAATGCAATGTTTGTATCTTCTACTAGCAGTGAGAAAGACTTAAGAACTTTATAAATCATGCAGACTGCTGGCAAATTCTTGATTTAGTAAATAGAAGAGTAACAGTTGCTGCCTGGGAGTGTTTTGTCATGTCTTTAAGTTCTAAATTCCTCACCCTCTTATTCTACGATGTTTGAAACATGCTGGCAAACAAAGTAGCTAAGTAGCACACCCCATAGCTTGATATCTTATGCCATTCCTTACTGTCATTATGATACACGTACACAAAGAATTGATGTACTTCAATCAATCCATTTTATTTCTATTGTAGACCTAATAGGACTAAGTAGAAAAAGAACTACCGGTAATAGCACACAACTGCACTAAAATAGAAATAAAAGTCATAATAATGTATAAAACACTATGTAACACTATGCTAAGTCAAATTAAGATCAATATTTGATGAAGCTTTGTTAGGCTATGTTGAGATTAAGAACCTGGTGTTGATTATAAATAGTGGTTTTAGTCATCAGGCTGAAAACTGGGAGACTGGGAGATCTAATCCCACTTTAGGCATGAAACCCACACTGGGGATCTTTGGACCAGTCACTCTCTCTCACCCAACTCACCGTGTTATTGTTGAGAAGCTGGGGTGGGATGAAGTAGTATTAAGTATGTTTACCACCTTGAGTTAATTATAAAAATAATAAAGGTGGGATTAAAAAAAACTTAAAAAAAATAAAATAAAACAGAGTGATGTGTGTATGTTTAAAAGAGGAAGGAAGGAGGAAGGAAGGAAGGAAATGAGAATGACAAGGAAGGAAGGAAGGAAGGAAGGAGGGAGGGAGGGAGGGAGGGAGGGAAGGAAGGAAGGAAGGAAGGAAGGAAGGAAGGAAGGAAGGAAGGAAGGAAGGAAGGAAGGAAGGAAAATGCGCTATGTATTTATTTGTTTAGATTTATTTTGTAAGCTAGAAATGACAAGGGGATACACTTGTGAAATGTTCCTGAAAGTAATCAACACTATAATCCCAAAAGATATATATGTAAAATAGGACTTGGAAAGAAAACGCCCATTAAAAGCTAAAGTCACTTTGAAAGCTGAGGATTTCTTTATTGGTACAAATGAAACAACTATTTATACACTTTCACACATTTTATCTCTTTTCACCCTTTCCACTGTCATCTCTGACTTCCAATTAGTTAAGATATTAGTTCAGGATATGTTTGATGTGTTTGGGTTTTTTTTAAAAAAAAATAAGTAAATAAATAGTTTAAATTTTGATATGCAATCAGAAGGTCATTTGATGGTATCTCAAAGTTGAATTAGAAAGTCAAACCACTTCAATTATTTTATATATGAGTAGAGCCTTTAAATATCTAACTATATCTCCCTAAAGAAAATTGGATAAATTGATTCAACTGAATTTTTCTGAATTGATCAACGTATCTGAATCAAAATGAATCAATAATCTGAATTGCAATAACCAGTTGGACAGCATCAGAGCTCATCCATCTTCCCAGGAAATGACCACAAAATATGTCAGAAGACGAGAGGACAAAGCTGAATCGAGGTAAATAGCCATAGAATCAAAGTATTTGCATTCAATATTTTTAATCACATTACAACAAACACATTCATCATTTCATGTCTTTCAGGATTAAACATTTCATCCTAAATCTTTTAAGTCACTATAACACACTTTTACTCCATCATATTAATTAAGATTATTCTAATCTAATTTTGTTTTGGTTTTGTTTCAAATCTCATCCTATTTCAACCTAGTAATCTTTACTGATTCCTCATCAGCATTCATTGCCTCTCCAACAAGAGTAAGTATCGATTTGCTCTACTTAAAGAGAAGCCACCACAATCATTCTTCTCAGAAGAAATTAGCCTTAAAGAAGGGAGCAGACAGAATCTAGTAAAATAAGAAATCAGTCATCTCACTTTCAGGAGAGGAAGATTGGCCTTTAGTCTCCCTAGTAATTTTACAAAATGGAATCTTAGACTGTTGGAGAATGTATTATGAGATAATAGCTTTTTTGTTAGAGTAAAACTTTGAAACCTCAAAACAGAACCTGAAAACTGTATTCTTCTTTTGATTTGTCTAAGGGCCCTTCCTGTGGTTTGGAAAAAAACAATGCTGTCATATTCATTTAATATGAGATAAGCACACTATGAATACAGCTTTAGTGACATGGCTGCTTTAAACAATTTCAGACAGATCCCATATCTTCATGCTCTGGAGAATATATGGGATCAGTATATAGTATATATAAATATATAGACATTATAGAATAAGTAGGAAGTTAACACCCACCCCTCTTCTAGAAAAATGAAATATCCTGGGAAATATTAAAAAGGCAGAATATTTCCTCTAAAAAGAGTAGAAACTCAGAAGCAGAAACTCACCTCAGAAATAGAAGCTCACCCCCACCTTTGTTAATGGGTGGGCCATTAAGGCCCCCGGCCAGAATACTTTACATAACAAAGATCTCCAAGTAACGCTATAGCAATTGCCAAAAGCCCTTTTCAGTGCATCATCATCCAGCAAGTCTCAACCAAGCCTGGAACTCAGGACAGCCTACAGAGTTGCCCCTGCATGGCCTCATGGGAGTCTGACAACTAATCAGAACACAAGCTCCAATTCAAATCCCAACAAAGGTTATAAAACCCAGGTACTCTCAACACTTCAGCCCTTTCTTGATCTCTTCCTTCACCTTGGAGCATGTGATCATCCTTCCTTTTCACTCTGGAGTGCAGGCCATGTGTTCCTGTCCACCATTAAACCTTCCAAACAACCTCCATATTTCCAGTGTATTTTTTCCCACTTGGAACTGAACCCAGAAGGATATTTCTTCCAACAAATATAGATACCATACATCATTAAGCCACTAAACTTGTATAAAAGGTTTCCGAAGAACAATAGCCACTATACATAATATGCCTTAGGAGCCATAATGACATCATGTGCTTCATATGTTCACACAAATGTTACATAATATATCAGATGCTATCAAATTATTTTGATGTCCTAGTGACCACATGGATTTTATCTATTGACACTGTATACATTATTTGCGTCATATTTATATATTTCTTGCTTTATAATCCAGAATCAAACCAACATTCATGTCAACTCTACAATGACATCATGGCACATATTATGTCACTTGTTCCCCCTTGCCTTACTTTTAGGCAGCTGGAATGACACAACAAAATGTTTGTGAGTTAATGTAAACTATGAATGCAGTCAGCATGATGATGATTCAGTGTGACATGTAGAATGAACACAACTGACCCATATAAATCCAAGATTAAGCAAACTATTATTAGTGGATTGTGTAAATAAAGCTTTAGAGCTGTTTCACATGGACAGTTTGATTTCCTCTTAAAGAAAATTATTTTATTTCTTTATCAAATTTAGGAACTGCCCATCTCACTGTCAGAGTGACTTTCTTCTCACAGTGAGAATTAAATCTCTATTTAATCTAGAGCAAGGCTGTCAAACTCGCACCCCACGGGCCATATGCATCATGTGCTGGCCATGCCCACATCCAGTTTAGCGAAGGGGGAAAAAATCATGATATGTCACATGAAGACGCCGTGATGACATGAGTTTGATACTCCTGATCTAGAGACCCTCTAGTTAAAGCAAATCCTTCTGTCCTCATTGCATGCAGTGCAAAAAAAAAACCCTAATTTCTATTCATGGAACATATTTTATGATAGACTTATTCACAGTAGATCATAGATACTAATAGTAGTCTATGAAATCTAAATGCTTCCTAGTTTGCATGGGACCTTGTCCACTGATCCTCTGTCTCCAATGAAATAGGATTGGAAGCAACAAGCCAAATCCCGTTTAGGACAGGAACTTTCAGGTTTTATACTACAATCCAGGATACCCAGATGAACCACTCACAGATGGGACATTTTCCACTGATGTCTCTCTGCAAATGATGGTAAGAGGTTGAACGTCACTTGAGACTTTCAGGCATTCCTATCCTAATAGTTCAATAAAACTGATTAGAAATGGAATTCACTTTTAAATTGAATTAACCAAATGAAGCAAAGATAGGCAATATGTTGCCATCCAGATGTTTGGGACAGTAGCTTTCACAGACACCACCATTGTCCATATTGGTTAGGGTTAATGGTAGCTGAAATCCAAAATAACAGGAGCCTCAATTTGAGAGCATCCACTGCTTTCTAAAGTAACTGAAATAAATAATCCCATTCAGAATCAGGTGTATTAATCCTCTTTGTCTTCTCATATATTGACTAAATGCTAATGATCCTGAGAGAGACATGTTTTACCTTTATGGCTTTTCATTCTCCTGCACAATCTTGTGTTCCAAGATTTCCAGCTCATGTGTATGCCCTTCACGTTTTCTTTTCAAATAAAGTTCTTCAGAATGATATGCTTGTACAGTCTGGAGTTTTACCAGACCAAGTTTCATTGATCTTTTAGTCAGCCTTTGTTTATTGAGAACCTGATATTCTGGACAGTTGGGAAAGGAAGTAGAAAGAGCCATAAATGTGAAGGTACGTTTATTTGTACAACTATCCTAAAGGAAATCAGGAAATGCAGGAATAGAATTGGGGAGGGGGAAAGAAGCAAAAAAAAACAAACATTTAAGCCATTTCCAGCTCTCTCCTCTACGGATCTAAAACAATGCCTTACTTTCAAAAATGTATCTCAGCACACCTAAGGCTAATAACACCTGACACATAGGACAGAAGAGAAATTCAAAGAAATAGGACCTAATAATATTATTTAACAATCATTATTATGAGTCAGAATCTCTATTCCAAGATTATAAACATTTTAAAAATCTTTTTGGAATTATTTCTGTATTATGGTGCTTGACATTGAGTTGTGAGCAACTAAGGTGTCGTGCTTGTCAATTTTCATCCTTTCCTTATAAACAAGCTTTTTCTCTCTTTTCAGTTCAACATTTTCTATTCCAATGTTGATACTATGGACTTACCAAGGAACATTTAAAGTTGCCACTGTTCCAGAAGGTGATAGAAAATTGTTAACAGCTCCAGAGGCATAACAGAAAATAAAATTGGCAGCTGTCTGATTATTTGTCAGTGTAAGCTAGTAAAGAGATTGATAGTGGGCAGTGCCAGTATTTAGCATCCTTCCTGATGTCAGATGTACCCCAAAAAACAATAATATATCACTGTGAGGATTGTTCCTTTTAGCTGATATGGAAATTTAACCTTTATGACTTGTAAATTATCATTGATAGTTTACTATTAAATATAAACAAGATCAGTATAAATTGTTTGACAAGCCATAGATAAAATAAACCATGGCTTATCACAGAGGAGCTCAATTTGAGATCCCGAAAGCCTTGACTGCAGCTCTTAATTTCAAATTTTGAATTTGAATACACATAACATGAAATCAAATTTGTTTTCAATTCCAGAATTGCCCCCTAGTTTTTGAAGTGCAATCTCCTGTACACGTTTAAATGTCAAGTGTAACTAAACAGACAGAAAGTTTGTCTTGCAAGAATACAATTATATTTCAACTAGAAGCTTTCAAAGAAGCTGCAGCTAACACTAACATAGATGCCCAACTCTTGACTAGTAAAAGCTGGCATGGTGAGATAACACTGTTTTGGGTGAGTTGTATTGGTTAACTGATGGACTTCCAGCTCCAATTCAAGGTTCAGGTTATGATCTGTAAATATTTTATTGACTTGGATCCTCAAAATTTTGGGAACTGCTTGCTCTGGGTAGATTCTACCTGTTCAGTACCTGAAGTTCAAGAAGGAATGCTGTGAATTTTTCTCCTAATCAAAATGGTAAAGGACATGGGGTTTCTCAGTCATAACTTTACTCTCCCTTGAAGCAGAATAGCTTCAGAAGGCTTTTCCAGAGACTGTTTTAAGAACAGCGTATGTCAGGATCCCTGACAATTAGTGGAGTTAACGAAGAGAGATGAGGTGAGGCAGCAGACACATCGGGAAAAATGAATAAACAAACTGTACTTCAATAGATAATTTGTTCAGTTGAAAGCGTTCCCCATATCCTGTTCAGATAAACTGATATTTGACAAAATGTTCCTCTGTCTTCAGAGGCTGTTCTCTTGAGTAGGTACAAAGTTGACTTTTAGGAACATCCCTCCCAGTTTTAGCAGGTAGTTACTGTCAAGTTGGCGTGTTTTTCAGAGTTTGTCTCCAGTGAGTTGTGGTCAATGGCAGATTGTTAATACCTGGCTTTTTATTGGAAGGTGAGGCAACCTGTTGGGAAAAGGTCAGCTTCCACTTGCAGTGCCTCTAAAGCATAGCGGTACATTAACACATGAATAGACCATGGGAACACTTCCTTGCTTTTCATGACTTTTCCCTCTAATTTAATCACAGATTCCTCTCATGCAGGTGCAGATTGCAACAAAACCTTCTTCTTTCTCCATTTTGCAAGGCATGTTTGGGCCTACAACTCCCTAGAAACAAAGTTACAAGGGTAGTAATCCATGTGGTGATAAGTTATAGATGTAAGAGAAGCTTGCTGTGGAACATTCTGAGAATGAATTCAAATGTCTGCTCTCAGTCGGCCCACAGTGAGATGAGTGCTAGCAGCAACAGTGCCTGACTAAAATTCATGTTCTACCTTCCAAACAATCCAATTTGGTTTTGTTTTTTTCAGAACTATGAAGTGCTGGTGAGCTTTCCTGGGAGATGTTCAACCGGCCCCCATGCTGTCTTCTTTCATGTTGTGCACTGTTCAGCTGTTCACTTAGACAGTTATGGGATAAATACTACTCTAGGATAAGTCTATTTTGCTCCTCTGCTTTTTTTAAAAAAAAATGAACTTCACTTTGTTCTTCTTCTGATGCTGGTAATCATTGTTGCTTTTATATTTGCTGAAGTTGTCTAAGATTGTTTAAACACTGTTGTCCTGTAAAGCCTTCTGAGCAATTCTATGAGGAAAAGCAGTATGGAAATAAAATATTTTAAAAAATACAAATAAAAAGCATTTTTCCTGTAAATTTGTTCCATGCATTCATAGCCACATGGGACCCCTTCATTAAGAGGTAGTTCCTCCTGAAATACTTCCCAGAATAAACATTTGACAAAGGAGCAAATATCTCTGGCAAGGTTTCACCAAGTAGTAACCAATAATGAAGATCAGAGTTTGATTTGCAATTCAACAACTGTGTCAGAATGAACAGTGAAATAAATCTAAACCAACTTGTTAATCAGATGTTCTACAAAGCTAGAAACATCTTTCCTTTTGTAGATTTGTGAAATATCAGAATAACAGAGTTGTAATCGAACATTGAATTGCTAACTAAGGCATGCAAAACCTTTTCCAGACCAATTCTTTAATACAGCTTGTCCACCTGGAACCCACCCTATATATAGGTCATTAAGATGATTGAGCAAGTTCAGAGGTATTTCTCAAGAAGACTACTCCACTCCCCTACTCACAGTAGAATTCCCTATTCCTCCAGGCTTGAAATTTTGGACTTGGACAATCTGGAACTGTGCCGCTTGTGGTCCGATCTAAGCATAGTACACAAAATTGTCTGCTACAATATCTTGCCTGTCAATGACCTCTTCAGCTTCGACCACAATAATACACTGGTAAATAATTGATACAAAATCAAGATAAACTGTTCCAACCTCGATTGCAGAAAATACAACTTCAGCATCAGAGTGGTCAACACCTGGAATGCTCTATCTGACTCCATTGTTACAGCCTCAACCCCTCACAGCTTCAGTCTCAAACTGTCTACCATGGACCTCACCCCATTCTTAAGACGTCTTTAGAGGGGGCGTGCATAAGTAGCAATGATGATGTTACCTAGTTTGGGTAATGAAAAGTCTGCAAGAAAACAACCAAGCTCAGAGATCATCAAGGGCCCCATAGCTGTCTTCCTCTTCCTCCTCCTCCTCCTCCTCCACCTCCTCTCCACACACCCTATTCTTTTAGCATTGATAAGCAGGGGGTAGGCTGCTACCCGTTCGCACTGATTCAGGCAGAGAACTGGTTGCTAATTGGATTTGAAGCCCACCCCTGCTGATGAGGTAACCTAAAAGGGCAATAAATTTCTATAAGAAAACAACTCAGAGGCCACTAAGGATCCCTCTTTTCAGCCCTGAGCTACAAATATTCCCCTTTATTGGTACCTCTACAGTCCTTCCCCATTTTGTTCCAGAAAGCCTGTTTACAGAGACAAGGACGAATTGGCACAGGTTATGGCATCAGCTCCTGAGAATGCATTGCAGGAGAGTATTTTCTACATTTCTCATGCAATCATATAAAAACCCTTTGTCCTGGTTGAAGGAGATAATGATGTAATCCACACATATTTGGAAAGGATCTATCAACAGCCCAAATCAGTTGCCAGTATACACCTAGGCCAGCTTCTGTCTATTTTTTTTTATTTTAACAAATAAATCACCTTGGATGGCCTAAAAGAAAATGATACGTAACAACATTGAATAAATGTTTTCCCTAGTTTTGTTTCCAGTCCCAAGCAACCATATGGAGTATAAAAGTGTGCCAAAATCAGCTTCATTATTCCACAGAAACTTTTTCTTCCATAGACAGAAATGTCTGTTTTTCCAGCTCATTTTCTGGATCATTAAGAATATCTTTCCATTCTCTTTTTGCTTACTTCTTTGTTTTGTTTACTTTATTACTGGACATATTTTTCTTTTGACATGACAACACCATATTCCACATTTTAAGGATGTAGGAGAAAGAATGCAAATTATTATATTTCTCCCAGAAATCTGATTATAATGCAGCCCAAACCAAGAAATACTCTCCTTTTTCAAACAAGATGCCAGAGTCAATAAACTCTTAATCTCTTACCTTGATTATTAGGAGAGGAATAAACATGACTAAGCTTTCAACAATTCTATAATATTGTATGAAAGATAAAGGAAAAGTAGAGGTTTGATGTCTGAATAATTATGTTCTCTTTCTCTTTTTAACATTTTTTTTGCGACTACGAATAGTGGTGACAATCGTATTTCTTCATTTTGGGTCCATGTTTGATTGAGAAAATATAGAATGTGTTATCTTTTGTAGTGAATAAAGAGCTTTGAAATGCAGAGACTTACTGATGCTTAAGAAAATGAAAGTTTCATAAGGATGGCAAGAGAGGTTTGATTTCAAAATATAATGAGAGAAGAAAAGTTCATAGCAGGTGGAACTGACAGATGAATTAGCTCTTTAGAGTCTATTTTGAAGGGTTGATTAAAGTGAATTGGACCACAGAGTTCTGGAGTGTGCTTGCTATCTAAATTTCCATAGGATTCTGACATGAGTAACACAATCTATATGAGGAGAAACTTTAATCTTTGGAAACATTCTTGCATTATCGTTTATAGTGTGGATGCCAAAACATTTAAAAATGTTGTCTAAAAATGTTATACTGAAACAAATGTGCGTGATTCCCAATTTGTCTTCA
The DNA here is from genome assembly GCF_049901715.1 of Pseudonaja textilis. Classification (NCBI taxonomy): domain Eukaryota; kingdom Metazoa; phylum Chordata; class Lepidosauria; order Squamata; family Elapidae; genus Pseudonaja; species Pseudonaja textilis. Next base: position 11,489,975 of record NC_142000.1, read on the forward strand.
TTGTCATGGAAACATCCTCTTTATTTATTCTTTTACTTTAATAAATTTATATATCGTTCATCTCAGCAAAAGGTGTTTCTAGGCAGCTTAAAGATAAAGGTAAATGTTTTCCTCACACATACTCTCGCCATGTTTCTGACTCTAGGGGGCAGTGCTCATTTCCATTACAAAGCCGAAGAGCCACTGCTGTCCAAAGACGTCTCCGTTGTCATGTGGCCGGCATGACTAAATGCTGAAGGCACACGGAACGCTGTTCCCTTCCCACCAAAGTGGTGCCTATTTTTCTACTTGCATTTTTACATGCTTTCGAACTGCCAGATTGGCAGAAGCTGGGACAAGTAATGGGAGCTCCCTCCGTTCCGTGGTACAAGGGATTCTTTTCTTTTTTTTTAATATAGTTTATTAATTTTTACAATTAAAACCAGTCACAATACATACACAAATAAGCAAAAGAAAGAAAGAAAAGAAAGAAAAGAGAAGAGGAAGAGAGGGAAAGAATTTTAAGAAAAGAAAGAAAGAAAGAGGTTACAGGATTAAAAGTATTCTTATTTTAACAGTTTGCAAGATCTTCTTTTGTTTTCATCACCTTAACTTGTGTCATATAACCACACCTGTTTTTAACTTATATCGCTACCTCGCTGTTATGTATTGATACTTTTCTTTTATGCCTTATAATATATTATTTATCTTTGGTCAATCCAATTATACCAACAATTCCAGCTGTCATAGTATAGTGAAGTGTCTTTGTTTTTTAGCGCCAAAGTCAATTTATCCATTTCTGCGCATTTTGAGATTTTTTCAATAATCATTTCTTCTGATGGAATTTGGTGTTGTTTCCAATGTTGAGCGAAGGCTAATCTGGCCGCTGTTAAAATGTGTATTGTTATGTATTTGGTTTTTTTGGAAATTTGCTTATCAAAAATCCCTAGTAGGAAGGACTCTGGTTTGTATTCGATCTGCTCTTTGGTGATTTCTTCCAACCAAGTTTTGATTTTCTTCCAATACTTTTGGGTTTCTGCACAGGACCACCACATATGGAAAAAGGTTCCTTCTTTTTTTCCTACACTTCCAGCAATGCGGACTCATGTTGGGGTGCATCTTCGCTAACCTCGAAGGGGGGAGATGCCATCTATAGAACATTTTATAAAGATTTTCCTTGTATGCTGCCGATTTGGTAATCTTATTGTTTCTGCCCCAAACTTTCTCCCATTCCGCTAATGTGATGCTGCGCCCTACATTCTTACTCCAAGCAATCATATTTCCTTTTACGATTTCTTCTTCTAGTTCTGTTTCTAATAAGTAGTTATAAAATTTTGTTATGTTTTTTTTTATTTGATCCTAATAAAATTTTATCTAACTGTTGTAGTTTGTTATTAATTCCGAATTCTTTTTTGTCTTGTTTATATCTGCTTTGAATCTGAAGATAAACCCATTGATCAATTTTATGTCCTTGCTCTTGAAGATCCAGCCTCGGTTTCAAATTTCCTTGTGGGTCTAATAAGTCTTTGTATTTAATCATTTTGGTAAGCTCCAAATTGTTTGGGTGAATCATTGCCTCCATTGTTGAAATCCATACTGGTACTTTTGTATAATGTTTTTCCTTATTTTCCTCCAAATTGTTAATAGTGCGTCTCTAATTAAATGTCTATGGAAATATTTTTGACTGGTTTTCCCTACGTCCCATAGAAAGGCGTGCCACCCCTTTGTAAATCATGGCCTTCTAGAAATAGTATTCTTTTATTGGTTAAACTCACCCAATCCTTCAACCAAACTAATGAGGTGGCCATATGGTATAACTCCCAGTTTGGAAATGCTAACCCTCCCCTGCTCTTCATATCCTGCATTGCTTTTACATTTATTCTGGGTTTTTTCCCTTGCCAAATAAATTTCAGGGTTGTTCTATTGAGTTCTTCAAAAACTTTTTATGTAATTTAATTGGGATCGTTTGGAATAAATACAAAAATTTAGGAGAATGTTCATTTTAATAGTAGCAATTCGGCCTAGTAGTGAAATTTGAAGTTTCCCCACGATTCTAAATCTTTCTTTACCTGATGTATCAGTTTATCATAATTGTTTTCTTTAAGTGTCTTACAGTGTGGGTTAGCCAAATTCCTAAATATTTCACTTTCTTTGTCACTTGTATCTGCATTATTTCTTCTAGTTCTATTTTCTGTTTTTCTGTTAGGTTTTTGGTCATTAATTTGGTTTTTTTTTGTTTATTTTAAGTCCCGCTACTGCTCCAAATTTCTCTAATTCACTCATCAATTTTGGTCCCCTGTCTTTTGGTTCTTCAAGGAAGAAAATCATGTCGTCCGCAAACGCTTGCAATTTATATTCCTCTTTCTTAACTGTTAATCCCTTTATATCTGAATTCCGCCTAATTCGTGTTAATAATGTCTCTAATGCTAATATGAAGAGCAGGGAGAGAGTGGGCAACCCTGTCTCACTCCTTTTTCTATCTTTATTGGGCGGGTGCATTCCCATTCACTATTATATTAGCTTGTTGTGTGTCATATATAGTTGTTATAATATTTTCAAATTTGGTACCCAGATTCAAATTATAAATTTTTTGAATTAAAAATTGCCAATTCAAATTATCGAAAGCTTTTTCTGCATCTAGAAACATGAGTGCTACTTGTCTCTCTGGGTGGGCTTCATAAAATTCTAGTACGTCTAATACTATTCTTAGATTATTCTTTATTTGCCTAGTTGGAAGGAATCCATTTTGATCTTCATGTATATACAAGTTTAGCAATCTTTTTAATCTGTTTGCTATAATAGAAGTGAATATTTTATAATCAGTATTTAAGAGTGAAATCGGCCTGTAATTGTTTATATATCTGGGATCTGTATCCTCCTTCGGGATCAGCGAGATCAGTGCCCCCCTCCATGAGTCCGGCATCCTAGCTGCTAGTAAAACGTCATTAAAAACTTCCACCATAAGTGGTCCGATTTGATCTGCTATTGCCTTGTACAGCTCCCCTGGGATCCCGTCTGGGCCCGGGGTTTTATTATTTTTCTGGCTCTCTATTGCTGATTTCAATTCCGATTCAGTAATGTCTTTATTTAATAGTTCAGCCATTTCTTCCCCAATTGCCTTATCCTTTACTTCATCTAGATAATTCCTTATTCTATCTTCACTGACATCCTCTCTTTTGTATAAATCTTCAAAGTATTTATGAATGATTTCTTTTTTCTGTTCTATTTCCTGGTATGTATCTCCTTTGCTATCTATTAACTGGTACAAGGGATTCTAACTGCCGAACTGCCAATCTTTCTTATCGACAAGCTCAGTGTCTTAGCCACAGAGCCACCACTTCCCCTGGGAAGCTTACAACCCAGTAAAAGCAAGAAGATCAATTGTTAAAATATTTAAATAATAAATATCAGTGTTAATATTGACTTAAAATTAATGAAGATGGCAAGGAAGAGAGCAACATGCACACCGAGTGGTGGTGGAGATATCTCAGTCCATTAACCAGCTCCAGTATGACATGTTCTCATCGGGTCCCCAGAACGGTTGGCAGAGATAGATTTTGAAGCTGAAAGCCAAAAGGATGGGCATAGATCACACCTTGGGGGTCACAATTCTCCAAAGGGTAGGAGCCAAGGAAGAAAAGCTCTTCTCCTGGACCCTACCAGCCAGTATTCTTTGTTTGCAGCATGCCCATTGTGCTAGCACAAGTGGGACAGGCCAATTCTCAGATGGTTCCTCAGATAACCTGGACTGTTTACTAATAAACCTGAAGTGTTCATGCTTCTTGGACTTTAGCTACCTTTGTTGTGCCCTTCTTTTGGCTTCAGCTGGTGACTAATACAATGAGTGGTGAGTCGAATATATTAAAGAAATGAAGAACAGCAGCCTCTCTGCTGTATTGTTTGCTCTCTTATTGTTAAATAATTAGTCACTTTCTGCTTGTACTGGAGCCAGATCTCCTGAAGAGCACTATTTAATATCCTGTTACCTTTAACCTTGCCTGTCTTGATCCTGCCTCCTTTTCATCACTTTAGCTGCTGTGACCTCAAACACATGCTCTGGTTTTCAGAAATTGGAACTGATGGGGAAGAGATGAAATGACAGCGCACACGGGCCGGTTAACCAAGCTTTTTGGTTTGAGGCTCATGACAACAACCCCGCTCATTTGGCTCACTTTTGTTCTTGTCTCGCTAGCTTAAGAAAAAGGACATGGAGCAAAGAATGGGAAGTTGACTCCAAGTCCAGCAAAATCAAAGGCTGAAATGAAACTCTTTTCTTCCTTTCTTGGATTGAGGGTGGAAGTGGAGGTGGGAGGATAAATAAAGGTTATATTGTAGATGAAAGCAGAACCTGAGATATTTTGCTGAAAGCATATTCATTTATCCAGACAAAGCAGACATACAAACAATGTGTTTTAGCATCCTAGTGTCTAGACGTTGCAGGAAATGTTAATAATTGGAAAAAAATATTTTAATGGGCCTCTTTCCTCCTGTAATGAACTGAAAATATGAGGATTGCTAGGACTAAAAATTGTAGCCACCACATTACTTGAATTAGATGTAATGATGTCCAGTTTGAAGAAGGGAATAAGTGTATCTGAAGTTACAAGGAAACATGCTTCCAAAAGTTATGCCTGGCTAAATTTCTGAATTAAATTAACATTTCATAAAGTGGAAGTCTTTGTATGGCTGTGAAAGTTGGAACATAAGAAAGACTGAGTGCCAAAGAATTGAGGCCTTTGAACTATGGTGCTGGAGAAGACTCCTGCGAGTCCCTTGAGAAGATCAACCTTGACTGCTCTTTACAAGGCCAGATCCTGAAAATGAAACTCAAATACTTTGGCCACCTGATGAGAAGGAAGGACTCAATGGAGAAGAGAGTAAGGCTGGGAAAAACTGAGGGCAAAAGACGACAAAGAATGAGGTGGCTGGATGGAGTCCCTGATGCAGTCGGCATGAGCTTAAATGGACTCCAGAAGATGATAGAGGACAGGAAAGCCTGGAGGAACGTTGTCCATGAGGTTGCGATGGATTGAACACAACTTCACTACTACTAACAACAACAAAGTGGAAGTCAAAAATGCATGCATTCTTTCCCTTCCTTCTTTCCTGGCATGCTACTCAAGATAGCAATTCTTTAAAGTCATTTTTTGTTGTTGTCTGTGTTTTGGTTTTGCACATATTACACTAGGAAACAAAATCTTAAATTTGGAAGGTATCTTTATTTCCATGTCCCTGGACACATGGTTTTTGGGATCTCAGACTATGCTTCAGTGTTTTCCCCTCTCCCAATTATTTCTTTAACATTGAACGCATATTTCATTGTTCATTAATTATATGGACTCTTTGTTCTTTCTAATTTGAACAGACTTTAGAGCATTAAGTCCATAATTACAAAGCAGCCAAATATAGAAAATGTTATTTTATAACCCAGGGGAGCTAAAATTGTTAATATTTCCTTCGATTTACATATTTTCAATATACAATATGCAATGATCTTAGACATACTTCAAGTGTTTGTTTTAATGCCAACTTTAAATCAAATAGACCAGCTTAAGGAGGATAGGGAACAGTCAATTAAACAGTATATATATGTGTGTGTGTGTGTGTGTGTATAGATGATAGATAGATAGATAGATAGATAGATAGATAGATAGATAGATAGATAGATAGATAGATAGATAGATACTGTAAAACATAAATAGGGTAAAATTAACAATTTAGTAGCTCAGTACAAAATGATAGCCTTTCTCTTGCTTTCATCTTTAGAGGAACATGTTTGGCACCAAACTATTTGAAGACAATGATTAAGACGGACATAATTTTTTCATCATCATGACATCTTACCTTTTAACGCTTTAACTGTCATCATTATGTCAACAGAACGTATAAATTAATCTAAGGCCATTCCCTTATCCCAGTGGTGGTGTTCTACTGGTTCGGCCCAGTTCTGGTGAGCTGGTAGCAGTGATGAGCAGCGGAGACTGAACCAGTTGTCTCCACCACTCTGCTGTTGGGCTCACCTGCCCACCTGGGCTCCCATACTCACTTTTATCCGCTGAATTTGAAGTGCAGCTGCTTTGCATGGCACAGAAGAGTGCCGCATGGCAGCTGCTGAAGTGACTGGAATCGTGTAGGCTTGCAGGAGGCGAGTTAAACACCTCTGTACCTGAGCAAATGCCTCTGCGCTTGTGCAAAGTGTATGTTTGGCACACTGCCCATGCAAAGTGTGTGCACACTCACAAAGTGCACCCACCAAGCCATGCCCACTAAACCAGTGGCAACAATATCTGAATCCCACCACTGCCTTATCCTAATTTCCATATTATGCTTTTGGTGGCTCTGCAGATTTAAGGGTGACTTTTCTGTGTTTGCTTAATAAGGCTACATAGAAATGTAAATATTTACAACAAGATTTAGAAGACCAGTCTAGTGGGCTCTTTGACACCCTGGTCACGATAAAGCGTGGCCATACATCATAAATTTAAAATCAGTATGCATATAGAAGTGTGAACTGCCTTTTTTCATTGACTCTGAAATAAAGTGATTTCAAGGTAAACAGATTGCTTGAATACAATAAGGCAATGCAATGATCCAATATAAAAAGTACAGAACAGAAGGGCTTCAGTTCAGTGGTGGGATTCAATTTTTTTTTACTACTGATTCTGTGGGTGTGGCTTATTTGGTGGGCATGGCTTGGTCATGTGACTGGGGTGGCCATGCTTGGTGGCTATGTGACTGGGTGGGTGTGGCCAATTCAATGTCACTCACATCAAGGGGTGCCTCACCTGGCCCCTCCCCTCCCAGCTATTCCTTGTCAATTAAAAATAATAGCACATGGTTTTTTTCCTCTCTCCCCCGCTCCTTCCTATTTCTCTTTCTTTCTTTCTTTCTTTCTTTCTTTCTTTCTTTCTTTCTTTCTTTCTTTCTTTCTTTCTTTCTTTCTTCTTTCTCTTTTCTCTATTTCTCTCTTTCTTGCATGCTCTTTCTTTACCTCCCTTCCTCTTTCTTTCTCTCTCTCTCTCTCTCTCTCTCTCTCTCTCTCTCTCTCTTACACATACACACACACACCTGGTCGGAAGGGTAGAAGAGGCACTACTGCAGCGGGCACTGATACGGGAGGCACCCGGGATCCCAGAGTATGCTACACCTGTACCTTTCTTCCTTTCCTCCTGGGAGAAGGAGGATGTGGGTGGCGTCAGTCCAGAGGAATGAAAGGAAGAAATCAGCCGGCTAGTCTTCTCTTTCTCCACTTGTTTGTTTTGTATGGCCGAGGAGATCAGCTGGGCAAAGAGGCTGCTGCTAGAGGTGACTCTTTTCTAGTCTCCAGTCACCTTTCATGACAGAAATCCTCCCCGAATCGGCCAGCTGGTCATCTCCTTCTCTGCCTATTTGTTCTGTATGGCCGAGGAGGAGACAACCAGCCAGCCGATTCGGGGAGGATTTCTGTGCTGAAAAGGCGACTGGAGACCCAAAAAGAGTTGCCTCCAGCAGCCGCCCGTTCGGCCAGCTGATCTCCTCCTCCTCAGCCATACAAAACAAACAAGTGGAGAAAGAAAAGACCAGACGGCCAATTTGGGGAGGGTTTCTGTGCTGCGAAAGAGGTGGCTACTAATCTCCAGCTTCACTCTACTTTTCCAATGGTTTGGTGCCACCCTGTTCTATGCGTCGGCTGCTTGGACTTGCCAGGCCCAGCAAATTGAACAGGGCATGCTTTTTTCAATGTGACTGCTGGACTGCAGCCGCATCAAAAAAAGCACGCAGCAGCTGCAGGCATCTTGCGACAAGGGGTTGAGGACCCCTGGTATATCCTCTCACCCCCTGCTGGCTACGCCAGGCCAGGCCAGGCTGGAAGAGGCGCATCCGCTGGGAGAAGGAAGAAAACGTGCTCCAGGAGGGCAGGCAGGCAGGTGGATGTCCCAGGGCTGCTGCACATTCTCACTGCATATGTAGTGGCTGCACAGTGCCCTGGGACATCTGCCCGAGCTGTGCCAAGGCTGCCACATGGTAGGGAAAGCTAGGAGAGTGACTAAGGCAACCTGGCAACTGGGTCAGGGGCGTGGCCAGCCAAGAGTTGCCACCGGTTCAGTGACCCACACCAAATAACCACTACCAATTCACCCAAACCAGTGCGAATCGGTTGAATGCCACCTCTGCTTCAGTTGTATCTAGTGCTGATTCCTGAGATCACTGAAAGAAACATTTCATTGTTCAGGGGAGTTATTATTATTTATTTAGCAAAGGGCCATTTTACATTAGCCAGGAGACCACAATGATAATGCAGAGTAGTGGTTTGCCTGCCTAAGTCTGCTAACCCTGTTTGGTTCATGCTCACACACTTCCCAAGTTGCACCAAAGGAGGCAAGCTAATTCCACACCAGAAAGAAAGACTACTGACTTTCCTGCTGTATCATCTGAGGTCCTCTCCTTCCACCAAAGCCACCTCGCAAATAGGCATTGCAACTGGGAAGGTCCAGCACCAGTAGGATTCTAACCATCTGCAAAAAGCACCTTGCTCGTCCCTCTCACCAAAGTGGTACCTATTTATCTACTTGCATAGAATATACTTTCAAACTGCTAGGGGAGGTGAGTGATGGGAGCTCATCCCACCACACAGTGCTAGGACTCAAACCTCTGGAATGAATACCATCTCTAGCATCATTAAGCCACTGAGCCACAGTGTCTCATTTGGGGGAGTAATGAACCAGAAAAGAGCAACTATTAATAGTAGAACAAGAGTTTGGCCACAAGTCATTGACAAAAGTCAATATTCAGAAAATCCTAGATACCATCTCTGTACTGGAAATGCTGTGGCTCACTGACAAATAGCATGCTTAGAATGATTTTGAATGTTGAATATTATTTCAGTGCTGTCAGCCTTGATGCCACGCTTGATAGGAATGGGAAAAAATCCTATCTATAATTTCAGGATGTATCAATCACATGCTTTGTTTAGTGGAGAGACAGCATGCTGTGCATACCCGGCCATTACGTTTTGTAAAACATGGTTTATAGCTTTGTGTATTATGGAAGTTCAGTCAGTTGTACTTTATTTGATAAATCTTTAATGTACTTTTTTTGTTTGTCAAAGCCTGTATTGTCTCAGAGGCAAATCAGTAGCAGTCACACTGTAGATAGCGGGTAAATCAAGCAAAGGTTGAAGGACAGTGGGAAATAGGTGTGGGCGCCTATTCTGTTTCTGACATAAATCCCCCTTTTTGGGGTGGGGGGGAGTCAGTTCTTAACAACAATCTTCTCCAAGTTTTCCATATTTCCAAATAACTATTTCCTAAGAGTATACAGTATGTGCACATATTTAATACATATAATTCCCAGATGGGAATTGCATTCATGAAGCCAACCCAGAAAATGTTATTATATTTTAACATAGCCTCCATAGATAGAGCACACTGCAGTAAGAACAAATACATGTCACCAGGTATTAGACTAAAGAAATCCTGTGAGATGGGTCCAGGTCATGAATGCAAATCCTGGCTTCCTTCCATTTTTGCATCAAAGATAATTGTTGGTGGCTTCTCTGTTCAGAACCACTAAAATCAATGAAAGAAGGTTCCTGTTCTTCATTCCGACATTTTTAACAGCCCATAAATATTTGTAAAGATTAGGATCAAGCTAATGTTTTATATCCCAGGCTGTGGAAGTCTTCTCCTGCATTGCCTGTTGCTATTCATGCTGGAAGGAAAGCGTATTGGAAATCTCTGTGTGAACAAGGCAGTGAAATGAATCCTGCACTGTGAGATTAAATGTTGTGATCTTTCACATTTCCATCAACTAAAATAAGATCTTTTCAAGCATGAGAAAAGGGATCATTGTAATAATGAGGGTGGGATTTCTTTTTCCTTAATGAAGAAGCCCAGTTGGAGGAGATTTCTTATGATGGGACCGAAGATAGTATAGAAAGCCAGGGAGGCTGGAAAGCCACTGAAGAGGCTTTCATGAACTCAATTAAAAACAAAATTTATTTTGTACAGATCCCTCGGCTATCTTGTAACTAAATGAAGGAAGAACACAATACTGTAATGAGAATGTCATCAAAATTCCATCCTCCTTCAGATAGAATTTCTAAATTTCTAAATTCTTTTTGGGGCTGAATATAAACTGAGTAGTAGTAGTATCCATCTACAATTATTTTCAGCAGTATCTTAAAACGCAGGTTTTTAGAAATTTTCTAGGATGCCCAGGAAACTATATTTAGCATAGACCCTGTATTTAAATGTGGCACGTGTGCCCAAATCATATGCAAAACTTGCTGGAAAGTGAAAGCCACATAAAAAGAAGAGCTTTAAAGAAATCTAGCAGATATTTGATCAGAAAAGTTGCTAGAACTGTGAATCGGTTTTCCTGTTGCCTGAATTGCCACTGACAACAATATTGGTTTCATTAGCTGTCAAAGTACTGTGAAATATTGTGTCTCATCTATTATTTTGACAGTAATGGAATTTAAGCAACAAGCTATGTTAGAAGAGAGGGATTATGCCTATCTTTTGTCTGTGTTTTATACAGTCCTCTGCTAAGTCATATTCCATGATTACTGCAAGATTCCACTATCAATTTATGTTTTTTAAAAAATGCAGGTCATTGGCAGCAAAAGTCACGAGGCCAAATTCATCACTCGATCTTATGGCAATTTAGTTGGTTTTCAAGAATGAGCCTATGGAAGTCATTCGCCTTATGAAATTTCACACACACACAAAGGGACTGAGAAGAAAGCCAAGTTTTGTAGATTGTACTATAATAGCCACTTCCCTATTCAGATTACTAGTAAAATGTCTATAAAATTATCCAAAGTACTATATTTATTTTCATGCAAGATTGGCATTTTTGGGACAGGCTGCCATACGTGAAGCTCAATTTCACTCCAAAATATTATTACATTGTAAACCAAGGGTCTATAATCTAGAGAACACTTTCTAAGCCAACATACAGCTTGACAACAAACAAAAAACTAGAAAAGACAAGCTATATTCAAGGTGCCCTAATTACAGGTAGTCCTCAACTTACAACCATTCATTTAGTGATGGTTCAATGTTACAATGGCAATTTAAGAAGTGACTTGCAAATAATCCTTGAACTAAGAATATCACAGCATTCCCATAACCATATAATCAAAGTCTGGGCTCAGGAAGCAACATGTGTTTACAATGGTTGTAGGATCCTGGGGTGGTAACCATTTATGATCTCCTTGGTCAGATTCCAGCAAGAAAACTCAATGGATTCACTTAACAACCATATGGTTGACTTTACAACTTCAGCAATTCACTTAACAACCATGGGAAAATGTCATAAAATTGGCCATGACTCACTTATCAAACCGTTTTGCTTAGCCATAAAAATTCTGGGACCAATTGTGATTGCAAACTAAGGACTGCCAGTTAATGAAACAAGCCTAGTGAGAAAAAATTTGAGAAAAAAATGACTGCAACTATTTTTTTGTTTTTTTTTTTAAAGGCAACCATTCTACATTGCTATTTATTAATAGGGAGCATTTCTGTCCTTCTCGAAGCAATATTGTTGTCACCAAATGGAAGAGTAGCTCATTAATTCTCCGCTGCCAGTGCCATTTGTTTTCTTAGGTCCAACTGTGACATTGAATTGTTGAATATTGTTATGCTTCTTTTGAGAGATTAATGGAAATACCTCCCATGTATAATGCCTGGATTGGTGATTTCAAGGCAAACAAAATGACATACACACCTGCAATAGAACTATGCTTGGCATATGCTAATGGAGGAAGTGATATTTTAAACTCACACATTATGCTTCAGAATCACTACAGCTTTAGAAGCATATTCAAATGAACACATTTTCAAACCTCTTCAGATGTTCTTGGTAAAGCACCTGGGTATGTGATGTACTCATACTGCCAGTGACTAATAGAAACTTCAGATTATCCAGTCTTAAGACTTAGTGTGCTTTTAAGAGGATCAAATCTTGGTTAACTCTCTGCTATGGCCGTGCGATATGATTAACCAGCCCATTTGGAAACCTAACAGCTGCAGTTTTGTTGTGCAATTCCAGAGAAAAGGATTAATTCGTGGTAAACCAGGTTAACCATGTTTTTACATCATTCATGCTGGCCCAGAATCAATCATTCAGACAGAGATGGTGCATGTAACTTCAAACATGTTGACCTTCCTGCAGGAATGCAAGGCAGATACATCCAGAGAGAATGTTGAATTTGTGCAGATTATTGCAATTCGTGTACCTAACTTGTTTTTGTTAATCTCTTTTTGCTTTTCACTTTCTTCCTTCAAACTACCTCTCATGTTTTCTATAGTTTCTATCTAAATAAATGAAAGCTTCTGAATCTTATTTGGTAGTCATAAAAGCAGAGGACCTCATCACAAAGGCAGAGAAAAAAGGGACGCAGTGGCTCAGTGGCTGAGATGCTGAGCTTGTCGATCAGAAAGGTCAGCAGTTCAGTGGTTCAAATCCCTAGCACTGCATAATGGAGTGAGCTCCCATTACTTATCCCAGCTCCTGCCAACTTAGCAGTCTGAACCATGTAAAAAATGCAAGTAGAAAAATAGGGGCCATTTTGGTAGGAAGGTAACAGCGTTCTGTGCACCTTCGGCATTTAGTCATGCCAGACACATGACCATGGAGACGTCTTTGGACAGCGTTGGCTCTTCGGCTTTGTAATGGAGATGAGCACCGCCCCCAGAGCCTGAAATGACTAGCACGTATGTGTGAGGGGAACCTTTTCCTCTACCTTTACAAAAGGAGAGAACCTGGTCACAAAGGCAGAGAACCACATGGCTGGATGACAGAAGGCAGTCCTACATTGGGCCAGTTATTGCTCAGCAGTGGATCAAATCACTGAAGCCTTCTCTATATGAGAGAGTGTTTGCATAGGACATTTTTTTCTGTTTTCCCATGGACAACATCTCCCTGATCTAGCTTCAGTCTATTGTAGCAGCAAGTTACCACTGAGGTGGAAGCTTGGATGTGAAGACATACCCTCAATAAAACATAACCAGGCTACCTGAGAGCCAGAGCAAGGAGGCTACTAATGAAATATTCCTGTCTTCCCTAGCATCAATTTCCATTCAAAGTCTTTTGACACATCCCGAGTGCATTTAGACTGTTCAATGGCTTTCCCCATCAAGTTTTCTTGCCCGCTCTTTCTCTTTTTGTTTTCATGCTGTGAAGCTTATCCAAGATTCACACACTTGCTTTCGGAAGCAGTCCTTTGCTTCCTTTTATCTTTAGTGTTATTGTGATGCACATGTCTTTCTCCTTTATTAAACAGCATCTCTGTTGAGTGATGCCTTCACGACTAAATGTCCCCTACAGCAACTGCACAACTTGGAATTTTCCTCTGCAGAAAATATACATGAGCTGACGATGCAGGAGAAAGATAAGCACCCTAAAGACAACAATTGGACAAGTAGACCGTTCTTGCTTCTTCTGTTCTTCTTGTAGAGCAGGGGTCTTCAAACTTGACAGCTTTAAAACTTGTGGACTTCAACTCCCAGAATTCCTTCTCCAGTCCTGTTAGCTCAGGAATTCTGGGAATTGAAGTCCACAAGTCTTAAACTTGCCAAGTTTGAAGAGCCTTTGTTGTAGAACTTCGTGGTTGCATTCAATGTCTCTGGTGCGATCTGCCCACTGCAATATCTCCCAGGATTTCAAAATAGCCCCGGGCCTGATTTCCTTTCAATCAGCCTTGAAGACCCAACTCTTCCTTTAGGCTTTGAACTAAAGTTCAAAAAGTTCTCCACTCCTCTACTCGTTGTAGAATACCTTATGCCACCAGACTTGAAATTCTAGACCTAGAAAACTTTGAATTACTCCATCTTCAATCTGATCTAAATATGGTATATAAAATCATGCATTGCAATGGCTTACCTGTCAATGAAAACCTCAGCTTCAACCATAAAAATACAAGAGCACACAATAGATACAAACTCAGAGTAAACTGCACCAAACTTGATTGCAGGAAATATGACTTCAGCAACAGAGTGATCAATGTCTGGAATACTCTACCTGACTCTGTGGTTTCTTCCCCAAACCCCAAAAACTTTAACCTTAGACTGTCTACTATTGACCTCACCCCTTTCCTAAGAGGTCTGTAGGGGGTGTGCATAAGCGCACCAACATGCCTACCGTCCCTGTCCTATTGTTTCTTTTATTTTTCTTATATGTATCCATTTCATGTATTCATAACTATGTACTGTATAGACTTATACCTATTATCTTGTAAGCGATTGACAAATCAAAATAAATAAAATAAAAATAAATAAATAAAGTGGTTATGGGGAGGTCCCTTTGTGAGACTTGACTGTTCAACTTATCTTCCTATTCTGCTTATTTGATTATTAATTTGTAGGCCAGTCATAGCCATCAAAAAGTTATAAAGGTAAAGGTTCCCCTCTTACATACTTGCTAGACATTTCTGGATCTAGGGGGCAGTGCTCATCTCTGTTACAAAGTCGAACAGCCAGCGCTGTCCGAAGATTTCTCAGTGGTCATGTGGATGGCATGACTAAACATCAAAGGCGCACAGAACGCTGTTACCTTCCCACCAAAGTGATCCCTATTTTTCTACTTGCATTTTTACATGCTTTCGAACTGCTAGGTTGTCAGAAGCTAGGACAAGTAATGGGAGCTCACTTGTTACTCGGTGCTAGGAATTTGAACCTCTGAACTGCCGACCTTTCTTGTCAGCAAGCTCAGTGTCTTAGCCCCTGAGCCACAGTGTCCCTTTTATCAAAAAGTATATATATATATATACATATAAATCTTCACAACCCCACTTGTTAGGAAATTATGTATAAAAATAGATTGTGTTCCTAAATGGGGTAGATCATGGTTGACTCATTTCAACAAACAGTATTATTAGTGGTTCGCTTTATACATTATGGTAAGCTATGGATTACTAAATGAATAGTTTCCATTGAGATAACTATAAAATATGGCCTCATGCAATATAGTCATAAAATGCCTCTATTTTTATAGTATAAGATAGCATATAACCCTATTCACACAAACTTTGGTGAATTTACCCCCAGAATTCAGCTTTTTTTAAAAAAAAAAAGAAGAAGGAGGAGGAGGAGGAGGAATTAGCCTTTTTTCATTCATTTCTTCTGGGACTTGAAAACATGCAGTGATAATAGAACTATGAAACCATAGCAACTCCTAGTAAACCACATGTGGCTAACCAATAAATGTAGCATCTAGATGTACAAAAATTCATTAAGAGGAGGAAATGCACTGGGTATCATACACAATGCTTTTTTCATATCCTTATTTTCTGTATCTCACCTTCCAATCAAATGATTCTAAGGAAGCTTATAATAAGTGGAATAATAATTAAGGTTGGATTCCTGGGTAAAATGGGCACTGCATTGGCTAATTTTTACCCAAGGATCTTATGCTGCCTATTATAATATAATGCTGTTGGGATTCTGTTTTTTCTGAGGTTCAGTATTTCCAGACATCAAGGGAAACCTTTAGATATTGCTCCAAGGCGTCCATTCACAATTGGTATAACAACGTTTAGCTTCAATCTGCAAGTCCCAGGATTTCATAATTATTTCCAATTGTTTTTCCTCAATTCTAGTATCACTAAGTTGAGGAACATCAGTGAACCAAACTTTCTTCTTTTCAATAACTGTTATAGCAGGCATGTTATCAAGAGAATGGCTGTCTGTTTGGATCCAATACAATCTTAACTCACTCATTAGAATAAGACTTTATGGATTAAATCAATTGATGATATTACATATAAAAATTGATGCAAAAATGCAAATATATACAAAGAAAACAAAACTTCATAATAAATCAATTTAACTGTAACCCTACAATTAATCCCAATCTCTTCTAGGTATTCTGTCTTCTGTCTTTCCAACTATTATTATGCCTTGAGGTCAGCACATCAGAGGTGGTATTCAGCAGGTTCTGAACAGCTCTGGAGAACTGGTAGCGAAAATTTTTAGTAGTTCAGTGCAGCACATCTTCTAATAATCTAAAATACTGATAAATACAGCACATCTTGCTCTGGTTTCTTAATCAATTGGACACAATTTATTGAACTGAATAATAATTTGCAATAAGGTTGCAAACATAGCATCTGTGTTTGTTGAAAGAAGGCTTGGAAAAAATCATTTTAATTAACAATGACAAAAACTTAAAGCATGAAAAAGTAAGAGGAATATAAATTATAATTGTTGTAACGTAGGAAGAGGGAACAATCTTTGCTAAGCACAACATACACAAATTTGAAAAATCATTATGCAGCAAGTAAGGGACAATGTACCTTTGGAGTTGTTATGCTGAACTAAGGAGGAGGATTACATCTGCAAAGCCCATTTAACCTTGTTAATGCTAAATTGTTTAGGAGCCTTGCTTACTCAAGGCCTTCTACTGATCTTTATTTATTTCCTTCATATTTGAAAAGATAGGAGCAATCTATACAGATTCATAAATCAACATTCTCAATGGTGGCTGTTGTTCAGTTCCTGTGACTTTCCAAATCGATCAATAGCATTTCATTGCCATCATCACTGTCAGTAGAAATTTCCAGGAGGCACCAGGGGGATATAAATAGCAAAACAGAATTAAAGAACTTAGAATCCAACACCTTTGGAGAGCATCAAACAGGGAAAGGCCAAATTTCCTAGCACTAAGTTTGGGAGACAATCTAATTCACACTTCTTAGAACCCCCTGCACCAAATTTAATTGGAGCCATTCCATTGTTGGTTTTCACTTTCACTTTTTAGTTGCCCTGTCCTCCTCTAGTCCCTCTGAATAACGTGGGCTTCAGTCCTACAGTTCTAAAGTTCATTGTAAGGAAGCATTCAACAGGTATCAAAAAATTCTGAGCAATTTTAGTCCTTTTTAATGACGTTCCCTATTTTAAATTGGTTTTACAAGAAATGAGCTGATTTTCATCATTCCTCTGTTGTCCATACTGTTCTGAATCATGTTTATTTTATTTGAGTTGATTTGTCAATTGCTTACAAAATAATGGGTATAAGTAAAAACATAGTTATGAATACATGGATACATATAAGAAAAATAAAAGAAACAATAGGACAGGGATGGTTGGCATGTTGGTGCACTGATGCACGCCCCCCTACAGACCGCTTGGGAAAGGGGTGAGGTCAATAGTAGAAAGTCTAAGGTTAAAGTTTTTGGGGTTTGAGGAAGAAACCACAGAGACAGGTAGAGTATTTCAGACATTGACCGCTCTGTTGCTGAAGTCATATTTCCTGCAATCAAGTTTGGTGCGATTCACCTTGAGTTGGATACTGTCTGGATGCTTGACATTATTGTTTGCTCTTGTATTGTTATGGCTGAAGCTGAAGTATTCGTTGACAAGTAAGATATTGCAATGTATGATTTTATATACCATACTTAGATCAGACCAAAGACGGCATAGTTCTAAGTTTTCTAGGTCTAGAATTTCAAGTCTGGTGGCATAAGGTATTCTGCAACGAGTAGAGTGGAGAACTCTTCTTGTGAAATATTTTTGGACTTTCTCAACTCTGTTAATATCAGATATGTAATGTGGGTTCCAGACTGATGAGCTGTATTCGAGTATTGGTCTAGCAAATGTTTTGTATGCTCTTGTTCGTAGTGTAATATTAGAAAAAGCTACGTAAGATTAGGTTAACAACTCTTAATGCCTTTTTGGCTATGTAGTTACAGTGGGCTCTAGCACTTAGGTCATTAGAGATGAGTACTCCAAGATCCTTGACAGAGTTTGGATCATCAACAAGGTCTTGACTATTCAGCCTGTATTTTATTTTCTGATAAAAAGTTTTTTGCCAATATGTAAGACAGAGCATTTATTTGTTGAGATTTGAAGTTGCCATGTGTTTGACCAGTCTGATACATAGTCGAGGTCTTTTTGAAGGGTAGCAGTATTGTCTGTGGTATTGAACAGCTTTACATCATCAGCGAAAAGAACGCAGTTGCTCTTAATGTGATCACAGAGGTCATTTATGTAGAGTATGAAGAGAGTTGGTCCTAGAACACTGCCTTGGGGACACCACTGTTGACAGGTACAGAATTTGATAGGACGCTCCCAATTTTGACCATTTGTTGTCTGTTTGACAGGAATGCTTCTATCCAGTTATGCAGGTGTACAGAGATACCATAAGACTTTAGTTTTAGGAGTAGTTTGTCCTGTACCACTGAATCAAAGGCTTTACAGAAGTCTATGTAGATTGCGTCTATTGCTTTGACCTGATCGAGTTGTATAGTCCATATGTTTTTCCAGTGTAAGAGTTGCAGATTGCAGGATAGTTTTTTTCTGAAACCAAATTGTTTATTAGAGGGTTGTTTGTCTTTAAGTGGAGATAATGGATTGGTTAATAATTGATTCCATGACTTTACAGGTGATGCAGCATAAAGAGATTGGTCTGTAATTTTCAACCAGGCTGGGGTCTCCCTTTTTGAAGATGGGGGTGACTGTGGCTTGTGACCATAGTTTTTGCAAGGAGCTGTTGTAAAATAAATAGCTAGATTGTTCATTTCTGCCCATTAAATGTGTTGCATTTGACCTAATCCTGATTTAGCAGGTCTTACAAGGCAGAGCAAGGACTTAATGGTACATATTGATTAATTATGTGCTATCAAGTCATTTTCATTGTTGACCACATGCATAGACATTCTTCAGGATGATGGTGCAGGGCAAGGATATTATCCACTAACCAAAAGAAACAAAAAAAGGAGGGAATCAAACTATTAAGCTAATTGGTGTCACTGCAGCCAACACCTTAATAGTGTCCTTGCCTCCTGTTGTTTAACGAAAGATCATTGTAAGCTGGTTTTTCTTTTCCATAAAAAAAAAAAGACTGCATGCTAAATGCAGCATGTACAACTTGGCTCATAACAAGTTGTTTCTGGCTATTCAGAGACCAATATTTTGCCATATTTTATTCTCTCCCTCATTCTGTCCAAGACCCCTCCCTGATTCCAAATGCCTGTCTTTTTTACTCTTCATTCACCATGGGCATTTGTCTACTGGGGGGGGGGGGGAGATTGCAGCTGGCAAGCAAAGTCGTTGCGACCAATTGTAAAATTGCAGCAAACAAATGTGCCTTTTAGCCAATGGTTCGCCAAAGAGTGACCGTGTCATCTTATTGATCAATCCTTGGGGGAAAAAAACCTGAATGCATCTTCATTTCAGGAGAAGACAAATGCAGGAAAGTGGAGTGGGGGAAAGAAAGCAGCCAAGAAAGAAAGAAAGAAAGAAAGAAAGAAAGAAAGAAAGAAAGAAAGAAAGAAAGAAAGAAAGAAAGAAAGAAAGAAAGAAAGAAAGAAAGAAAGAAAGAAAGAGGGAGGGAGGGAGGGAGGGAGGGAGGGAGGGAGGGAGGGAGGAAGGAAGGAAGGAAGGAAGGAAGGAAGGAAGGAAGGATCTTCAAGGTTGCTTGAAGAAAAGGAATGAGCAGAGTTTACTGCCAAAGTATTTGAAAGAGAGAAAGAAGGGGGGGCAGGGAAAGAGGAGAAAGTTACTGTTCTCCTAAAGATTAAAAGATCTTTTCCCTTCACTTTTTTTAGAATCACTCGGCTACACTGTATAGATCCCACTGGAGACGCCACCGCAGGTCTAATATGAATCGAGCACTTTTGGAATTAATCACAGGGGGTTTATTATGGTTCACGGGGCTTCTCATTCAAATGGCATTGTTTGCAATATTTATGGCCTAGATGGGTTGCCATTATTAAATGCAACTATGTCACATGGAGCTGAGCCTGCTGAGTTTCCGACAGGAGAAGCCATTCTTCACAAGTAAATCTTATCTAAACAATGCACAAAAAGCCAATTACTTTTTGATTTACATTTTAATTCCACTGTTTGGTGCTCTCTCTCTCTCCCCCACCCCACCCCTCTCCCAGCTCTCCGCCATCACCACCCCGACAAGTACACCTGATCCCTATAGAGTCCTCTTTCAATTTTGATTTTGGGTTCCCAGCGTTGAGGTGAAGGTTAACATTCCTTCTCATCTTTAAACAAAACATGTTAATGAAGTCAGATCGGAGGACAAGGGAAAGAAGAAAACAACAACCCCGATTTGGTTAAAACAAAAACAACAAACCAGCCGCAATAACTCTTGAGAGAGTCAAAGAAAAGGAGATAAAGAAATGTTCTCCCCTGGGCAGGTTATTGAACATCTGTTGAGTTGGGAGATAAAAATTGCATCATTAGGGACTGCAATTGGGAAAGGGCAATGACACCGGCCATGTCACTGTCGCACAATTCTTCTGGGTCACTCATGGTTATTTGTCAGAGAATTGCTAATCAGTTTCTCTCCTTTTATTCGTTTATTTATTTTTATCGTTCTTAGTGCCCAAATCCCTTTGCTTCTCTCTCTCTCAAACTCTGCAGTGGCAATTTGCCGACCAGGTATCAGATTCAAACAAAAACGAACAATTCAGTATCAAAACAAGATTATGAAGGTTCCTGATAGGCGACAAAAAGTCCACTGCTTATAAACCAGGTTTCTATTTTTCCTCCCCTCCAAGACACACTGGCTGGATTCCCTATTTTTGGGAAAGGGAAAAGATGGGATAGTGGGAAGGACTGTATCATTTTAGCTTCTTATATTTTTTATTTTTAAAAAAACATATTTAAATTAGAGGAGGGAGCTTGGTTTCAATTCAGTTTTGTGCTCGCTTTGTGCATTTTCCCTACTTCCGGACAACATTTAATTGTGCACAACATTGTAATTTGTGGCTTCACCTCCTCATCCCTACCTGAATTATAAAACAGGGCACATCCTAAAATTACTGCAGCCAAAAGTGACTGAATTCCTCTTGGTCTCTACCAAGTCAGCATAGTTTCAGGAATACCTGAATGAACTTTCCTGGATAAGGTTTGAAAGTTGCTTTTTGACAGTCTAAATAGTTAATAAATAGTAAAACATGGTTATAGTTGTTACAGATACACATGACATAAATGAGATTATTTTTTTCAAGGCTAAGCCTACCACTCAGAAGCTCCAGTTCGCCTACCTACTCCTGTAATTTTTTTTCTTCTACCAAAAAAAAAAAAAAAAAAATTCTACCAATCTAGGCATTTAAATACCTTTTTCTGTTTGTATTCTGAGGGAATAGGGAAAAAATGTATTTTGGGAGTGCAAAAAGGAAAAGAAAAACATGAGAATTACTCTCCCCATTGTCTTCCCTTCTCTTTCTTCCCCTTTTCTTATTGTCAGGCTGATGCTGGGACATACAAGACGGTGACTCAAATCAAGGTTAACAAAACACAATTGCTATAAAGGTAAAGGTTCCCCTCACATATACGTGCTAGTCACTTCTGGCTCTAGGAAGCGGTGCTCATCTCCGTTACAAAGCCGAAGAGCCAGCGCTGCCTGAAGACGTCTTCATGGTCACGTGGCCGGCATGACTAAATGCTGAAGGCACACGGAACGCTGTTCCCTTCCCACCAAAGTGGTCCCTATTTTTCTACTTGCATTTTTACATGCTTTTGAACTGCTAGCTTGGCAGAAGCTGGGACAAATAACAGGAGCTCACTCCATTATTTATTTTATGTTTTATTTTATTTGGTTTGTCAATTGCTTACAAGATAATAGGTATAAGTAAAAACATAGTTATGAATACATGGATACATATAAGAAAAATAAAAGAAACAATAGGACAGGGATGGTAGACATGTTGGTGCACTTATGCACACCCCCTACCTCTTAAGTCTGTATTATTATTATTATTATTATTATTATTATTATTATTATTATTATTATTATTATGCAGCACTTTAGACTCAAACTGCTGACCTATCTGATCAACAAGCTCAGCATCTTAGCCACTGAGCCACTGTGTCCCTATTACATTACATAGCACTATTATTGCTATGCCTAAACAAAGTGATCCCTATTTTCCTACTTGCATTTTTACATGCTTTTGAACTGCTAGCTTGGCAGAAGCTGGGTCAAGTTGTAGCAGAAAATCCTGGTTCCAAATCAGGACACAAGACCACGAAAGGCTGGAGAATACAGGTTTATTTGTGCACAAGGTTCAGAGCATTAGCATGGCAAATTCTGAACCCCTGGCTCTTCCTGAGGCCCCATTTTTTAATACATAGCATGACCTCAGACTAGGCCGGGTCGTTCCTTTTATTAAGTTTTGCCAAAAAAGGAGAATAACATATATATAGAAGAAAGGAGAAATACATTTGATTACTCGGTTATCTTACAGCAGCTGTCATTTTCCATATCTACCCTTGTTTATGGGAACATGGCTAGTTCCTTGTTTCAGTAACGTTGTGGTTTTTCACAATATTGTTATATTAAGAAAGTCAGGGGACTTTGGAGTCAGGGGACTTCTTGCTAAATGTATACATACTTTCTGTGTAATTTTCCATACTGCTTCAAAGAAACAGGAGCTCACTTTGTTATGCGGTGCTATAGATTCTAACCACTGAACTGCCAACCTTTCTGATCAACAAGCTCAGTGTCTTAGCCACTGAGCCACCATGTCCCAATTACATTACATAGCAATACTATTGCTATACTTAAACACAAATAGGTTACACTTGTTTGTGTTTAAGCATAGCAAAAGTATTGCTATGTAGTGTAATAGTATGTCAGAATAACTGCAGGAGAAAGAACTACAGCCTAGACTAGGGATCTCCAAGCTTAGCAACTTTAAGACTTGTGGACTTCAACTCTCAGAATCCCCCAGCCAGTCATGGCTGGCTGAGGAGTTTTGAGAGCCAGAGTCCAGAAATCTTAAAGTTGCCAAGTTTGGAGACCCTTGTTCTACTAGACAATAGTGTGATCTAAGAAGGAGGACTGGAAAAAATTCTCAGAGGGCACCCTCCTTAGTTTTGGGGAAAGTAAAAGTGAGGGAAAGGAGAGGTACTTTCTGACTTGGAGGGGTTTGGTAATATAGTTTTACAATAAAAATAGAATTAATATTTACTGTTGTATTTCCGGGCTTCCTTTTCACTTCACCATGGCAAGATTGAACTGAAATCAACTGAACAAGCACACAAGGGTTCGGGAACTCAGATAAGTAATTTATTAAAGAAAAGCAAAGAGGTCTTTAAGAAAGAATGCTGAGTATCAAATGAGAACTCCATTTATAATAATATTCAAAGATGATGCAGATTCCCCCCCCCCCACCTACTCTGTCTAAAGGGCAATATTACAATAGTTTTACTTTCTGATTATTTTCTATTCAGAAAACGAATGCTGGCATACCAAAGCTGTTTTTTGGTCCTGTTGTAAAAAAAAATTGCTTCAGTTCTTGATATTGATAAAATTACAGTGTTCTTTAAAAAGAGGGAGAGAGAGAGAGAAGAGCTATAGATCATTACACTCACTAGAAGTCATTAGGTGTGTCATTTCATCATTTTTACTCAATGATGAGATGTTAGTGAATGACACTGCATTTGTTCACAAAGATACTCGCCTACACTTAGAGGCGGCAGCTGGGTACATCTGGTTGTTTTCAGCCCAAGCTTTAGATGTGGACTCAGATTTCTACAATAGTTGCCATCAAATTGCAAGTTTTAATATTTTTCATCCTTGTCTTTAATACTAGTTGCAGTGCCATTACCTGATTATTCATTACAAGAACTGGGCATGGCTAGTCTAGTGAAGAGAAGGACCAGGGAAGACAGGATAGCAGTCTTCCAATACTTGAGGGGCTGCTACAGAGAGGAGGAAGGGGTCAACCTGTTTTTCAAGGCACCTGAAGGCTAAACAAGGTATAATGGATGGAAACTGAACAAGGAAAGATTTAACCTGGAAATAAGGAGAAACTTTCTGACAATGAGAACAATCAACCAATGGATCAAAAGTTTCCCTCAGAAGTTGTGGGAGCTTCATCACTGGAGGCTTTCAAGAAGAGATTGAACAGCCATTTGTCAGAAATAGTGTAGGGTCTTCTGTTTGGGCAGGGGGTGGATTAGATGATCTCCAAGGTCCCTTCCAACTCTGTTAATCTGTTAATCTTTTAAAATGTTATTAAAAGCTCTTTGGTGAGGCCAAAGATGCAAGATGAGTTCCTTGTTAACCTTCAGGAACCAATTCATTTTGGATCATTTCTCCTGACTCTAGCCAAGCCTTTTGCCCAATTTACAATAAGAGCTGCTCAAAATTTGAATTGTTTTTTGCTCAACTAAGTTTCAAGAATCCGATAAGACATTCGGAAGGCGGCAGAGAGACATCAAGTTCAGCAAGATGGATGGTTTCAAATGTCTGCAAAATGAAAACGATAGGAACATACCATTTGTTCTGAGGCCATTGTAAGGGATGCTTAAAGAATTCAATTTTGAATTCAATCCTGAAACACGGTGACCTGATCAGCATTTCAAGACAGGTGGATTGGAATCCAGTTATCTACTGATTTTTAGGTTTTTTGTTTTTTTTTCAAATTGTCAGAATGCAGTAGAAAAAAAAAATAACACTTAGAAAAAATGTGTCTATGTATATGAATTTTGGAAGAAAAAATATATTTAAATTATGCATTTAAGTAAATCCATTAATTTAGAAATCAGGGGAAATGGAAACAATATAGTTTTTCTATTCATAATTGTCACTGGAAGAAATGAAACAGAGGCAAACATGAGGATTTCAATAGGACAACCTAGTTGAAAAATCTTTTAAAAATATAAGCAGGAATGATTGCCCCATAAATATAGAGAGCAGAGATTTCTTCACACAGCCTGAGTGATATGCTTTCCTCCCTTAGAAGGGAGAAAAACAGGTGACCCAAAAATCATTGTCTCACACTATAGTAATTTCCTCTTATCATGCATTCAAAACACTGCATCTCTCAGTAGTAGGTAAGAGGGGTAATGGGGCTTTTCACTGGGAACTGACTCAGGAAAGGAAGAAAGAGGCAAAGGCTTCAAGGATCCTGGTGAACTCATGTTCTACTTGTACAGAAGATAGGAGCCATTTGCAACTCAGCTACCACCAGCAAAGTGCTAGTGTACTGTGTAATCCAGCCATTCCCTTCCTTTGATTTTCGTTTATACAAATATCAGTCTTATGGAGGGTCATTGCCAAGGTCAATAGTCCCCTGACAAAGAAAAACAAAGAAAAACCAACTTGCTTTTTGGTGTCTTCTCCCTACCATCCACCACCAGAAATAGTCATAAAGGTAGAGAACCTCATGGCTGGATGACAGAATGCAGTCCTTCACTGGGCCAGTTAGATCCCAGCAGAGGATCAAACTACCAAAGACTTCTCTATGTGACACGGAGTGTTTGCACAGAACATCTTTTCTGTTTTCCCATCACTTTCTTGTTGGAGCAGCCTTCAGTCTGTTGTAGCAGCAATCTGGCACTGAGATGGAAGCTCTGATGTAAAGACAAATCATACCCAACAAATCATAACCAGGTTGTCTAAAATCCAAAGAAGGGAGGCTGCAAATGAACTCTCTATAACCTTAATATGGCTTGGAACCATAAGATTGTGGAATCATTGTTTTAGTAAAGATCTTTAAAGCAATTGAATCTACCCCCTGTTCATCCTAAGAATCCAAATTGTAACATCTGCTACCAATGTCTGCCAAAGCTCTGCTTGAATGCATTCCATGAACAGGAACATAGTACTGCCCTGGGAATTTACCCTACAAATTTAGTACCAATGTGTGAATCAGACACATCTGATCCAAATATTCAGCTTGATTCAGACTTCCAGTTTAATTCACAAACTTGATCTAATTTGATTTGGACATTCAAGTTGAACAATGAAATTGATTTAATTCAAGCTTCCAAATCAATTTAGACAACAATTGAATCAGTTCATGGATTTAATTGAATCACCTTTAAATTAAATCTCCAAACCAAATATTTGCACAGCAACTATTGAAATGCTCCTTTTTTTTTCATACCATTAATTCTTCTAACAATCAATCCTAACTTTCATCTTAAATCCATTATGGTAAGAAATCTGCCACCCTAATTAAAAAGAAGAAGAAATTCCATAATAAAGTTAATCACCAGAAGCTGCTAGCAAATCAGAAGTATTCAAGCAAAGCATTCAAGCAAAGCAGCAGTAACATGTAATGGAGTATCACAAATGGTTCCACAGAGAACCCACTTATGTTTTGCCCACTGCCTCGTGGGTTATAGCACATGTGACATGTATATGTCCATGTTGATCCAGATATTTGCAAAAGGGTGATCTAGCTTCCAGCTGGTTGCCCATCACGACTTTCATCTTGTTAAGCTCTATGCAAGAGTTATTTCTTCTGCTAAAACGTTACCTTTCTTCTAATAAGTGTTATTAATCAGCACTCTTGGCATCTCATTCATTGGATTAATTGTTTTCAGTGCAGGTAGCAAAGAGAAATCACTGCTCTATGCTACATTACATTAGAGAAAGCAGTTTCTAAACACCTCCTTGTATAGTCATGCAGAAGGTTAAGCAGGACAATTGTATTCCCTGCGGGATAGATTGTACCCCTAATAATACATTTTTATACATGCCAGTGTGTAATAAAAAGTGGGTAATAGGTCTCCTTTCCTTCACAAAGGTGAATTGCTTTATTTGCCTCTTCTGGATGAATTTCAGTGAATAATGGGATGTATTCCTCTCATTTTTTAAAAAATAACATAAAAGGGGACAAAGTTGCAACACAATGAAAACCAAATAAATATATCACTCATAATCAGGGCTTGTTGACTTGCTGCCCCATGGTTAGAAAGAACATATATGTTTCTCACTTGCTCCAAACTCAAGAATATTATATATTGAGTTCCTTTCCCAACGATGAATTGTTACAAAGAACAAAGCAGAAACGACAAAGGAGAAGTGAATTTCATTACCATAATTTGATTTCCTTAATTCCACCACTATAAGCATGCTTAGCAACTTCAGTAAGCAAGAACAGATTGTATTGGAGAACATCTAGGGAAAAGGATCCCATAAAAGAATACGTGCCTCTGGCTACAAAAGGAAATGGACATAATCTATTCTAAGCTGGCGAACACAAGCACTTCATCGAATCACACGTTCGGTGGATACTTTTTTAAAAAAATATGGCTATTATTGATATACACCTATCTACATACATAACCAGTCTAAGGGCTTGGAACCAGCATTTTTTTTTCAATCGCACGTAAACAGAAAACAGATTTTTGCAACCACAGCATTTCATCCTTGATTCTAGACTCTCTTCAGCCTTATTTCCAATAAAGTAGTAATGAATTCCCTGGCCTATTGCCAAATTTGCTCAATTATCTCAATTACGCATTAGACGATTCCGTGCCATGCCATTTGTTGCCTTCTCACACGAGCGGAAAAATCAGCCTGCTCAAACTTGCAGCTCTTTGCCAGTTACGTGTTCAGCAGTAGCAGTGACTGCGCTTCATGTATCAATAGCCATCGGAGCTGTATCAAGGCCATTTGGGGAACAAGAGGGAGGAGAGAAAAAAAAAACACTCCAGGGATTCATTAGATAGCCTGATAATGTATTTGCCTGATGTGGTCAGAATAAGAAATGAGCTTTTAATAGTAATAATGAAATAATCAGCCTTGCTCCTTTGCTTGCCCTCATTTTTGCAACATTAAATGAGCAAACAGAGATATTTTAATTGATCCTTTCTTCCATCTAGGCTGAAGGCTGAAAGAGTCATGCATACTCTTGATACAAAGATGATCAAACAGTCACCTACTGGATACGTTTCTTACAATTTTTCAAGATTCCTGCTTCACCTGCCCACTATTGACTACAACTTCATTTTAGAAAAGAAAGCACAATTTTTAGTTTTCAAAAATACTTCTAACCCCAAGCACAATTTTTAGTTTTCAAAAATACTTCTGGGAAACACACAAGTCTCGTAAACTTTGTTGAAAATAGAAATGAAGTCTGCTGATTTGTTTGGAAGTGTTTTGACTTATATGTCCTTCCCTTAAAGAAAAGTGTAAGTTTAGGCAGCGCAAACATCTTTGAGGGACAGTGAAATAACAAGGAACAACTTTCTTGGTTTGCTTAGTAAGCAATAGCTGCTTTGGGATTGCTTATACTTGGGGAGATGTATGTCACAAAGATGCTGTTCAAAAGGCAATTGGATTTCTATTTTTTCCTTGAAAACATTTCACTACTTGTCTAAGAAGCTTCTTCAGTTCTGGCTGCATGGTGGGAAATGGAAGGATTTATACTCTTGGCAGTCAACTGGTTGATAGCATGCTGAAGTTTGGTCATTAGCTCTCTGGGAGTCGGTTGAGGCTATTTGTGGGGTTTATCTTTATCCTCAGAGTCACCTGAATTAGAGTGACTCAAATGGATGTGGAAACATCTTGGGACTGGATTGTATGGT
The DNA here is from genome assembly GCF_049901715.1 of Pseudonaja textilis. Taxonomy (NCBI): domain Eukaryota; kingdom Metazoa; phylum Chordata; class Lepidosauria; order Squamata; family Elapidae; genus Pseudonaja; species Pseudonaja textilis. The sequence continues at coordinate 11,518,225 of NC_142000.1, forward strand.
AGTCAGAAGATAGGTGGAGTCATATCTTCTTCCTCTGTTGAGAGAAGGCTGTTCAATTTTAATAAAGATGGCCTCTTTCCCTACTCCTTTGGCCAGAACTGAAGAATCTTTTTGGGTGAGAAGTTCCCTGGGAAAAATCCAAGGTAGTTGAGTTACCTTTTTAAGAACCCCTCTGTGACAAATATAACCTGGATGATTGAGAATGGATGTAATGGACAGTAGTGGAATTCATTTTTTTTTACTGCCGGTTATGTGGGTGTGGTTTGGTGGGGGTGGCTTGGTGGGCATGGCAGGGGAAGAATACTGCAAAATCCCCATTCCCTTCCCAGCACATTAACCTGCTTTCCAGCTCTGTTCTCCTGCACAAGACAACCAAGGAAGACCCAGCCAATCAGCTCGGGAGGTGGATAATAGATGGGGGCGGGGCCAGTCAGAGGTGGTATTTGCCAGTTCTCCAAACTACTCAAAATTTCCGCTACCAGTTCTCCAGAACTGGTCAGAACCTGCTGAATACCACCTCTGGGAATAGATGATCTCTGGGGGAAGAGATGCTGCTTAGGAAACAATCAGAAAAGAAAGAGAGGAGCTTCTAGAAACTTAACAGTCAGGGAAAGAAACTTAAGAAGCACTTGCCTTAATTAATCAGCTGGTTAAAAGTGGCAGTGGTAAGTTTGTACTTTCAGACTTACACGATTCTCTTAATATAGCCTTACAATAAAGTAGAGTTCATTTTCTGTCTGATTTAGTTGGGAAGGCTAAAATGAGATGAGAAGTAGTGTCAAATTTTATGAAGTGAAGTTACAACTGCAGATTTTATAGATGAGACGAGCATGCAAGAACGAATTTAAAAAGGAAAGTAGGTAAAGTATACAGAACCTCAACCACAAATGGCATTTGGAAGCCTAGGATTCTCCCTGCCATAGACTGGTGCACAAAATGCTACAAGCAGAGGTGAGATTCTACCAATTCACACCTATTTGCTAGAACCGGTTGTTAACATTCTAAGCAGTTTGGAGAAGAAATGACTGGCCTAATCCTGTAAGGAAGGCAGGAAGGAAACATTCTGGTGTTGCTTACAGAAACTGCCTCTCTGTTAACCCTTATTACATTCTTGGCAGGACTAGACTTCCTGTCTCAGGAACTTCCCCTCCTTTGCTGGTACTTTGCTTGTGTGGAGTGACCATTCAATGTTACAATGGCATTGGAAAAAGTGACTTATGACCATTTTTCACACTTACAACTGTTGCAGCATCCCCACAGTCATGAGAGGCCAGGCGAGGAGATGCTTGCCCCTTGATGATATTGAGTTGGCCATGCCTAGCCAATAATATGACCACCAAGCCATGTCCACCCAGCCGCATGACCACCAAGCCACACCCACCAACTAAGCCATGCCCACAGAACTGGTTGTTAAAAAATTTGAATCCCACCCCTGGCTAAAATCATATCATGTACAATTTGGCAGACGAGAGGACAGGGGAAAACATGGTGGCTGCATTTTCATTCTGAAGTTCTCTCATCCTCTCAGCTCTTGGTCCTTGGAAACGTCTAGCTGATTAATCCATCTGAAAGCAGAGGAGTAAGCAACGGATGACAGTTTGCATTAAATAATAATGTTTAAAAGACAAAAGCAACTACTGTGGGAATAAAAGAGAGACAGAGTGAGAGAGAGCCTTGAAAGGCTTTTCATCATTCATGCTTATTTTCCAGGAAAATTCAAAAGGACATTAAGTATATGAAGGTGGCATTGTTGTGCCTCACAGTTCATAATCAACTTAATTGCTTCCAACTTATGCATGATAAGTGAATGGCAATGTTAATCATCTTTAACTCCCTGGCCAGCAATTAATTTTGAATAGAGACCCTGTTTTGAAGTGAGCAAGACTGCAGGGTGAGCAATACTGTGACTTCTTATACAAAAGCAAAGAGTGGTTTGCATTTTTCAGCTTCTCTATTGTTAAATGAATTCCCCTGGAGATTCTTTAACTGCCCTCATAATATCTCGTTCTAGATAGGCATTGTCTAGAACTATTGGAGGTAGAAGAGGAAATGAATATGCAGGATTTTCAGTAGTCTACAAAATGCCTTCTGAATCTGAAGGACTCTTACAAACTTACTGTGAATACTGTGGATAGTGCAGACTTCCAAATATTGCCAAGAAGTCACCAGGAGTCAAAACTGGCTTGAATGCACCAACATATGTAACTGAAGTATATATAAGTATGCTGTATAATTGAAAAGGCACTGAGCAATAGGAGACAACCAGATCCATTCTTAGCACTTTCCTTTTCCTTTTTTCTCCCTGGTCTTTAGCCTTTGTTCCCTATTTCCTGCATCATGAACTCTTATCTACTCCCTCTATCCATTTCTTATATCCACAATTCTTGTTCTCAATATTCTCAGACTATCAAGAAAAGACAAATGAAGAGAGACAATTTGCCTGCGTATTCTTCTATCCTTAACTGGTCTCCGTATATTCTGTGATCTGCAAATTACAAAATTTGTTTGCACCATATTTGTTTGGGTTTCCTTTCCCAAAGAGTAATTCTGAGGATAAAGCCAAACATTGATCCATTTTGTGTGTGTGTGTGTGTGTGTGTGTGTGTGTGCGTGCATTTGTGTGTATATAAATTTGAAGTGATGATTGTTTACCACTACCCAATGAGAAGGAATGCCAGCAGCTTTTAATGGCACCCTTTCAATAACAAAAGTTTGCCAAAATCTAGCTGCAGACAACATCTAATTTTCAAGCATATTATAGGGTTCCATCTCTGACCATTTTTATTCTTATTATAGGTTTAGATTGAATCTGCTCTCCTGTTCTATGCCAATGATAAAAACGAACTCTCCATATGCTTAATTGCTGTCATAATGGGAACATTAAAGTTTGCCCTGGTTTGATATGACAATTGCTGTTGGTGGAATCGTTCCCTCATTCCCTTTAAATTTGGGTGGGGGGTAGAATAAAATGATGTGCCCCCCTCCCTTCCTGATTTTTGTGTGGGGAATGAATTTGGCACAGGAAGAAAAACAGTGCCTGTCCTTCAAAATACAGCTGAGCAGAAGGAGAAGAGAGAAAAAAACAGAGAAAGGCAATGAAGGGAAAGGCCAGCCTTGTTAGGAAGCCTGCATAAAGCAGGTTGGATTCATTTTTTCTGAAACACTTTGTACCATGGAAGCAGTGGTATTTTTTTTTCCTCACTAAGATGAAGAAGCATTGTGATTGTCTTCTCTTCTGGTTATAAGAAGTGTTGGATCAGGCTGCAGAAGTAAAGTGAATCAAAGAAATACTATGGCTTTTTCTCAGAGTTTAAGCATCAGAGGGCTGCTTTCTAAAAGCAACATTGGAAGTGAAGCACCGGCTTAAATCTTCATCCAGCCCAACTGGTTACTACAGGGGTACCTTGGTACGTGTCATTAATTGGTCCTGGGAGGCAAGAGGTGTACCAAAAATGATGAGTCCCAAACAAGCTTTTCCCGTAAAGAATAATGTAAATTTAATGCATTCCCAAACCAGAGACAATGCACATTTTAAAGATAATATTTAAAAAGATAGGTGTCAGGATTCCAGCAATCACTCTAATGAAATCATGATTCTTGAGCCAACTTTCGAAAAACTCCAAAGGATTCATTAGAGGTAACATAGTGGCACTGCCCTGTATGATGCCAACTCTAGCATACGTAATTTACAGTCATCTCTAACCCTGTTTCCCCCTCCCCCCTGGGTGTGTCATAAATCAGATTCTCCAACTGAGCACATTCACAGGCTGGGCGTCATCATTCACGTCCTCCAATTAAATATATTCCCACGCAGAAACCCTGGTATTTTAATTACAATCTTTTAAAGATAACATTTGGAATATACTTTTGCTTTCAACTGCTCTTCCAGATTTCCTTTTCTCCCCCCCCCTTTTTTTTTTAACGGCGACCACTAAAACAGGCATAGGAATATTTTCTGAGTTGACATTAGGGTTGTATATCATTACTTTACATGAGAAATAAACCTAAAAATTAATAAATACTTAAATAAAATAAAAACTTTATTTTACCTGTACAGATGAGAAAAAAGTGCAAAAATATGCAAAATGACAACAGAAGCTAAGATACGATTGACAGGGGATGTGCTTAGAACAGGAGCTGCCATGCGACTAATCTGTCAATCTTTGTTTCAGCTGGAAAGAGTAGAGAGTAATGAGGCAACTGACACCCACAAGTTCTAGCTTGCATGTTGAGTACCAAACAAATGACAAGTACTGGGACAAAATTTTCTCATCAAAATGCATTGCGAACCAAATTTGATGTGTTTCAAAGCAATTGAGTACTAAGGTGCCACTCTATCTCTGGAATAAGTGGAACAACTGCAATCTATGGCTACATCACAAGCTCCAAACATTTCAGGTTTAATTATCTTCCTTATTTCTCATCTACACCATCTGAAAAATAGAAGAGGAAAAGATATTTATGACATTTCTGTAACTGGAGTGCAGAAATCATGGATTTAATTCAAGGGAGTTGCAAAACTCCAGACAACTACTAGATGGCAGTAATGAGATGTCAACAATTCTGACACTTTGCTAGCTATCAGGTGGTTGTTCATGTTTTTGGGTTCCTGACCTGTAGCCCTAATTCTAGTCATGACGTGGTTGAGTGTTGCATGCATGTGCCATTTTTTGTTGACCATACTCTCAGCCTGTCCAATGGTCCAGAATTACCTTAACTGACCATGTTTTAATTAGATTTAAAGAGAAGACATTAGGAGAGAATTTACACATTAGGAAGACTAAGCAATCAGGAAAGTTTCAAGGGAAACAAAAGAACAAACAAAACTTCCAGAAAACAAACAATGAGATGAATGTATTTCCCATTGGATGGTTGAAAGTGGTGGTAGAATCTTGAAGATAAGACCATTTCTGGACTTATCCTTTTTCATGTTTATTCAGCTTAAATATCTACAAGCAACACATATATCAGGAAAAGGTTAAGGAAAGTTGAATATTATTTACTCATCTAACTTATTATTGCTTAACATGTGGGATGACAGCTGACACTCCGATGGAGAATGGCCTGACTCATCATTGTATCCTGTTTAATTAGAGATGCCAAGGTCTTCTATACAGGCAATCCTTGACTTACAACCTTTCAATTAATGATGATGCAAAGTTACAATGATGCAGGGGAAAAAAGTGACTCACAACTGATCTTCACACTTATGATGAACATGGCAACTCCTTGGACTTGCCATGTTTGTGATTGTGGTTGTGGTTCAGTGGCCTGACAACTGGCATGTATTTATGAAGCTGTAGAATCCCAAGATCACATGAATACCATTGGCAACCTTCCTAGCTGGCTTCCAACAAGCAAAGTCAGTGGGGAAAGCTGGAGTCACTTAATGACTTCAGTGATTCACTTAAAAACCATGGCAAAAATTGGGATTGCCTCATATAGTAACCACCCTGCTTAGCAACAGAAACTCTGGTCCCAACTGTTCTCATCAGTCAAGTGTCAACTCATAAAATACGGTCTTTTTAGAGTTGCCAACAGAAAGGAGGGGAGGGGGGTAGCAGTGTGGCAGCTTGGAAATCGAAAGTGCATTCCATAAATAGTTTTTCAAAGATAGTAACCAGGTGACTAAAGTTTCTGCCATGCAAAATTTTCACTGGAGAGCCTGATTGATGACTCTGGGCTATGGATGCGTCCCATTGGAGAATATGAATTATGATATACCCGGGGGTGGCGGGAAAACCAGGGTCAAGGGTGACAATGAATGATGTGTCTCAGAGTCAGCTACACCCAGGCAGTGCTGGACATTTTAACACCCAATAAATCCTTTTGAAATTTTGGAAGTTTGGCTTGAGACTCATGATTTAATTGGGTAACTGCCGGAATCCTGGCATCAAGGATTTCCTGTAAGTTCTTTACGTCAAGCTTTGACTATTGATTTTAGCTGAACTTTCTTGGTGCTTCTCTTTCAAACCACTGCTATTGACAGCAGCCAATAAATAAAAATCAATTTCACTGAATCTGCTGAAAATAATAGCTTCTTTGATTTGCTGCATTCTAGTTAATCTTTAGTTCTTATTTTTTAAAAATGGAATTATAAGAAGGGTTGATGGGTTTCATTTTTATTTGTTCTTTATTTTTGTTTTTCCTCCTTCCTTTTTGTCCCTGTCTTTTTCTGTTCCTTTTTTCCCCTCTTCAATCTGCGGTTTGAGGGTTGGGGATTATCTTCTTTTATTATTATTGATTAAACTGCTCTGGAAACTGTTTCGACTAAAAAGCACAGCAAAAGTGCTTTCTCAGAATAAACAATAGTGCAATTTTTAATATGATTATTGATCTCAGTAATTGAAAGTGGCATCTCTCAGGGTTCCTTGGAAGACACCCACTGCCTGCATGATGGGAGTCAAAACTGAGTTCCTGCATTAAAGCGCTTCAGAAAAATAATTTCTGTGGTCGTGTGATATACTCCACCAAAGATAATAATATTCTATTCTTTCAATGTAGCCTTGAGCTGTCAAATGCCAATCATGACTGATAGATCTCCAGCTTTCCAGAAGGCAAAGGTATTAATCATTTATAAGCTACATTCTGTAAACGTAAAAGCAATCAGGCGTACATTAAGGCCTGTCTAGGAACATTTACCAAGAGTCCATTTATTTTCAATTGATTTGAATGTGAATCATGTTTCTATGTCAATCCTACAATTTACCCCAATCAGACCACATATGCAGATTGCAACTGATTTCATTTATTTGCATAAAGAGTCATGTTGTATGTGATTTTTGAATTCTGGCCACAGATGATCCATGTTACTTTAAGGTTATTTATCTAATGTGCAGTTAAAGACGCTGGTCTCTCTCTTTCTTATACAGCTGACATTCAAATAATCTATGTCTTATATCTTCCATGTCTGGAGCCCCACAAATTCAAGTGTGTTCATTATAAGCGGCTCATACCAGTATAATTAGTGGCTGTGTTAAACAAATCATGATTCAAATAACCATGGCTTCCATATAACATGTAAATGTAAGTTATGTAAGTCTTAGTAATTCTATCACTCTCCTCCATATCAGCTGAATTTCTACTCCTCTTTTGATTATCTCAATGGCCAGAAGTGTCCATGGTAGGAAGATAAGTAGATAGGTAAGTAGGTAGGTAAATAGGGAGGTACGTAGATAGATGGGCAGACAGATGGATAGATGAGAGGGACAGACAGACAGATTTAGATATGCAATGTTACTCAAGAACAATACTGATTCCCCTTTTGGTTAATACATCAAGAAAGTGTCATGTGAACTATAAACATCAAACCATTTAATTTTATTTTCCATTTGGGGGTGAGAGAATGTGAGGCAGTGATTCTTCGTTCCTTGTTTTCACCACTACAAGACCGGGGGAAGACAATACATTCATGAATAGTTTTCAGAATAGCTTTTTTTGAAGGATTGGGGAACAAACATGATCGTGAGTAGAAATAATTTCCAAGAGTCAGGAAGGAACAATGAAGTATGAGAACACCCCACACTATTTCTCTTTCCTTTGCTTTTAAGGTTCCTAAAAGAAGAACAACAAAAATGAGAGGAAGAAAGAGAACGGATTATAAGAGAAAATGAGGAATCCGGTCCAACTCTTTACAATGGCATGGTTCTCTTCTTCCTGGTTACCCCCAGAGTTTACACTGGAAAAGTTCTCCCTCCAGGGCAGCTGTAAAGCACTAACCCTTATTCCCATTCTCTCGTTTCCAGTTTTATCTCACCGACATTTATATATGCCAAGACTGAACATGCTCATTATGAGTGTTTATTAAACAAAAAGGCTACTAGTGGTATGGTAATTAATCAGTCAGCGTTGATTAAAGCCCTTGATGAAATGAAGCACGAGCTGTATGAAAAATAATTGAATGAAATCATAGAATTCATGAATCATCTCCAGAATGCACATTTATTAAAGCAGAATTCATCACAAATGTATTTTGTCAAGCAGGTTTCTGTGCCCCTGGGAGACTTGACTAGGGGATAGAGGTAAAAGAGACCAGATGTCCTCATATTTATACTGAATAGGCGAGGCATCCATTAAATACCATGTACAGCTGCATACTATTCCCAAGCATTCTGAGGTGTGAGTTTCTATTGCAGAATTAACTTAAAAGATGGATTTACAGCAGATGGGGATCAAGAATGCTTTAGCCCTAGCATTGACAATTTGACATCATTTTTGATTTTTGACTGGTGACAAAAGTCAGGTTAGTGCTGAGTAGAGTGCTTTGTTTTTCCTCTATTAAATTCACGTTTTCAGAGAGGGCGTGCTTTAGAAATGGTATTAAAGAAAGACACCATTTCTTTATGGGGAACCTGAGAGACATGTACAAAAATTGTGTTTCCAATGGGCTCCAGTTTTCTTGGAGGCCTGTGATCCAAGAGAAGACCTCAAAATACCTTCTCCTATGTATCTTTTTCAGAAGGGATGTTATGGTCATAGCTAGGGAAATTGTCCTTGAAAATCTGTGGGAAAATTTATCCTATGCTGGAAGAAAAAGAATTGAGGTCAATACTGAGAAGGAAGGAAATTGTTTCCTTCCTTCCTTCCCCTCCTCTCTCTTTCTTTCCTTTCTTTCCATTTGTATGTCTCCCCATCTCAAATTATGACTCTCATTTATTGAAGAATCACTGGGTTCTATCTCAAAAGTTTTTTCAAGAGGCTTTTCTTTGGACACATTTCACTTCTTTAGAGGTGAAGAAGCTTCTTGGATGAGAAGTGAAACATCTTCAAAGAAAAGCAGTTGCCTCTTGAAAAAGTACCTTTAGGACAACTATGACCTGGATGACTGAGAATCTCTATAGACAGTGGCTTTTATAATGTGGGAAAAGTAGATCATTATTTGAGACAAAAGATAAGTTGAAATCGAAAATGAAAAGTTGTGTGAAAAAGCACAATTGGTTGACATGTCTACAGGCTTGCTAATGATTGGCTTTTATTTTTAGTACTTTGGAGCTTGCCTTGATCAGGAATGGAAACAATCTCAACTGGAAGTCTTCTTGTTTCACACATGGATGGAAACATGTTAGCAAAAAACAAACAAACCCCTAACCCTTACTATCAAATTAATCTTTGTCCATCAGGCAACTACTAAAGCAGGGGTCTTCAAACTTGACAAGATTGTTGGTGCAGAGAGGGCTGAGATTTAACATTTTTCTTCCCAATGACAATTAGGATGAAGAACTTTGTGAATCCACTTATGTCATCTTCTGAAAAGAGTAGAGACCTTTGCATAGATAAGCAAACTCTGTTGCCAAAGCACGTTGATTTACAAGATAATAAGTAGAAGTGTATGCATAGTTATGAACACATGAAATGGGTACATATAAGAAAAATAAAAGAAACAATAGGACAGGGACGGTAGGCACGTTGGTGAGCTTATGCATGCCCCCTACAGACCTCTTAGGAAAGGGGTGAGGTCAATAGTAGACAGTCTAAGGTTAAAGTTTTTGGGGTTTGGGGAAGAAACTACAGAGTTAGGTAGAATATTCCAGACATTGACCACTCTGTTGCTGAAGTCGTATTTCCTGCAATCAAGTTTGGTGCGGTTAACCTTGAGTTTGTATCTATTGTGGTGCTCTTGTGTTGTTATGGTTGAAGCTGAAGTGTTCATTGACAAGTAGGACATTGCAATGTATGAATTTATATACCATACTTAGATCAGACCAAATTCAAGGTTTTCTAGGTCTAGAATTTCAAGTCTGGTGGCATAAGGTATTCTGCAACAAGTAGAGGAGTGGAGAACTCTTCTTGTGAAATATTTCTGGACTTTCTCAACTGTGCTAATATCAGATACGTAATGTGGGTTCCAGACCAATGAGCTGTATTTGAGTATTGGTCTAGCAAATGTTTTGTATGCTCTAGTTAGTAGTGTGATATTACCAGAGAAAAAGCTATGTAGGATTAGGTTAACGACTCTTAATGCCTTTTTGGCTATGTAGTACAGTGGGCTCTAGCACTTAGATCATTAGAGATGAGTATTTCAAAGACCTTGACAGAGCTTGGATCATCAACAAGATCTTGACTTGAAATTGACTGAGATGCTCATGTACTTTCTGCAAGAAATGGGCTACAGTGAGGCCACCTGGACTTTGGGATTGGCATGTGGGAAATGGGCAGTTAAGAAATAAGAAATATAACAAAGAAACAAACAAATCTGGAAATCGTTTCACCTTCCTGTGGAGTTGATCTCTTGGTTTGATCTACCTGATAGGCAAGACATCTTCATTATGGAATGAAAATGCATGAAATGTTGGCAACATGATGTTTCCTTTTAAGATTAGAGAGAGAGATTTGGGTTCATGACTGGGGAAGGAAAGGTTAAACCTTCCTTTCCCACATACTACGATCCAGAGAAGAACTGGACTTTTATATCAGGTTTTTTTAAAAAAGCTGACCCTGTTACTAACAATAAATTTAGTGATGTATATAACCTTCTGTTACATGTTTCTTTGCACCTATAGCCATTAAAATCAGTGCAGGGCTAGATTTGCAAATGACTAAGAAAATATCTTTTAATTTAATTTAAAGGGTAATATTATATAACAACAATGGCCCCTAGAGTAGTGTGCTTATATTCAGATATTCCCAGCTTTTTTAGAACAGATTGTCCAAGTATCTTCTAAAAAGTCTTTAATGCATTGTTAGTTTTTCACATTTTTCAGCATTTTTTTTAGCATGAGGTGGAGTTCCTAAGCTATTACCATGATGTAAATGACCGTTAATGAAATTTATGGCAAGAATTTAGAATTAAGCATTTTAACAGGACAATATTTTTCTATGCTATCGCTCCATTTATCTTCTAGATAAGACAAATAATTAGAAAGATCATGTTAAATGATGAGATCTGTGCCAAATTAATGGTGGCTAATTAATTGCAAGATTATGGAGAGAAAAGAGAAGAGACTGGTACAACATTTTGGGAATATAAAGAAAGATGGTAGGTTTAACTTCAGAAATTGCAGATGCAGATTCTTGCTGCAGTTATTATATGATGGTTTAGCCAGATGTTGCAATCTCTTCTTTGCTTTTGAGCACATACAGTATGGTGTAATGGTTATATAAGCCATCCTGGTAATGGGCTCCCTCAACGTAAGGCTGGATCTGTCTCTAAGACTATTCCATAGGACTATTAAGACCTGGCTTGTTGAAGAAAGAAAGAAGAAAGTCTGAATAAAATTGAAACTTTTGCAAGACAGTAGAAGCAAGGGAGGATTTGGTCTCCCAGATTGGGAACTTTATTATCAGACCACAGATGTGACAAGGCTTAAAGATTGGGTAAATTTAAATAATAAAAGAATGTTAACCATAGAGGGGCACAACTTGCAGATTGGATGGCATGTGCTTATTTGGGAGAGGAAAAACAAATTACATTCATACTTTCAGAGACACCAAGTTAGGGACACCTTGTTAGCTTCCTGGGAGAGAATCAAGAGAAATCATTATATGAAAATTCCAACATGGTTATTGGCTATGGAGGCAATAGTATATCCTAATAATGTCATAGATTTAAATAAATAGTTAGATATAAAGAATTATTAGATGAGCAAGGAGAATTAAAATCAAACCAAGAATTGAAGGTACAAGGAATAGAGATAGATTGGTGGCCTTATCTGCAAATTCAAACAAGGTATAAGAAATATATGGAGCAATGTGAGATATACAAAGATCAACAGGAAATAGATAAAATATTACAGGGACGGGGGCGGAATGATTACTAAAATATATAACTATCTTTTAAGATTGAGAATGGAAGAAACAGTAAAGGAGACTAGAATAATTTGGGCAATTTTTTTTTTGGATATAGTATTGATTGGGAAGTACTATGAGATTTTGTTCTGACCCAAACCTTGTTCCAAGGAAACAAACACCTCACAGAGGCAACAGCAAAACTTTTTAATGTTTATTTATGAATTCCATTCCTTCACGGTTAAAAGGCTGTTTCAAACTAATTGTCTCTAATAAGAACGAGCCTTGCCAAGGTTGTGCAAGGTTGCCAAGAACACTAGATAAAGTTACTAAGAAATATTTCAAACACAAAGAGTCCCCCAAAACCAAGCAAGATATTCCGGACGTCCACAAGTCTTGAGTGCAAAAGCTTCTTTGCTTCTTGCAAAGAACTCTTGTTTCTCAGCTGGCTTTTAACTCTTGAGGGAGGGGCCATTACCTTGCAGCCTTACTCCTGAGTCGTCCGTGCTGCTGCAGCTGCTCTTTCCTTCAAGCAGCCCTGCATGCACATGCACTGGGCACAGGCTCCTCGGGGACCTCTTCAAAACTGCTGCCAGCCTCCATGATCTCTGAAGGTAGCATTCCACTCCCTGGTGGTCTTGGCCCCATCCCTGCATCACACGCAGGCCCCTCATCCGAGTCCTCACTCTCCAAGACCTCAAACATCCACATCTGCTGCCGGTGAACCACAATAGATTTGGAATTTATGGTATAACTGGTTGGGAGGTAGATGCAAAGCAGATGGATGAAAGGTATGTAGGAGTTATGGTAAGATGAAATAATACTGTTTATAACCATGCAAATCACTATGTAAATAATTATGTGAATATATGCCTTAAATTGAATGTAGGAATAACTGTAACAATGCTTAGTAGTAACCTACAAATTTAGAAATATGTCGATGTAAGTGAACACCGGTATGAACAAGCTGTAATGAGTGGAAATGTGTTTTTAATTTTGAAAATATGTTCAATAAAGATTATTAATTTAAAAAAGAAAAAGACCTGGCTTGTTGAAGCTGTTCTTCTGAAAGTAAGTGAGAAATGATATGCCTTAACTGTTATTTGACTACAGGTACTCCTCAACTTTCAACCATTTGTTTAGTGACTGTTCAAAGTTACAATGGCACTGAAAAAAAGTGACATGACCATTTTTCACACTAACGATTGTTGCAGCATCTCACAGTCACATGATCAAAATCCAAATGCTTGGCAATTAGTATGTATTTATGATAGTTGCAGTGCCTGGTGGTCATGTGATCCCCCTTTTGCGACCTTCTGACAAGCAAAGTCAATGGGAAAGCCAGATTCCCTTAACAACCATGTTACTAACTTAACAACTGCAATTAATCACTTAACAGCTGTGGCAAGGAAGGCAGGGGTGGGATTCAAATTTTTTAACAACCGGCTCTGTGGGCATGGCTTGGTGGTCATGTTATTGGCTGGGCGTGGCCAAATCAACATCACTCACATCAAGGCACGCATCTCCTTGCCTGGCCTTTCATGACTGTGGGGATGCTGCAACAGTCGTAAGTGTGAAAAAGGATCATAAGGCACTTTTTTCAGTGCCATTGTAACTTTGAATAGTCACTCCACACAAGCAAAGTAGCAGCAAAGGAGGGGAAAAAAACTCCAGAGAAGTTCCAGAGACAGGAAGTCTCGTCCTGCCAAGAATGTAATAAGGGTTAACGGAGAGGCAGTTTCTGTAAGCAACACCAGAACGTTTCCTTCCTGCTTTCCTTACAGGATTAGGCCAGTAATTTCTTCTAAAAACTGGTTCTCTCAACTGCTTAGAATGTTAACAACCGGTTCTAGAAAATAGGTGCAAACTGGTAGAATCCCATCCCTGAAGGAAGGTCATAAAATGGTTCAAAACTTAACAACAGTCTTGCTTAGCAATGGAAATTTTGGGCTCAACTGTGGTTCAATTAAAAGATAGTCATGTCAGTCACACATTGTTTCTAACTCCATATCCTGTTGAACTGTCATCAGTAAAAAAAAAATGAAGGATTAATCCAGAACCTAAGGGCTAGATTTCTCTAGTCCTCTGAAACATTCAAGAGGATTTTGTAAAGCTAAGCTTGGTTTTAAGAATAACGGATAACAGAGTTGAAAAGGACCTTGGAAATCTTCTAATCCAGCCCCTTGTTCAAGAAAGAGATCCTTTCAAACAAATTGCGGTCCAATCTCTTCTTCAAAACCTCCAGTGATGGAACACCCACAACTTCGTGAGGTAAACTGTTCCATACATTAATTGTCTTCACTGTCAGAAAAAAAATCCTTAGTTCTAGGTTGCTTTTCTCCTTGATTAGTTTCCAACCATTGTTCTTGTCCTGCCCTCAAGTGCTTTGGAAAATAGGTAGACCCCCCTCTTCTTTGTGGCATATTCTGTGGTGAAGTTTTCCAAGTGTGGTCTTACTAGAAGAAGAGGATCGATTGATTGGATTGGATTAGATTTATACATCTTACAAATACAACTCTAAGCACTTAAAAATAGGATTTAACAAGGCAATACTGTATTTTACTGTATAATATTTACAGTAAATAAAAATACATTTCCTAGCCAACTAAAACACAAAGTGGCTCCCCCCCCAAAAAACTGTAACCCAGCAGTGTGGACTCAGTTATTCTCCTGGCCTCCATGCTGGAGAAATCAGCCAGATCTTCAAAGCCTTCCCAGAGATAAGCCAAGTCGAGGCCAATGCAATCATAGGTGGGATGATGTTCACTTTTTAAAGGTTCGTTTTTATTTTATGAAAAATCAGCACAAGTTGACTTGAAGTTTGGTGGAATCAGTTGAAGATTACTAATTACCTTTTCTGCAGAGTGTTTCTGCTGCTTATTATTTTCCTCTCTTGCTGGGAGCGCAAACCTTGGAAGATGCTGTGCTGTGTTTAAATGTAGGATGCGTCACTCACATTGAAAGAATGTACAAGCAGCTGGGAATCAAGCAGAGGGAAACAATCACATTTTGCTCAGCTGAAGATAAATGTTTGCCACTTATGAACTTTAGGAGGGATGACATTTTGTCAGATTCACTTGCCAGATCATTATGATGCCAACACCCTTCCAACTGTGGCTATATAATGCTTCTAAGTGATCAATGGGGGAAGTGAATTGGGACTGGGAAAGGAAGGAAGGAAGGAAGGAAGGAAGGAAGGGTTCATTATAAGCAAAGACACACTGCCAAAAAAGAAAAAAAAATCTAGAAAATAACCCACAAAAAGCACTCCCAAAGTTCAAATTCTTTGATCCTGTTTTTAAAATTCTGCATTATGTTTAAATTATTATTTTAAATATCATAGACTGCCCAGGAACCCTCAAAATCCATTGAATTCCATTACATTCCATTAAAATGAATTAAAATTGTCCTCCTTAATCTCCATCCTACTGAAGATGAACCATAACTTTCCAATATAGAAGGGGGCGGGGAGGAATAGCCCTTTCATGTGAGGATTTTGTGATGCCATTACATGCTGTTTAAACAATAATTAACTCAGGGTAGGCAAAAAGGTTGGCATGGAAATTGAAGGATGCTTGCGTGGGAAACAGAGATTTTGTGGGAAATAAAGATACTACCAGGAAGCTGGCATTTTGCCTTGCAGTGTACCAACTTGTTGAGCAACATACATAACAAAAATATCCGAAGGTAAAGCAAAAAGCATGGAGGGTGAAAAAGAAATATCTCCAGCACATCAGTGTTCATTCAGTCAGATAGCACATTCATGGATTGACAAATACATGAAATTATAAGAAAGTAAGAAGAAACTTGCTGGACCAGATCAAAGTTCTAATAGCCTAGCATGCTCCTTTTTCAAATAGTGGTCAACCAGATACATCCAGGACATGACAACGATTGCCTGCTCTCAACAATTGGTATACAATGGTCCTGTTGAGTTGGCAGATCCCACACACATTGATAATTTTCTCTTCCCTCAGTTTGCTCAATTATCTTTCAAGTATTCTATAACTATGAAGGCCAACAAGTTATACAAAGTGCTATTTGAAGAAAATGCTCTTATGCCCTGGAACTTTGTACTATATAGACATTTTTTTAATGTCTGCCTCAGAGTTCTTCTGTACCATAATCTGAGCAAGAGGAGAGCAGAGAAAACAAGGGAGAGCATCTAACACTTTTTCCATGTATCTTATATTCCGTTTCTTCTGCTGCTTTCCTCTTAAGGATCACCTATGCACAAAATTCTCCTCTCCAGTGAAGGAAGACAATTGGGGGGAACATCTCATGTTTTTTTTTTCTCTAGAGGGAGAAAAGATTACTGCTTTGTAGAGGTTTGTTTGCATATTCTTATGGTTCAGCTGGTTTGGCTTATTAATAGAACCATAATTCAGGTCACATATTAGCAGAATGTAGCAACTTCTGTTAATTCTGTTGCTTTTGCTTTGGTAACACAAAACAAAATTTTACTTACTGTAGTTGTTATTTCTATTGTACCTGCAAATATTTCCTCTACTTTGAAAGTGTCAACCTACACATAGGCATACACACACACACACACACACACACACACACACACACACAATGTCAGACATGCCCCATCCATTTTAAATAAACATGAGGTCACACAACTCAAGATTCTCAAAGCTATTATAGAAAATTGCAGCTTTTGTTCCCTTCCAAATCCCAATGTTCACATGAAAGCTCTATCCATATAATTAAGAGGAGGTCAGTTTAAAAATGAACCATCCTTACTTCCAGCTGCAACTTGACCTCTGCAGGTGGTAAATGCTGAATGTAATTCACCTACTTTTCCAAACACAAAAATTCTTCTTTGAAATTCTCTCAAAAAGTGCAGAAAACAATCATCCCTGCCAGAGCTAGAACAGCAGAGCGTGTGACTGCTAAGAAGTGTGAATTCACCAACCATCCGCGTGTATATTCTGCATTCCCAATCACATAAAGACTGAATCTTAGATGAGTCTTTGGTAGTCCATAGAAAGTCACTCAAGTTGATTTGGCTCATGAGATGCCCTGATTGGTTCTAGATAGATGGAAAAGCAACAGATTTTCCAATATTCACCACGGTTATCTTCTCTCAACAAGTCCAATTCTCTGTCTTGGTTATCAAGATTTCAATAACTAAAACGCCAATAACTTCAATAACCTCAGCTCTTGTGAACAGGCTGATCCAGGGTGGGATGTTGCATCCTTATTTACTCAATTGTCCCCGTAGGAACCATGTCAGTTCACAACCTCAGTGTTACCATTGGTGACAGCTTTGGCTGATTAGATTCCCTTTCATGCCAAATAGTCCCCATATGAGTTAGTCAAGATTAGAGCTTGAAACCAAGTGCAAAACAAGTTCTCCCTAACAAGCTAAAGTTCTGGCTGAGGCTCTCTAAGGCTGTAACCTCCGACCTGTACGCCACCCTTGCATGGAGCTCATTTGATCTGTAAATGCTAAGGTGAGTTTGGGGGTTTTCTTGTTGTGATAGAATTCTGGCACAACTCCAGCATTGCTCCAATTGTTCAGTGCGAGAAAGACAAAGAGGAATTCAACAAGTGTTTCAGTTCTTTATTTGCTTACACACAAGAGACCGAATCTTGTCAGACTAAAGTTTTACTACCCTAATGAATATACCCTGGTAGATTCTAGGAAGTGACTGTCCTTATTCTCTTCCTCTTTTACCTATCTAGTTCTCAACTGTGTTTTTGTCTCACACACCCACAGCTCCCCCTCGGTGGGCACCACCTCTCACGCACAGGATTTGAAGTAAACATCTTCTGTGATGTATGGCAGCTACATAAGTATTATTAATGACAAACCTATTGTTGAACAACATATATGTCATTATCATACTCAGTTCTATGTATAGCTTAGAAATGATACATATTCCCAGTTTGGAATTTTGAGCAACTGTGAATGTAACTCTCCTTTGCTAGTAGAAAATGCAAACAAGTATATTATAATTTGTGATGAACTTCTGTACAAAATCAAAATGCTTAAGAAAAATATGACTTTTTTCTTTCATTTTGTGTTTTCAAAATATATTGGCTTTATTAGCTTTAATCTCCCAATACTTTCTTCCTTATATCATGGAAGTGCTGTTGGCATTTAGAGAGATCTTGGATAAAAACTTAGACATAGATGTCCTTACTGATAAACATGGTACAAAAAATAAAATGTTATATTTTGACATGTTTAGATTGATTTCTGAATGTTTTCTTTGTGCCAGGAATAAATTGTATGGAAGCAGGATTATGTATTTGTGAATAAGGTTGCCCATTTTTATATCACCAAATAGCCCATTTTAGGAAGATGCTTCCAAAATTTCATATACATCCATCCTTTCCAAGACATAGATTTACAAGGACATTGTAGTAGAAGGAATGGCAGAACCTGGGGGCAGGGTCAAAAGAGGAATCATCCTAGAATCTCTATGTAGTTATAAGTTGACTAAGTCTAAACCTTCTTGAATTCTATCAACATTTATCTAGTGCTAAAATAGTGCTAACCATTAAGAATATATTCCTGTGCATAAACATGAGCAATAAATCAATTTAATTAGAACTTCATGTATCGTTCTGATCTTTCATTCCTGATAGACATGATTTGAATCAATCTAAATAGATTCAGAAAGTTGACTGAAGTCCTTCAAAATCTCATCTATGAATGGGTTTGCTTGTTTATTTTCATGCAACCCTGCCCCCCATACTCACTTTCATACTCACTTCCCATTCTTATCATACTCATTTCCAATTCCAAATCACCATTTATTTGAAATTATTTTCATCTGCCTTAATCAGTGTGATGGATAACTTTGTGGAAACTATAATTAATTGACGCAGTGGTTTGACATAAGACATAATTGACAAAATGCTTTGTGTACAATTTTATCTGAATACAAGGAAGGAAGTAATTAATCCATCATTAATTCTGAATGCTTGCAAATTCTTTGAAATATGCTGCTATTCATTCCAGCCTCTTCAACAAAACTAAATCTCAGACGTTTCTGACTTTAGCAGTTGTTAATAAGTATTAACAATAATTGTCAGGAATAGAGATAACACCTATTGATATTGCATTACAGACCCTTTCTGAGTGTTCAGATTTGGGGTTAGATCCAAATTAATCAATTAAATCAATAAAACGTGGATAATTAATAGATGGTACAAAATGGTACAAATTACAAGATCTCCTATTGAGACAGTATATTCAGAACAATGAAAATAATAATTCAGTTTCATTTCTTCTAAGATTTCATTAATTAATTGTTGACTTCTCCATGTACTCAGTGTTCCTCTCTTCCCCATCTTTTAACTCTGCTTATTTTATTGTTGTATTAAAAATATCATCCTCCACCAACCCTCCCTTTTAAAGCATGTATAAATCTAAATAATCATTTTATAAAGTAGTAAAGGCAGGATAAAAATCTATCTAATAAATAAATACATTTCTATTATTTCTTCCCTAAAGTGTCAAACCAGGCAATTCTTCAAGTTACATACTTTATGCCATTTTGTTTTAGCTGTAGGACACAATTTGATCCCAAATTTCAAATATTACAACTCCCAGTGTACAAAAATATAGTTTTCATGGCAGTATATTAATATTTATATTAAGAGGTCTCTCTCTTATAATGTGTTCTTTGCAAGCTAGTGCTATGAAGAAGATGGAAGAAATTCTAAAGTACAGTATATATCTGTAATCAACATTCTGTAGTTCAGTGAAATAAGAAACTAAAATTTGAAGGGGTACTTTGTAAGTATTTCACTGTCTTAACCATCGTTAGCATCTTTGCTGGATGTACATATCACCATCTGATGAATGAATCATTGGTAGCATGAGAAATTTGAATATGCATGTGGAATATTCCCCGCAGACTTAATATTCCCACAGTCAATTGTGCTAGTTAAAGAGTGTAAAGAGTGAGTACAAAATACCATTGTTCATTCTTAGGACCACTTAACATCCTTTTTCAGTGCAGCATAAGTGATTCCATATGGTGCGTAAAAAGAGAAAATGGAGCACAGCAGGAAAATTAAGATGAAATGATATGTAGCTCACAGAAGAATTCTGACTTATAAACATATGGAATCAACAAGCCCAGGTTTCAGAAAATGGCTTTCCCTCTATATCGAGCTTAGCTTTAGCACAGCTGCAATTAATATCCAGGGAGGCTGAGGGAGGAATAGGGGGGCAGGAATGCGCTTGCAAAACTTTTCCATATCTTTCCTTCTAATTCTATTTTTATTGCGCGGGTGTTTTTTTTTTTAACCACGGAGATGAATTATGAAGGATTTGGAAGGAAAACAAAAAATAAAACATTTCATGCTGCAAGGTAATATATAAAATTGTTGCCATTTTGATTTATACATGTGAAATATGATTCCAGCTTTTCTTTTGCAGCCAGGAATGAGGGTACAAATAGCCCATCTCTTCTCCCTTATGCCAACCTCAATCCACTTCTTACTTCTTCATCCTCCTCTCCTTAATCTTCTGAGCTTATATTTTAGTTTAATTAAATTATGAGTGATCTGAATGTCCTCCTGACTTTCTCAGCTCTGTCAGCAGGCTTTAAAAATGAGGAGGGGCCCTTCTTCATATCCTTGGGAGGTCTGGACAAATTAGAAGGATTTTTTTTAAAAAAGTGGAATTATACTGTTAGCAATCTGCAGCAAAAGGGAGCTTTTCTTTCCTCTTTCTACTCCTTGGCTTTCTTTTATAACCTCAGTTGCACATCCTTTCTATTTTCATTTATTTGATCTTGTTTATAAGCGACAAAATTCAGAAAAAGTGAGAATACACCCCCAAAAAACTGGTCCCCAAATTCCCAAGACTTCAAACCAGCTAACTTTTCTTTGCTAGGATTGCAAAACTCCAGCTGAGCATTGACAGCCAGTAACAATTTTTTTTTTCTTAGCCATTTCACTGCCATCTAATCACCACCTGAGTTTCTGCATCCTGGAAATATAATGCATTTTAAGAAAAGTTAGCTCATATGTGCTGGTTTTGTCCTCTGTTGGTTCCTTTTCAGTTAATTATTAAAGATGCTCATGTGTTGTTGAATTATATTTCAAATCAGAATAACAGAGTTGGAAGGGACCTTAGAGGTCTTCTAGTCCAACCTTCTGCTCAAACAGGAAACCCTATACCTTCTGGTTTGAGCTTCTTTGGTGACCGAAGGCTTCAATCCGTGCTTGCCGCTGGAGCGCCCCGAGCTGGCTGGTTTCGGGGCTAAGCCACCCCGTAGAGGTGGTGAAGAGGGGGGAGACTGCCTGCAGGGTTGAGGAGAGCCGCATTTCTCCTCCCCAGCTGGCCATTACTCCCTTTCCTGAAGGCGGTTGAGGTAGTGGTCAGGAATGGCCACCACAAAGAAGAACTCAACTGGAAAAGAATGTGCAGGAGGAAGATAAGTAGAGAAAGTTTTGGTTGACCGGGTCAAACAGCAAAAGCAACAAATAAGGTATCCTGGAATTTAAACTTAACAACATTGTTCCCAAAGAAGATTTTGAAGCTGCAAAGGAGAGAGAGAAGGGAAAGGATTAGGTTTTTTTTCTTCCCTTCCTTATACTGACTTAAGCTAAGAGACTTAAACAAGAAACTGAAAAAAAAAATCCACTTTGACCTTAATAGGCATCTAAGCTGAAAATAAAAGTCAAAGGGATAATAAAGATTTCTGGACATTTAAAAGTTTTTAAAAAGCTGGAAAGGAGAAAATAAAAGAATAGAAGAGCAGGATCTGGAAAAATGGAGGAGACTGCCTGGAATTAAGGAATGGAACTCTAATTAAAAGAAACTTACAGTGAAATTTTAACAAGATTCCTCAAAGATACATTTTAATGGAAAATTGGTAACAAAATAATAGAACCCCAGGAAGAGAAAGTGGAAAAAAGAAGCAAGTAGAAACAGCCTTGGATTATTTGGACTACTTGGTGATTTTTGGTTTTTGCATCTAGATGACTAAAATTAACCGGGTGGTTGTTTAAAAGTTTTTAAAATGGTATCACTCTTAGAAGAACTGAAAACGGAACTTTAAAAATGGAAAGAAGACGCACAAGAAGGGAGAAGTTTTTTTGGCTTTGTGTTTCAATTCTTAGAAATGGAGATCTGGAACTATGAGAAGCAACAAGAAACACTTGCAGAACAAGAAGATTGGGAAAAAGAAGAAGCCATCTTTAATGATCAAATAATTTTAAGAGGGGGAGAAAAGGGGGAAAAGAGAGTGAAAGGTTTAAGATTAGAAAAAACAACCAAAAAGAAGAACAATTTGAAAGATAAGTATAATATTAGAAAGCAACAGAAGAGGGGATTACAGATGAAAGAGTTGGAAGTAGAGAGACGAGGGGGTAAAAAGGGGAGGGAGAAGAAGAGGGGGATGAAGGCAAGGAAAAGAAGTTGTAAAAGACAAGAAACAAGAAATGGAGAAACAGGGAAAAGATATAAGGATTGTAACCATAAGTTTGTTTAGAGATAATGGGTGAAAATTTAATTGTAAAAGGGATTCTGCAAAGGTACATAAGATAGCTTTGTTATATTACAAATAGAAATAACTTTAGAAAATATGATGATGGATAAAATATTTGTTGTAATGCAGTGGGATGCTTGTTAATAAATAAATGAATTAAAATGATTAAGAGAATTAAAAGGGAACATTTTTAATTATTAGCAATGATTTATAAAAATATAAGTGAAAAATATGGGGGGGGAGAATTAACTATGGAAAGTTTATAAGTGTTCTCAAGGAAGTATGGTACTCAATTGAAAAGAAATGTTAAAGATGTTAAGATTTTAATGCATATTAATGATAGAATTGAATTGGAACAGAATGTGTTTTATTTACATATACATATTCCACTGAATTTCAGCTTATTATGCAGCTTCCCCCTTGGAGGGGGAAGTGAAAAAATGTTATTGCTAACAATATGTGTACTACTCCAGTATTTAGAGTTAACCAATTTAGTTTGTGAAACTTGAGACAATCACTAGATGGCAGCAAATAGTTAGAGAAAATTTTAGCCATCTAGTGGCCATCCAGATCTTTGCAGCCCTGCTCTACAATTACTGCTGCTACCCGTTACTATTTTAGTCAGGATGTATTAAGATTGGGTGGCTTTTCCAGCTGTTCAGTCTGATATGAAAACAGAAAGAATAAATGTTGCCCTGAGGAAATTCCAAACTGATTTGATAGCCAGGTGAGAAGAAATAGTTTGAGTTTAATCATAGGTGTCAATGAAACTCAGTATTTTAATTAAGCTTAGACCACCAAAGTCCACTAAACCAAAGAAACAAATGAGACTTGTTAATACTTTCCCAAATTTTCTCAGGAAAAAAAAAAAACAGTTTTGCTGAAAGCAGCAAAGAAGGGATTGTTCAAATAAACCCTAGATTAATTCACAGATTATCTGAAACAAGAGCCTTGGAATTTCATGTCAGTTCACCTGTAAGGCTAACCTTGACAGTTTTCCACTTCAGATTGGGTACCTCATACATTGGACTAAGTTTTGAAGTGATGGTTGAGGTTTTGTCTTAGTTAGATGTGTACATCACAACAAGCCATTGCACGCTGGGGTTTATGGCTTTATGTGATTTACAAGTTGACATTTGATTAGGGTAACTTAATATTTGCATCCTATATTCTAGTCAATGTATCTTCTTAAATTATAGAATCTTAGGGCTGGAAAAGATCTTGGAGATCTAATCTAATCCAACCCCCTGCCTGTTGTGGTTAGTCGGCAGCAGGTATGGATGGCTGAGGAGAGCGAGGACTCAGATGAGGGGCCAGGACCATTAAGGAGTGGACCGCAGCCTTCAGAGATTGTGGGGGCTGGCAGCAGCGATGAGGAAGTTCCCAAGGAGCCTGTGCCAAGTGCGCGTGCATGCAGGGCTGCTCGTAGGGAAGAACAGCTGCAGCAGCATGGGAGACTCAGGAGTAAGGCTGCAAGGTAATGGACCCTCCTTCAAGCTAGCTGTGAATTGGACGTTCTTTGCAGGAAGCAAAAATGTTTTGAAACTCCAGCCTCGTGGACATTGCAGTATCTTAAGTTGGTATTTGAAGACTCTTGTGTTGTGAAATATTTCTTATCTGTGATTCTTGGCAGCCTCGCACAGTTTTGGCGAGGCTTGTGTTTATCAAAGTTAATTAGTTTGCAGCAGCCTTTTAACCGGGGATTCATAAGAATCATTACAAGGTTTCTGTTCCCTTTGGTTCATGTTGGTTTTATTGGAAAAGGGTTTGGATCAGAACACTGGCCAAGGCAGGAATCCTTATATCTTCCTGGACAAAATGATTGTTCAATCTTTCTGGAAAACATTCAGTGATGGAGCGCCCACAAGTATAGAAGGCAAGAGATCTCCCTCTGATAAGCTTTTGCCCATTGCTTCATGTTATGCCTTCAGGTGCTATGCAGAGTAAATCAACCCCCTCTTTCCTGTGCCATTCCTTCAAGTATGACTACTATCATGTCTCTCCTAAGCCTTCTGTTGATCAAATGAAACATATCTAGTTCCCTTAGCCATTCATCACATAGTTTAACTTCCAGGCTCCTTATCAACTTTGTTGCTCTTCTCTGCACTCTTTCTAGAGCACAGGTGTCAAACTCGATCACGTCATGTGACATACTGTGATGTATAACAATGTTTTTTGCTTTGCAGAGGTGGGGTGGGCGTGGCCTGCACATGATGCATCCAGCCTGCAGGCTGCCAGTTTGATACCCCATTCTAGAGCCTTTTAAAATAAACTCTGATTTAAATTAGTCATTGCTAGAAGTGTTGTGCCAACCCTGCAAACTGTCAATCGTGATTTCACTTACTGAAGAACTAACAATGGTAACAAGGAAAATGAAAGGGAGGATGAGTGAGACAGAACTCTGTCAGTCATTCCGAGCTGTAAAATTACAGTTTTGCAAACCAGCACTGAATTAATATATAACTATAGGCTCAATCTTGAATGTTTGAGTAGCATCATGCATTTCATATTTGGATAATTTGATAGTATGATGAACTACCTCTGTCCTCTCAAGATGTATGTGTTGGGGAATCCAATTCAAACTCTCAAACATTTAGAATGTTGCTTCTGTCTCCCCACAAAAGTTATTTGCCATGCTTGACAAATACGATACATACTCACAATTAAGGTACTGTAATAAATCATGGACGAATTATATTTCACTTTGCCATAAACCTACATTTGCATTTTCTTCACTTAACAAAACATCTACATGCTTGTTTTTGTTGGATGATGGCAGGAAATCCAAGGTTTAAAACCTGCACACAAAATGAATTTTCTGGTGATTCAATTAAACAAAACTGTTCCATTCACAATACGATTTATCTTGCACAGGGCTTGGTTCAGATGTTGACTAAACCAACAGTCTGGTTTGTCTGCTTATAGATTAATCTATGGTGTGAATCTGGCCACTGAATCCTAGAAACCAAGAATTAATGGCTTAATAAAATTGTGATTGATTCAATGAAGTCTGGCTAAGCAAAATTACAGCCCAGAGAATTCCTGTGTCAGCCAAGCATTGTTTATAGATGGGCAGAAGTGAATCTAATTTGATTACGTATGATTTAAAATATGGATAGTATTGTACAGCAATTTGATTTCAATCTCCAAAAGTCCTTTGGAACAAGTCAATGCATGAATATGGCACCCATCTGCAACATCTTAAAACTGCCCTGCTTCTTTCTGGAACCCTCCAGGTGCTGCACAGCCCAAATAATTACAATCAGAGAAATGTAGAGTTGGAAGGGATGCACAGAATCATCCAATCCACCCCACTGTAATGTGCAGTAAAGCCATTTTGAACATCTTCGACATGTAGCTGTCCAGGCTTTGCTTTAACAATTCCAGAAATGGAGAAGCCACAATTTCCATTGGTAGACGGTTCCATTGTGATATGGATCTTCCTATCATGAAGTGTTTATCTTATATTTAAACAATATCTAAGTAGCTGCAACTTATATTCATTATTTCTAGTCCTAGTTTTGTGGCAATGGAAAATAGTTCTTGCCTATAGTTTCCTTTTATGTACCTATGCATAGCAATCATATTTTACACTAGGTCTTGTTTCGTTCAGATCAAATATCCCAAGGTCCTTCAGCTTGTCCTATTATTCCGCTATTATTTGTCATCCACTGGACCTTCTTTAATTCTGTAACATCCTTCTTGTGGTATTAAGGTATCGTGCATGATTTTAAGAAGAGTTTGTTAGGTTTATATCAATCTCTTCATGAAATCATAAACAATACTTCACCTGAAGTCTTATCAGTTCCAAACACAGTGAAATCATGAACCTGACTAAAGAGGCATCATTATCCCTTCTGCATTTAATAATTTGCCTTTTCTGCCATATTAAAAAAAAAAAAGAGTTACGAGCAGCATACATAACCATCAGGCTGAAGGCTCAACACTTTGTCTTGTGCAAAATGGCATTTGTGTAATCTCTCCACTGAACCTAACCATTGTGGAAAGAGGAGCCAGTTAATCTGAAAGTGAGGCTGTGGATTATGGTTTCATCATTAGAAGAAGAAACCTTGCCCAACCCCACCTTATCTAAAATGAAACCAAATTAAATATGCAGTAGCTGAACTGAGGCAATTGTTTCAATATCGGGTAAGCAAGAAAACAATTTTCCTTCATTTTTAAAGAAGGGAATCTTTTTCAAGGTAACAAAAGCTGTGTCTGTGTGTTTAAACGTTCTTGCTTTTATACACCTGACTACACTAGCTGTCACTTTCTCAAAGAAACATCTGTTCACAGACATTTAAAATTGTAGTCTACAAGTGTAAATGCTCATTATGTCAAGGAAAGCGAAGTAGCAAAATAGTAAGAATCTTCTTGGAGAGCGTCTTTTGGGTGAGGATAAGCAAATTTAAGTGGCATTTTTGCATCTTGCTATCAAGAGAAAAATACCAGTGAAACATCCTACCTTTCATTTCAATTCTTTGCTATGTCTACAAGAGCTGGGAAGAGGCTGTTTGAGGTTTTATTTACCTGCTGAGGTAGGATAGATGGTTATAGACAGATTGTTCTGTTTGGAGGAGTCGGTATATTTAGTATCACGGGGATAAGATGACAAAATGGGGTTGGAAGTCAAATGGAATAATCAAGGCCATATAACAGCATTCCATTATCATCTCAGATATCTTTGAGACCACCTTCAAACCTTTCAGCAATGTTTCTAAGATGGTTTCTGCAAAATCTTTCCTTTCCTGCCAAGCTTTACCTCAAAGAACTTAGAAGTATTTTAACCGGACGAGGTGCCAAACGCTCTCTAAGAGAATCTAGCCCCTAAAACACTGGGATTCTGCAGTCTCCTTCCCCATGAAAGAGTTATGCTAATCTCAGAAGAGTGTTGCGCCTATGTCTTCGTGATACTCCCTGGCTTCTGTCGAGACGGTAATCTGCTCAGCTGCTTTTCCAAAGGAAACACTGTAAGGCTACTTCTGTTGGGTTTCCTTCAAGATTGCCTTTCAAGAAAGGTACTCACTGACTTATGGGATTTGTCCCTTCATTCCAAGAGTCATCATCATGTTCATCACCATCATTGATGAGTCATTTCTTCATCCAAGGGCAGCATCTGCTATGCCACAGGCTTTTGCTTTGGGATGGGATGAATGGAAGGGACTGGACTGCTAGCTGTGCTCAATTTGCCCTATGCCGTTGGCCACCTACCTGACAAAATCACTCATATATTCAACAGAGCAGGGCTTAACTAGGTTTTAGGCTGAAGATCAATCCAAACCACTTAGATATACAATACAGATAAATAAGAATCCTTGTTGCATATCAGGAAAAGGACAATTGTTTGCTCTCAGTTAACATGGAGAATATTTACTGGGCAATGTGGTAGCAAGCTGTAAAGAGGCACAAATCATGGCTGAGAGTATCCTCAGTCTTCTCAGTATGACGGAAGTATGAAATGCTTAAGATTAAGCAGGTATTGAAGACATGAGCAATATAAAACCCTCCAATAATCAACCTTCCACAAATACTTATTTCATTTGCATATCTCTGAAATCAGTAACACAGTTCCTTGCCCAAATATCAAGACGTGTTGTCAAATAAAGATGTAAACGTTAAAAAAAAAAACCAAAGATGAGATGTTACCATTCGGTTAGAAGATTTCAAAACCATTGGATAACCTTTCATGGACCTGCATGAGAATGCTGAAATTTTACCAGATTTTGATAGACTTCTATGAGCTCTCAAAAAACCTTATTTATCCTACCAAGATATGGTTGAAATCTGTGATACTTTAGAATGATTTGCATCTGGATCACTGCCCAAGGTCACCTTCTGCACCCGTAAAAATTGTTGACTATAGCAGATTCATTAGTTTTTATTCTCCATTGTGTATTATCCTATCCCTTTAATATTAATAGAAAGGGTTCTCCAATTGTCATCTACTACATTCAAGTTGCTTGTTCTCATTGTTACACATACGAAGACGTTCCCCACTGGGTTCAAAAAGAAAAAAAAAATCACCTGTATTCATCCCATCATGAGTATTGCAGAATACTGGTGGCACTCCCTTTTGCCAGCAGAAATTTAGATAGCCCCCCTCCCCACCCCCCACCCCCGTGTGAATCCAGGACAAAATAACAAAGCTCATTATTTTTTAGTTAAAAATTACTAGAATTAAATGCTTTAAAAAGCAGAAGCTTATTTTTAACAATTGACAAGAGACATTTGATCAAGCTCAAGGCTTCCAGGCTCCATAATGAAAAAAAGGCCAGGGAATTCTTGCTGTGTTCATCAAAAGACAGAGGAGGTTCTGTTTTAATAAACTATCTCTGCAATGTTCTGGGAAGGTAGGTCCCTGTTCTCTGTGGAACTTTGATATTTACAGGCTCCTTCTTTGTTGGCCTCTGAAGCTATATATAGATTTTTTTTTTAAAAAAAAGAAGAAAATATAGTTCTTTTCAGCATAGCCCAAAAGTGAATAAAAGAGCAAGTCATAGGGCAACAGATCAACCTGTCCGTCCCCATTTGCTATATGAGCATTGAGGAAAGCATTAAAGATGATAATATTTCCATGCAAGGATTTTACAAAAGTGAATTATTCCATTTTTCTAGAGCAGAATGTGAAAAAGCATAAGAGGCTAATGCTAAATTTCCATAAAATGATTATTTAACTTCAGCTGAACTAAAATGTTTCCTCAGCCCACTTCAAAATCAGAAACTGTAGGCCTGGCAAAGTTTGAAAGGGTGTTTTACTTCAGGAAAACATTTTACAAAGTACTCCTTCAAAACTGCTTTAGTTCTTCAAAAGTATAGTTTCCCTCACTCCCATTTGCTAATGTCACACCATTACTTCACTTCAACTGGCAGTTCCAGTAACTGCAAGAGGTTTCTGAACACATATCAAAATAAACAACAACCTGCTCACACTTCCTAAAGAAGTTCATATTTAAATTACTAGTAGTATCACAATTGAAGCATAAGTATTGTTCTTCAGCCATTAACTCAACCCAGAAGTGATCTTTTCCTTAGGAATGAAGTGTCATCTTAACAAGACTGATTGAACTGGAAAGGATAGGACTACAAAAATAAAAAAAATATAGTTTGTGTTAGAATAAGCTTATCTTGTAAGATGCTAAGGCATAGATTCCAGAATTTCTAATAGTTTTTCTATAAATGAGAGGGGTAGGTTAGCAAAAAAATTGGCTGAGCTATGAAGCAAACCAAGCTAGTAGTCTTCTTTCCTCAAATAGGAATTAGCTTAGGTTTGGGGATCAAAGGTCATTTGGCCACTGGGTAGAATTTTAGGGGGTATATTCCAGTGAGTATTGTGGTATGGACAAAATGTAAGCCAATTTAACTTATATTTCAGTTAAAAGAGTTAAATATAGAGTTTATATTTAACTATCGTGATTCTCATTATGTACTCCCCCACATACATTTTACAATTTTGTGGTAATATTTGGACTGGGGCACATTAAGAATTGTAGGGCCTCGGGCTGCATACTCTTGTTTTGTTTTATTTTATTTTATTTATTTATTAATAAAGTTATATAGCAACCCATCTCACAAGAAGTGAGCCTTCCTTGTAAATTGGGAGCAGCTGAAATAGTTGGTCATGCTTTTTTATGTTGCTGCTTTTATAGGAATCTCTATATAGAACCTAATGAATTGCTACCATCACATCTTCCTAGGTGTTCAGAGAGTCATTATGTTTTTCTTCTTTTAATAGACATGAATCCAGGTGGTACTTACAAAGTAGCCAAATGTTATGCTTTTACTTGTAAAATCTCTCAGGTCATTCCATTGAAATCTCCAAATACGACAAAAATTGGATCTTATCTTTTCTTATAGTGAGACACAAATGTATATATTGAGCACTCCAAAGACCCCAAATGATTCACAATTCCACAAATAAATAAAACCACTTTGTAAAAAAAATGAAACTCCATAAAAAGGTCATAAAGCAGACTTCAAAATATTAGTTTATAAAGGTAAGGGCTATTTGTCAGTGCCAAAAGCTCTTTAGAGCAATATGGTCCTAACTGCCCTTTGAAAGGTGACAAGCGTAGGGGAGCAATATCACAAGGGACAAACTCTTCCATAATCTGTGGACCCCTGCTAAGATGAAGGATATCCAGGTTCTACTCCTACATCTTTTAGAAAAGTACCCTCAACAATCTCTCCCATGATAAGCAAACAGATTGACCTGGACCTAGTCTGGAGATACAGGGAAAGCAAACTATGTAGAGCTTCACAGATCAAACCAATCTTTTGAACTGGATCCAGGTGTCTATTGGTAAAGCACTGGTATTATTCCAGTACACCTTCTCATCCCATTAGTAGCTGGGCTGCAGCAGTTTGAGCAAACTGTGGCTTCAAGGAAGCTTGTGTCAAATATACTGCTATAGCCTAAGTACATAGCGATGAGGATATGAATCACAATATAACGGCTTCTACATCCCAAAAGATCAACAACTGGCATATAGCTGAATCTGGATAAAGCCTCTCTTGGTTATTGCCTTTACAGGCTAAGGAGCTATGAATCAAGGACTTCTCCTTCTCTGGGAATGCAATTGTGTCCAGAATCAATGTTGGAACAAGAACTGAATCAGAACTTACTATGGAAGAATCTATGAACAGCATGCTCCTCTTATTTGGATTTAATGTAACATTGTTTTGTCCCATCCAGTCTCCCACAGCCTCTAAGCACCAAGTATGGACCGCCATAACATCTCCAGCCTAATCTTCGATGACAATGTAGTATTGAACATCATCCATATATTGATGATATTTTATCCCAGACTGATGGATTGAATTCTCTAGCATGTAATGATATTCTGGTTGCATTTTAAATGTGACTCATTTATGTAAAAACATGGTAACTGTTTTGGATTGCTTATACCCTATATTGAAGGAAGAGAAACTTCGTGATGGACCAGATAATTAAAATTTTGCCTGAATTCCCCATGTTGTTTTATAAAAAATATTTCGTTTGCTTTATTTTGCATAATAAATGCTAAGAGAAGGGTCATTTCAGAAATGTTCAGAACTAGTCTCTGTCCATTATCTTTTCTGACTATATTCCACCTCAAACTATATGTCTGTTTCATTTTCCCTGATAAGTACACTTAAGTAAGAAAGAGATCCTATAAGTTTCACTACCTGCAGGAAACACCTATTGGTTTGAGAAAGTATGTGATATCACATACCACTGCTGTACCACTAAGGAGTTGGACTAAGAATAGATTGGCCTAGGTTGAGCCTAGTCAATGGGCACAGCCTTTACAGATGGTCCTTGACTTATGAGCTTGATTTATGAATGTGCCAATCACTTAAGTCATGACAGCTGTAAAACTGGTTGGTCAATGACCAACCCAATTTTATGACCTTTCTCGTGATAGTAATTAAGTGAACAGGACAGTCATAATGTGGCTATTGCAGTTGTTAAGTGAAGATGGTAGCCCTTAAGCAAACCAACACTATGGGTGCAGTTTTTCTGAACACTGAAAGTAAGTAACCGTTTGGGGCAAAAGCGTTGTAAAATGTGCTCATGTTTTGCAGGGGGTTGTGAGGGAGTGACCTAACTTCAAATCCATGCCCTAATCAGCAAGATAGGTCCATAATAACTTCAAACAATCCCTAAGCAACCAGCCATAAGTCTGTATACATATCACCTACACACTGTAATACAAAGAAGCTTCAACATTTGTAATAGTTATAAAAATGGATGTGTATATAAGGGAAGAGGTTTATCTTGGATTCTTTTAGAGAAAACATGAGAATTACCTAACCTTGGTGCCTTGCAGGCTCCTTTAACCATGCTTTTCAACATCCTCCAGCTTTTATTTTCTCAGATGTCTCTGAAAACCTATTTCTCCCAGTCACAATATTTGCTTAAATATTCCTGAAAAGGTATTGCCTCATGAAGTTGTGTTCTATTAACAAATAATTTAGCTCTTTTATCTATGTATAGAGGAAGCTGAGGCAGAGAAATTGTATATAGGCATTCTTGACAGCTTTGGGGTTATTAATCTTCATTTGGTATCTGGCCTCCAGAACTTGTTCCAATTAATCAGGTATTACAGTTCTGATATTTACACTATAGCAAACATGAGCCTCCAGCTGTCTTCCCCTTAGTTCCAATGCAAATGAGAGATAAATGAGCTAATCCAAGCTAGTCTCCTTGTTCAATAACACAGACCATATCCTGGCCTTTTCAAGGTAAACATTTTGCCAGCTGTCAGAAGACCCAGGATCCTGGGAATTTTATGGACTTTTTTTTTCATTTTTACCACTCTCAAGTTAGTGATATTTCAGATGGCCTTGTTTGATATGTGTATTTGCAATAAAAGCACAAAAAGTAATTTGGCCAGCTGGGTGTTCTTTCTTTCTTTCTTTCTTTCTTTCTTTCTTTAAAAAACCCCACATCTTAGCCACTGACATACTAGACACACTTCCTAGTTTCAGCTTCAAAAGATCTCCAGAATGTCCGAAAAGATCAATCGTGCAAAGAAAATTAGGTTATCTTTGTGGAATAAAATCTCTCTGGATATTTTTAAGGATCCTATTTATTTTTATAAAGAGGGATCCCCGCTAAGTTGTATAATAAAAGCACTTAGTGGAAATCTCTAGGTAGAAATAGAAATATTTGTTGGCTGGCAACCGAGATAATGTCTGCCAGAGATCTCAAAGACCTATTGCTGGTCAGGACAGAAGCTGTTCTCAAAGAAATGGACAAAACATTGTAACATGCTATAAAGAAGATGCATATGTTTATGAAATATAAAATATGGGGCGGTGGTATTAGCTCATAGTGCAGTGCTTTGGCTTGGAAGGCAAAGGGGTTGCTTGTCAATGTCTCTCTCTTTTTTAAAAAAATATGGAACCCTTCACGAATTTGCGTGTCATCCTTGCGCAGGGGCCATGCTAAACCTTCTCTATATCATTCCAATTTTAGTATATGTGCTGCCAAAGCGAGCACTATCTCTTAAAGGAGCTGCATCTTTTTCCAGGATTGCATAGCAGCCCTAAAGCATGGTTGCAGGAAAAAACACATTTGCTTTAAGGACTTGCCAGCTGATGTTACTGGTATATTCATGTGCATTTCCAAACACTTCACCATTAATCCAAAGTGCTGCCTATCCCTGTTATATCATATGTCTATGGAGATTGTCAGTCATTCAGGTCATGGTTGTTCCAAAGGTGCTTTTTAAAAAGTAATTGGACCAGTGGTGGTATTCAAATTTTTTTACTACTGGTTCAGTGGGCGTGGCTTGGTGGCTGTGGTGTTGCTTGGTGGGTGTGGGTGTGGCTTGGTGGGCATGGCTTGGTGGGTGTGGCTTGGTGGGCGTGGCAGGGGAAAGATACTGTAAAATCTTCATTCCCTCCCCATCCCACTAACCTGCTTTCCAGCTCTGTTCTCCTGTGCAGGGCAACCAAAGGAGACCCAGCCAATCAGCTGTGACTCAAGAGGCAGTGAATAGACGGTGGCAGGGCCAACCAGAGGTGGTATTTACTGGTTCTCTGAAGTACTCAAAATTTCCAGTACTGGTTCTCCAGAACTGGTCAGAACTGGCTGAATACTATCTCTTAATTGGACTTGGTTGCCTTTTGAAAAGCACCTTCGGGGTATATTATATCATACCTGTACTAGGATGCTATTACATATTTCAATATTTTAGATCTTTCTAGAAGAATACATTTGATATTGCAGATATCCACATATCATATACAACGGGTAAACAAATCAGGGATCATTTCTAGAGAACTATCTCTAACCAGGAATGACTCCACATGAAAAAGCTGTCTTTTGATCTCCCAATTGTTTCCATTGTTTGAAATTCTCTGCTGACCTTAAAAAAACTTGCATGTGTTTGCAGGTCTATTACACAGAGCTCGTCAGAACTTACTACTTCTATCACCATCTGACAACAAGAAAGTGCAAAGAACATCATCCAATTAGGAGGAGCACATTGAAATATACAATTGAAAGTTTAGCACAATTTGAGGTTTACCTCCATGGAAGTAAATCTCACTTGCTTCTAAGGAAGGGCGTTTAGGGTTGCACTTTAAGTATTATTAACATTGAGTCATATCACTGCCATCTAGTTTTGTTTGTTTGTTTGTTTGTCATAAAAGTAGTCCTTGACTTAAGACCATAATTAGGAACTAAAATTTCCATCACTAAGCAAGGCAGTTGTTAAGTATCACCTGATTTTAGGACCATTTTCGCCATAGTTGTTAAGCAAATCATTGCAGTTATTAAGTGAAGTAGGTGGTAACTAAGAGAATCTGGTTTCTCCCTTGGACTGTGTTTGTCATATGCCAGCTGGAAAGGTTGTAAATAACAATTACATGACATTGGAATACTGTAGACACGCAAATTCCCAAGCACCTAAATTTTGATCATGTGATTGTGGAGATGCTGTTGTAAGTGTGAAGACCAGAGGTAAGTCGCTTTTTTCAGTGCCATTGTAACTATAAATGGTCAACAAATGATTGGAAGTCAAGGACTACCTGTATATAATGCCGTATGTTCTTTTATTGTTTTAAAGTTTTTTTAATAAGACTAAGTGTTACAGGTTGGTGGCACAGTGGTTAGAGTGCAGGACCGCAGGCTACTTCTGCTGACTGGTAGCTGCCTGCAATTTGGCAGTTCAACACCCACCAGGCTCAAGGTTGACTCAACCTTCCATCCTTCTGAGGTTGGTAAAATGAGGATCCAGATTGTTGAGGGCAATATGCTGACTCTGTAAACTGCTTAGAGAGGGCTAAGATAAAGCACTGTAAAGTCTATAAATCTAAGTCTTATTGCCATCGATGAATCACTTCAATCATTTTTGTGGAGCTTGGAAGAGCTCTTCTAATGTTTTGTATCATTTCTCACTAGCAAAGACTTGTGTTCAACTCTGTCATACAGGTTTGGAAATAGTTTTAAAGGGTAAATTCAATTTGGATTTAAGGATTTGCACAGTGAATGGCTTACAGAAAAATGAACAGTATAAATCTGGGAACTATATTTGAAAAGGCAACCATAACTATATGGCTATGGAAGTTCTTACTTCTTTAACAGAGCTTTATAGAAGTGCACATTGGAAAATAATGAACAAAGACACCATTATCACTGAAGTTGGATTTATAACATCCTCCTTGGGCACCGAAGAGAATTATCTTCTAAAACTCATTTTTGCAGATCCCTAAATAAGTTTTCAAATTGATTTTAATTTTATTCTATCAGGAGGTGATTCATTATTGTACACATCCATTCTCTGAAGTGCTGCCCATTCAAATATTTGTAAGCTTCTTGGAAATACATCAGGGAAATTAGAGTACTTGATTTCATTCTTATTCCTGCACTAAGTCAGAAAGAAAGCTAATCATACTTTTAGATTTGCATGTCTTTTGACCTCATCTATTCATAATAACTGAAAAGCCATGAAAATATCTATCCTTCAACTGATCATTAGGAAAAAAAAAAACCTTTGCTCATCCACAGCACAATTCTCTTCAAATTTAAAATATTTGATTTTACAATAGTCCCATTTCTTTAGGATAAAACCAGACATAAAAGCAATATACTGATTAGAGTTCCTTTTTAACATTAAAAATGTGCATACTGCTATTATACATGGATAATGTAACAGTGGACAAGTGCATGGGAATTGAAAATCATGGATGTCAGCAGAGGTACTTCTGAGAGCCTGGAATTCCATCTTTAAGGCAGGTGACAGAGATAAATACAATGAGGCCAGGGCAAGTCTACAGAGAGGCATCAAGGTAGCTAAACTAAAATATAAACAGAAGTGGAGAACCATCTAGCAGACAACAACCCGAGGCAGGTGTGGCAGGGACTGCAGCACCTAACCAGCTATAAGAGCAATACAATGAAGACAGTCAATTCTGATGCCTCATTGGCAGAGTTTAACACCTTCTTTGCCTGCAACAAGGTTAAGAGACCTGACCCCGCTTTTCCGTTTTGAAGGGCTTCGGCAACAGACAGAAATCCATGATTGTGCATGGTTTCTGTCTAGGCTCGCCACTGGAGCGCCCCGAGCCGGCTGGTTTCAGAGCTAAGCCACCCCATAGAGGTGGTGAAGAGGGGGGAGACCGCCAGCAGGGTTGAAGAGAGCCGCATCTCTCCTCTTCAGCTGGCCATTATTCCCTTTCCCGAAAGCGGTTGCAGTGGTGGTCAGAAATGGCCACCACAAAGAAAAACTCGACCGGAAAAGAATGTGCAGGAGGAAGATAAGAAGTGAAAGTTCTGGCTGACCGGGTTAAATTGTAAAAGCAACAACTACCCTGGAATTTAAACTTACAAAAAATAACATGATTAGTATATTTGAATGACTAAAATCAATCGGGTGGTTGTTTAAAAATTTATACAATGGCACCACTTCTGGATGAATTGAAAATGGAACTTTAAAAGTACAAAGAAGATGCGCAAGAAGGGAAGGGTTCTTTTGGCTTCATTTTTCAATTCTTAGAAATGGAAAGCAATAGGTTCCAGCAAATTGGATGGCCACCAATTATTATTATTTTTTACTACTTACTTCAGATTGCTACAAACTCAGCTTTCCAGTTCTTCAGAACTTCAAAACATCAGAAATAAATATAACAAAGGATTGTTGTGATGGTATGGGATTGATGCTATGCTGGGCCTGTTTGCAGTTGCATCACTTTTCTTGTTTACAAAGATTGGTTGTTTGGGACAACTTTTACTCTGTATGTCAACTTAGATATTTTTTTCTTTGATAGGCAGAACATGTCCCACCAAGTTTGCAAAATATATTCAGTGAGTTGATTGTTCCAGAGGCTAGCCAATCCAGACATAATTCAGGGCATTTGGTAGTTTTTGCCCAACTAAGCAAAAGTCAGTAAAAAAAGAGAAAGAGAAAGAGAGAGAGAGAGAGAGAGAGATGCAAATATACACAAGTTTGGAAGCTTCCCAGAGTTAGGATTAGTAATGGGAATAAGAGTTTTAGATGGTTCAAAATTCAATCACTAGCAGCTATTTCTATAAGGATTAGATAGGAGATGCTGAAAAAAATAAGACTGTGCAGAGCCATACCAGATCACAGTACATAAACGCCATTTCATCTTCTTCGATAGCCAATGTAAACACGCATATTCTTAAATTAAGAACACTAAACATTGAGGCACAGAGAAACATTTTCCGACTTATATGAACTGGCTTTGCTTTTTATTGTTATTTGCAAAGTTATTTGGGTCTTTGCTGGCCTTTTCCCATCTCCTTCCATAGGTCAGAAACAAGTTATGCATTTTTCCAAGTTAGCTTTTCTAAATTGGATACTGTCCAGATGCATAGGGATGTGGTGGCTCAGTGGCTAAGACACTGAACTTATCGATCAGAAAGGTTGGCAGTTTGGTGGTTCAAATCCCTAGCGCTGCATAAAGGAGTGAGATCCTGTTCCTTGTCCCAGCTTCTGCCAACCTAGCAGTTCGAAAGCATGTAAAAATATAAGTACAAAAATAGGGACCACTTTGGTGGGAAAGTAACAGTATTCCACGCTCCTTCAGTGTTTAGTCATGCCAGCCACATGACCACAGAGATGTCTTTGGACAGAGCTGGAAAGCTGAGTTTGTAGCAATCTGAAAACTGATTTCATTTTCAGTAGTAAAAATAATAATAATTGGTGGCCATCCAATTTGCTGGAACCTATTGCTTTCTCCGTAGCTGTTGGCTTGAGATTTCGAGCATAAGTGTCATTTAATATAGGAAGGAGGAAGAGAAATGGTAGTGTGCAATTATGGTAATAAACAACAGTTGTCTTGCAAGGAAGAGTTTTGTGGCATCACAGATGGAGGTACAAGATAACAAACTATAGTTAAGTCATGTCATATTTTTTCCTTCCTCTTCTTCTCTCCACCCCAGTTTATGGGCAAAAGACAAGATATAAAACCTTGCATACTATTTTTGGTAAACTTTCAGCTGGCACCATAAAGCTGTGATCTTTATCTCCTCTCGAGGCTAAACACCATTGCTTCTTCTGACCCTCAAATTAATTTACTAGTGGTAAGAATTGATAGGATTGCTTGCTAAAAGGGGAAATGCTGGTATAGAATTTGCTAACAGAACAAAACCTTAACCAATCCTGTTCCTACCACCATCGCATAACAAATGAAACAACTACTAGCCCACCTACCTGGATGAACTAATGTTTTGTGTGATACCTTGCATGAAGGTTGTTTTGGAGCCTCTTTCAATATAAACATATGTAAGGCTGCACATCAATTTACCATAAAACACAGCTGGAAATGGATGTATAAAATCTGCTACCACTCTAGAGTAGCTGCTGCTTGAATGTTGGCTTTTTAATTGGCAACTGTATACAGTAATGTTTAAAATTGTGATAATTATAGTGATTAAAGTATTAGTTGATTTTTCCAGTCAAGACAAATTATTTAAATACAAGATTACAACCTGTATTAAACTTGCTTTGTAAGGGGTAAATATGGCTTTCAGGAAGAAAATATGGTTGTATACAATGACAAGTAGATATATTATATTCAGCTCTGAAGTTTTGAGAATCAGGGGGTGGTTGGGAGAACAGAGAGGGAGCCAGGGATCCAACGGTGGAATGTGTGTCCTGGCATTTTTGATGCCCATTTTGATTCTACACCCCTTTTGTTGTGGTATTGTGACATTACGATGCATGTTTTGGCGCTCTTATGAAACCACAATGGCTGAGGGACAGAAGCCCCTGGTTTTTTTTAAACAAAGCAACCTGATATCCATTTCACCAAAAGAAAATGAAAGAAATTTCAGAATAAGACAGGCAGAGTAGGGGAAAAAAAATCAAGGCAGGGCAATGGACCAGGTGCATTTCCAACTCACTTCTAGCGGGCTACAAATAGTCTTTTGAAGTCCCCTGGCCACAATTTGCAGACAAAGAAACTGAACAATTTTTTTTTCAAGAGAAAAGGACTCCCCTCAGCAGTAACAATAACATTATTATGAAAGCAAGCCCAGTGGGAGGATTCCCTCTTTCTATCTTTCTTTGGGACTTAATGGGAGAATAGGAAGGTACAGACCACAAGTGAGATGATTGTACAATGAAAGACATGACAATCACAACTACCCTTTGCCTGTCTCATCATTAATGCTATGGAGGACCCAGATTGTTGAGGTCAATATGCTGACTCTGTAAACTGCTTAGAGAGGGCTGTAAAGCACTGTAAAGCGGTTTATAAGTGCTATTGCTATTTGCTATTACAAAGGGAATTCTCTTTGAATAGATTGAATAAGATAATATCTCCACCCGTATTAATTTCACCCCTACAAGTTGATAGACTGTAAACCTAGAGGATTTGAATACTATTGTAAATCCAATTGAATGAATTGCATGATGGTTGTTATCCTCAATGTTCAGGGAATGTTGGTGTAAATAAAAGTAAAATGAACTCTATGATAAAATATAGATAATACAAGTATTTGTTTCCTTTCTTTTGTGACTTTTGACTGAAGCCAAAATCAGTTCTACCAAGGTTCTGGAGTCTATCCTTTGACATCTTGTGTGAGCTATTGTTTAAAGATATGATGTAGCTTGTCTGCTTGGACAAGAAATAAACATGCTTATTAGAAACGCTACTTGAAACTGGCTGGAATAACATGGGAAGTGAAATTAAAACTAGAAATAAAGAACTTGCTTTACCTGCACACCTTTTGGGGGACTGGATTTTGTCTTTTCGCATGGACTAATGAGAAAATAAAAAGAGACTTGGTCCCAATATTGAATAAACAAATGTTTGCTTAATTGTGGATTAAACCACAAAGAGTTTGATCCTTATGATGATCCACCAAACAAGTATAGTTCAATAGAATTCAAACAAGTTCTGGATTTTTTTATTCCCTGGACTTTGGGGAAATAAGGCTTACGGAAATGTTTTGCTTCTCTTTGAAATTATGTTAGGCTCAGTTTAGGACTTATGTTTTAGTTTTGTATGTTTCTCTATGGAAAATATCCAGCATTTTGACAATGATAATAACAAGAGCCCTCATTGCTCATCTCTGGCCTTAGTGCAATATTAATCTAATCAAGCTATGAAGGTCTGTGGAAGGGAACTATTCATTCATTCCATGTATTCAATTGTCTTGTTTCATTACTCATGAGAGGCTGTTAATATAATAGGTTATTATAAAAAGATCAAAAGGAATCATGAAATCATGTGTATAAAAGGAGTCGGGGTATTCTCTTCAGAGTGGCAATGTTCCCATGGCACCCTTCAAGAGGTTGGGAAAGGGCGAGCAGTTTTATTCACACAACCTGCTAAGCTTGGATTGTTTTAAAGTCTGCATGCGTGCCATTACTGTATTGGGGAAAGGCTCTCACTATTTTATTATTCAGTCATGTGGGAGCCCAAAAAAAGTGTTAGAACAGTAATCAAATTAAGCATGTGAGTGAATTTAGCAGATTCTTTCAATTTCCGATAAAGTACAGTTATTCCCCCAAAGTTCAGAGATATTATCATCTGGTTCATGAATCTATTCAGAACTAGTTTCTTCTCAGCATAATTTTGTGAATCCCTGCTTGAATTACTACCCAGCTGATGTTTTAACATGAATTAAAACTAAATATACAATAGTTCATATAAATATATACTAAACTGAATATAGAGATTTTACAGCAAATAGACATTTATGAAACTTATATACCTGGTTAAATAATCCTAACCATTCCCTTCATAACTGCAATTGGAAAACAATAGTCTTTGTCATTGGACCATTTTTCTTCTTATTTTCTTTACTAGGTATAAAACATTGGCTGTTGGGGTTGATGAATTGAACTTTGAGTTCAATTTGTTGTTATTTGTTTGTTTGTATCCTGCCTTTATTATTTTTACAAATAACTCAAGGTGGTGAACATATCCAACACCCCTTTCTCCTCTTACTGGCCCACAACTAACCAGGCTGTCTGAAGATTAAAGTCTCTTGTTGCATTATCTCAAATGTTAATGGCAGAAAGGGATAAGGAGTACTTGGAAAGTATCCTTACCTGAAAAAATGACCCAAAAGATAAATTGAGAAGTTAAACCATAATGGTGCATACATTGGACTGTCCCTTGTTTTATAGAGTTTGCATATCAGAAACTCAATATCAATTTTATGATCCTTAATAAAGATTGGAATATTATGATGATTGGGTCTTTTTTTTTCAGACTTTCAGATGTGCTGCACTTCTTGGTTCTTTCTGATCACTTAAAAAATACCAATTAAAAAAATTACATCTCCAAAACAAAGTCATAAAACCAGTCCTTTCTATCTGTAGCAACCATATTTCTATAGATACAATGTAGAGCACATCAATGGGCTACCAAGTGAAGGTTTAACAATTTACACAAATTCTTGGCGTTATGTTTCTGCCATCCAAATGTGGGTCCAGTAAGAACAATTTTTTTTTTGCAGCCATCCAATATGGCAGGCAAATGCTTAACCACTAAAAATAAGAGTAACTTTAGCCCAATAGAATCACCATATTGCTGGCGTTCAAATTAATATGCTTTCTGTTTCTAGAACAAGCATATAATCTCTCACCTTCTGCATTTCAAAAAGGCATTATAAAAATTTAAATGCTGATTTTAACAAGAAAGGACCACTGATCTATTTTAAAAATGTAAGCAGGAGACAAACCCTTCTATTTTCCTTTGAAACTTACTTAAAAAGAAGCATACAACTAACTCAGATGGAACACATGCCACTGTCTCAAAAGGAGAAACTTGACAAAATAACAAAGATTTAATGTTTATTTCAAATGTTTCAAACACATTACTTAAACATGTTTTTATCATAAGCAACAGTACTAATTTCTTCCATTGGACTACTTCAGTTGGGAAAAATGTCAAATGTTATTCTTTCATTTTTCCCTATTCAAGCTTATAATTGTTTGAAGAAAAAAAGGTTAAAATCACAACTTGCTAAGAAAAAAAGAACAAATCTGACATTTTTTTTTTGTTTTGCTTAGTTTTTCATTTTCCAATTATTCAATTCAGTTCATCAAATGTCCATTGAGATATTTTTTTAAAAAAAGACCACGCACATAAAAATCCATTTTAGACATTTTTCTTATAATATATGCCTTTCCAAACATTGTTTTTTTCTGTAATATGCATTTATATATTTTTACAAAAAAAATCTGAATATTGTTTTTCTTATTAAGCTTCTATTCAAATGAAAAACATTAAGCCTTATTCTCTTGCTGACTAAAGAGTCCTTTTTAACTACAATGACA
This sequence comes from Pseudonaja textilis, assembly GCF_049901715.1. NCBI lineage: Eukaryota > Metazoa > Chordata > Lepidosauria > Squamata > Elapidae > Pseudonaja > Pseudonaja textilis. The sequence goes on from NC_142000.1 coordinate 11,560,664, forward strand.
GTAAAATCTAGTTTCTCTTAACGGCAGTTTAGAGATTTCTAATGCAGAAAAAAAAGTGGTACTAGAACCTTTCGTATATTTTTTTCACAAACAGGTTTTGATAGCTCTTGGAAAAAAATAATTCATTCTTAACTCACTTTGTCAAGCATCCTAATGCCTGATGGAAAATGGAAAAGCTATGGCAAAACCATAACTAAGAGCAAATTGAAATTTAAAATGTTATATTTTTTCTATGATTTTAGATTTTAGTCTTTAGAGACTGGTCTGCTATGTCATTGTTCCATGAACACAGAGATTTAAATTAAATTAGTCCCAACAATATCTATCTTACCTGCTTTTGCATACATACACAAAAAGAAACTCAGTTTCCCCTTAACTGATTGATTTTTTTGCCAATTACTTTTCCCATCAGGAAGTTTTTCTTAAGATTCTACCAGAATCCACTTTCTTATAATATACAGTCGAGATTAGAGCTATCTAAATTTAAAGTGTTAAATTTGACATGCAAACATTCTAGTTAAAAAAGAATTATTACTCTAATTCTATTGATGGAATTTTCAATTGCACTGACTTTTTTTTTTTTTACAAACACTTCATACGAACTCAAAAGTTTTTAATATTATAATATTGCCAAGAAATCATAAGTTTCCCAGGTTGATGATAATGTAGAGCTACACTATATGCCAAAGAATTACCTGACAACTAGTATCTACCACTTCAGATTAAAAATAGGGAGGTGCTGGAGGAAAATCACATAACAATACTTGCACCACTTTCCACCACTCCCACACTCATAAATTTTGCATTTGTTATTTTTAAAATGCTGTTTCAGCTTTGCATTCTTTATCTGGATGTGAACGATGCTTAAGATGCAAGCCTTCATTCATCTCAGCTCAGAGTGACATCTCAGGGAAAGTTAATTACAATAATCAGCAGGGCAACCAATCCTAGGAAGGAGATGGAAAATCTTACAAAGCCAAATTGTCTTGACTTAGGAAGATGCCTACATCAAATCCACGTTCTATGTTGGTCCTCAATATAAATGGTTTTATTACCTAGAAATATTGGCTGCTTCTATGTAGATTAATTTTCCCTTTCTTTTTTTTCCTCATTGAATACATATATCCTTTCATAATCTCCAGTTTTGGACTGAATCATGTTTTCTACTCTGAACCTTACAATGGCTTTTTACAGAGTGTTTACACTGTAATGCTTATTTAAAATAGTAAATTTTGCTCTGTTGGGAGAATAACGTTGTTTGGTAATGTATTAGACCTCTGCTCTGTTATCAATGAATGACTGTCATTCCTAATCATTATTTATTTTGTGATATAATGGGTTTGATCAACCTTCCCACCAGGAGATTATTATTGTCCAGAACAAGTATTCTCCCATAGGTTCTCATGTTATCAAAATTCTCATTTAATTCTCATCCTTTAGGCCTGTTATTTCATTAAAGACAATTGATTATTTGCTTCAGTCTTTGTTTCTTTAAATATCAACAATACTCCACTCAGTCATTCCAGATGGTTAGACAGGTTGTGTTCCAATCAAAAATATCTCCCAAGTATTTTGGGAGTATCCTGATCCACTCAGGAATAATAAATAATATATCCTATAAGACTTCTTAGCATAGTGCCTTGATTCATTTTATCATATCATTAATTTATTTCAAAAGCAGATCCTTTACAAAAGAACCTTACAAAATGGCTGCCAAGACTACAGTATTCACAAAATGGCTGTCACGGTTGACATAAGCAAACCCTGTCCAGAAGTTAACTTTTTGACACAATACCAAATGATTCCCTTTTGCCTCCAGCCCTCAAATACTTCATGTCAGGGTTCCAAGCAAAACTCTGAGGCAGGTAGATTCCTCAAAGAAAAGCTTTATTGGCACAGATCTGGTGAAAACCGATTCTGAAGGTTCCCACGGTTTTCACCTAATTAAAAGTAAAAATGTTTCCCTTTTTCCAAATAATCAGTCACATGATCCAATTGAGGCTCTGTCTAGTTGCCGGGTAACATCACTTCTCCTCTCTTTGACCAGCTGTAAGAATGTCCTTGGTTCCTAAGAGAAAGTATTTTGTTTTGGCTATAAAATTCCAGCTATCTCTATTCCCCCACTTCCCTATCCCTCAGCTCTAGTGTGGCAACCCTAAAGTGGCAAAAATGGCTTTAGTCAGGTCAGCTTCAGGGTTGACAATGGCAATAGCAATTACACTTAAATTTATATGCTGCTTCATAGTGCTTTATAGCACTCTCAAGGCAGTTTGCGGAGTCAGCATATTGACCCCAACAAACTGGGTCCACATTTTACCAATCTCGGAAGGTTAGAAGACTGAATCAACCTTGAGCCAGTCAGGATTGAACTCCTGGCAGTGGGCAGAGTTAGCCCGCAATGCTGGATTCTAACCATGGTGCCACTAAGAGTCCTTAGGATGACAGCTATCTGATTTACTCCAATTTTCCTTAAAATATTTTTTAAATGAAAGCTTTTCCATAACATGGATAGAGGAGGATCGGGAACCAAACTACAACCTGAGAACCTATTCTGCAGTGTTCACTATTTGTGGTGACTTGAATACAGGTGAAGTTATGCTGCACAGGAAATAAAGATGAATGTGGGCCTCAGATATTTCTTTGCATTAATCTTAAGCCTTATTGTGCTCCTCTGTCCTGTTTCTTCCCTAAGCACTTTCTATTCACCTCGGCTCATCCGCTGCATTTTTACTTCTCAAAGCTATCTGTGGCTCTGCAAAATTTCTCTTGAAAGCCTCTTGAGGGCCTGCTGACTACATTAGGTCAGATTTCCTTTGAACTATGTTCTTTCTGACAGCCTCTTGCCTGGTTATAATTTCTCTGGAGGAAACAGACCCAGTTGTAAACTTAAACTCCTAAATAGATACTGGGGGAAAGTACACAAATTACTCCATTGATAAGCAAGTTTATAGACCATTGCCGACAGAGAGATTGCTGATAAAGTGCCTCTCATGTGATTTCATGCTATTTAAAATATTGCTTCTACTACATTTCTTTCTGTGTGTTTAGGTGTTGCTCAGACAAAAAGCAATTTCACTGGAAGAGCAATATCATTAAGAGATTGTGAAAATAGCAGGGCAATCTCATGATTTACATGCCATCTAAAGGAAACAACAAACAACAAACATCTGCAGGGCAAGTCAATACAGCCAAGAAGGTTGACACCACTGCATAAAGTCTCATCACTTATGTATATTGCACGCACAACACACACCAAAAATGGATAGGGTTTCAATCACACAATATCAGCCCTTCAAAGTAGATCAAACTAAGACACCAAAGTTATGAATGCTAATAGTACTTTGATTATAGAGTTAACAGAATATTGCAAACCTCAAATGTTGCAAACCTTCATCTACAAGAGAATTTGGGAAGATCAAGTCTGAAATGTTTTCTCAAGTTATATTCCTGCTTCAGACTCAAATTTCTTTTATCTGACCATGGTCCGTGTATCATCAATTTTCCATGGATTTGAAGAGTCTCATAGGTTCCCAACCACCCATTAAATTCACATATGTATAGGTATGGGCATAATATATGTATGGATATGTGTATGGATATATCAATAGCACTAAACCTTATATGACGTTTTATAGTGATTTACAGCTTTTCCCCGAGAAAGTAGGACTACTGCCTTTCCTCTTTTTTTTTTCAGGAATGTTCTTCTCCCCAGAGAAATTCAGATACGTTATCTGCCCCAATTTTTTACTCTGCTTCTCTACCCAGAAATTGGATGCAAATTATTTTATGGCCAATTATGTCCAGCTCTGAAACTGACCAAAGCGATCATGTGCCCTCAAGTCATTCCTAATTCCCTTTCAATGGAATGTGAAGAATGCTGCATTTGTGCCCAATTCTCTGTGGAAAAGATCAGCCATTGCATATCTCATTAAGAAACAGCAAGGGTGTTCATTGTGTTAATAGTGCAATTACTCTGGCTGTATTGATATTTGCAATATTTAGGTGAGGCATAGTAAGCTTTCTTCTCTCTCTCTCTCTCTCCCCCCCCTCCCTCCCCCCCTCTCTCTTCTTGCTATTGCCAAACAAACGTCTTCTTTGTGGGTAATGAGTTCATTAAAATAGAGTGACTCCAAAAAGCAACAAGTAATGAATTAACAAAACATCACCTTACGTACACAATTTATAACAATGAGGGAAGATCTCCTCAGTTCGAAACAGCAGGCATTAAATAGCAAGTGAATAGCTCCATAGATCAGTTTCGGGTTTAAATGATAGCAAGGAGGATAATTCTGTGGCAACTTTAAAAAAATACCAGAAGGCACAACTCAAAGTGAATAACTGTTTGAAAATTGTATAAAAGATCACAATTCAATTTAGTCAGCTGGGAAGGACTGTTTTTAACCTATACAAAGGCCTTACAGTGCAACAATTGATATAGCAAAATCAATATTTTCAGCAGGAAATCCTTGGTTCCATATTTTTAGTCAAAGAAAGGTTGAGCTGCTGTTCTAACCATTCCATTATTTACAAAATAGAAAGTTGAGCTTTGATTACATTCATACAATGATTTTAAGGCTTAACTTATCCAACAGCTCTCTCAGATTTATTTCTATGTAATAGGCTAGACTCTAAAGGATTCTAGCCTGTAGACTATTTGCATCTGCTTATCTGAGAGTGGCTCTTCTTGACAGTGATGGGGTTAATCTTTCAATGAACATTTGGATCATTGTGTTCCCACATTGTGTTGAGAAGGTTTTTTTTAATGCACAAAAGTATGATTATCTCTGTTTCTTCCAATACACCTGCATCTTACATAAATTTGTCTGATATATGCTTTTCTCAAAGGAAATGTTTATTAACATAACATGAGGGAGGGAGGGAGGGACAGATGAAAATATACACAAATTTTTGCATTCTTTTTTCTAAAATGCATTGATTTGGCTATTTACGAAAATATTTGTATATACTCTACTTCAAAGATTCAGGACAGCTGGCAGTACCAATGAGAAAAAAACAAGGGTAAACCAAAAAAAAAAACCTATATCCTGCAAGAAAACAATATGATCAGATTAAAAAGGCAGTCTAAGTCCCACATCTGAAAGCTCATCAGAAAAGTGTCATTTTCCTAGCCTTACGAACAGCAAACAGATTGATTGATTCATTGTGTGCCATCAAGTTGATATTGACTCATAAGTGTCATAGCTAGATAGAACCCTCACTTGTTTTTTTACAAGTCTCCCAACAGTGTCTTCATTGCTACGGTAACTGACCTTGGGGCTGGTCATCCTCTTTTCTTTCCTTACACCGTTATGCTGGACTATTACCATAATAAAGATTTGATTTGATTCCTTCCACCTTTCTTATTATTCAGCCCTTTTCTAGAGGATGGGCAGACCCATGTTACAATGGGCAGGAATTCCATAATGTGGAAAATACATCTATGAAAATAAGCCTTTCTATATCCCTTTCATTTTATATGGAATGAGACCCATCCAGAATAAAAGCATAGGATGATCTAGATGTGGACAGAAGAAATACCAAACTGAACTGAACAAATTCCTCCCCATTCCCCTTTTGGTAGATTTTAAATACCATCCTTATTATTATAGCAATGGTGTTTTTTCAGGCAGGTTTTGAATGCTTACTGTTGTGCTGTTTCTAGGGCTTTATATTTTAGAGCTTTATTTAATTCTGTTTTAATACCAGATTTATATTTCTGTTTCGGATTATTGCTGTTTGTCTACGTCTTTCTGAAGAATGTTGACCTGTTGTCAAAATAAAGCTAAGTTGATACTAAGCCCCAGTCTGAGTCAATGCCCCAGGCTCCTATCTTTTCTTCTTTTCTCTTCCATCACAAGTAGAAGATTAGGAATGAACTAAGAGTTGTGTTCCAATAAACGATGCAGGGAGAGAGAAATAAATAATTATTTTTTTTCATGGAAAGAGTTGTGCTGGAAAAATATGAACGATGAAACTGCATACAGACAGTACAACTTGCCTTGTGGTGTACCCAGAACAATCTGGAACTGAACACACTCAAAACCATAGAAATGTTGTTAGACTTTAAAAGAGACTTTCCCATACTACCACATCTTACAATACTAGACAACGCAGTATCAACAGTAGAGACCTTCAAATTTCTAGGTTCTATTATATCACATGACCTAAAATGGACACCTAACATCAAAAACGTCACCAAAAAAGCACAACAAAGAATGTTCTTTCTGAGCCAACTCAGAAAACTCAAACTGCCCAAGGAGCTGCTGATCCAGTTCTGCAGAGGAATTAATGAGTCTGTCATCTGCACCTCTATAACTGTCTGGTTTGGTACTGCAACCCAACAGGATAGACACAGACTTCAGAGGATAATTAGGACTGCAGAAAAAACGATTACTATCAACGTGCCTTCAATCAAGGACCTGTATACTGCATGAGTCAAAAAGAGGGCTGTGAAAATATTTACAGACCCCTCACATCCCAGATATAAACTGTTTCAACTCCTTCCCTCAAAATGACACTATAGAGCACTTCACACCAGAACAACTAAACACAAGAACAGTTTTCCCCAAAAGCCATCACTCTGCGAAACAAATAATTCCTTCAGCACTGTTCAACTATTTACAAAGTCTGCACTACTATTACTATTAATCTTCTCATCACTCCTTATCACCCATTCCCTCCCACTTGTGACTGTATGATGGTAACTTTGTCACTTGTATCCTTACAATTTATATTGACTGTTTCCTAGTATGATTTGATTGCTTATTGTATCCTATGACTATCATTAAGTGTTGTGCCTTATGATTCTTGACTCTTGATGAGTGTATCTTTTCTTTATGTACACTGAGAACATATGCACCAAGACAAATTCCTTGTGTGTCCAATCATACTTGGCCAATAAACTATTCTACTCTACTCTACTCTACTCTACTCTACTCTACTCTACTCTACTCTACTCTACTCTACTCTACTCTACTCTATTCTATTCCATTCTCATCTCAACCCTGAAAACTGAAGCCACTTTACAAGGACCAAAACTTTGCTGCCTGCAGGCTGTGGCCCATGTAGTCCACACTATGGTTCTTTCCACACACACTAAAGCTAAGATGGATTTAGACCCCATCCTTAATGTTCTTACAAGGTCCCACAATTGGCTTTAGATGCACTTTTGGCATGAACTTTTGAATGTGGGTTAGCATTTCTGTAATTTCTCCTGTTCTGGGGCTAAACATGAGCTCTTTTTTAGTAAAAAGAAAGTGTATATTTTAAAAGAAGCTGATGAATCCATACTCATAGATAAATCCAGCAGGGCACGCTCTCCCCGATTCTATATTTTTAAGTAAGACATCAAATAAGATATTGTGGCAAACCAGAGCAGCCCAAGGTCCACAGTTGGGGGTAGATGTTCATGCTGGGCCTGTTTTTCATCAGAGCCCTGTCATCTTTTGCACCCTGAACAATCATTTGGAGTTTCCTCTCACCTGTCAGGATTTGGATCCTGGCTATAACTATGCTACGCTCAGTAAAATGGAAGTATCCTTGAACTTGGCATAAGCCCACCTGGGGATTACATCCCTCACAACTCAGGTAGACCCAGAAGTTCAGCTTATGAAGGTGACCTGGAATGGAGAAAAATTCACAGAAAAGTTTCACCTGACAAGTTTGGGTTGGGGGCCTCTTAAAACAAAATGACAGAATCTGCATTATTCAAAACCCTTGAAATGATTTGCATAGAAAGCAGATGTTTCACACGGCCCATTCCTGATCATTTCAAGGAACAAGTGTTAATAATGGATAAGAATGGAAGCATCTCACCTTATACTGAGAATCAAATACCTGGGAATGTCTTCCCATCAGTTCAAAGGCTTTGAAAAAAAAAACACAATAAAGCAATCTTTGCCCATTGGCTAAAGAAGCAAATTTTGCTGGGTATGATGTTACATTTTCCTTACGCTTCTTCTATTTTCCTTGACATTCTGATAGCACTTTAACTCACTGCCAAAATATAGAGCATCATTATGTGTGCATAATATTGAATGCTCAAATATTTATTTACTCCAAGATCCTGACTTTAATAATCTCTTTATGAATATTGCAGCTCTATTATATAATCATTGAGGAAGCATCGTGGCAATAAAGAAAGGTTCTCATCACCAAGAAACATTTCATTAAGTGTAGCTCAAATAAGGTACACAATAGAAAAAAATAATAACTGATGACATGATTTAAACTGGGACAACCTCTAACCTAGCTGAACCATTTTATCTGGCTCATAATGCAAACAGCATTCACGGACAGCTTCTCCTATGGAAGAAATAGGCCAATGTATTTTGCAGATTGTAAGTAAAGAGACGTTTTACGTAATTCCCTCTGGACTTCGCTATCTAGTCCCTTGTTTTCTGAACTTGTCCATAATAAATCACTGCTCTTCCTGGGATCCTTTGGGAGTGCCTGGTTAACTCTTGGATCTTAGTCCAATGTTCCTTAACCAACATGCTTAAGAGTCAGCAAGTTACTGAAATGATTTGAATGATCACTAAAATGATGGGTCAAATCCAAGAAGAAGATTAAATTCTAAATATACAATTTTTGCCGAGCTAAGACTAAGTTGGCCAATTTATGCACAGGTAGTCCTCAACTTACAACCACAGTTGAGCCAAAATCTTCAGTTGATAAGTGAGACATTTGTTAAGTGAATTTTGCCCCATTTGGCGACCTTTCTTGCCACTCTTGTTCAGTGAATCATTGCCGTTGTTAAGTCAATAACAAACTCTCTGGATTCCCCTTTGACTTTGCTGGTCATGGGGCATTGCAAACATCCTAAATATGAGTCAGTTGCCAAGCATCTGAATTTTGATCACATTACCATAGGAATGTTGCAATGGTCATAAGTGTGGGAAAAAATGGTCATAAATCACTTTTTTCAGTGCCATTGTAACTTGGAGCAGTCACTAAATGTACCGTTGTAAGTCAAGGACTACCTGAAAAACGTTAGTATATTCAAGCCCATCTCTTATTTATAAAGAGGCTGAATGTCAGAGTAAAGAATGGACTTGTTTGTGTCTCTTCCACATAAATCTGAATGCCACATTAATATATCAGTAGTGTATTGCTTCATATTCAGCATGCGGAAGGTACTGTATAATATTTCAGTTTTTCATAGTCTGTTGTAGAACAACTTTCTTTCTGAATTCTGCAAGGGCTGCCTTAGTCATCTTTAAAAAATCCAAGAAAATAGATGGTGGCCCTGCTTTCAACAAATACCATCCTTTTCAACAGCCAGCCTTTTCCAAATTTTCACCTAAAGTCTGGGAGTTTGAGGAATTATAGTCTAATACTCCTTGGGGATACAAGGTTGTAGGATACTGTAATGTCATAACATTTCTATAAGCCCATTTTAAACTTTAGCAGGCATTATGTTTACATGAGGAAAAAAAACTGTAAGTCTGACACTTCTTTTTATGTTTTCCTTCTGAAGCATCCAGATAGATCATTATTCCTGTATACCGAGATTACTGTTTCTACTTTATTTATTTATGGAAATGTTTGCTGTCATAGATTTGCTAGGCTTCAAGCTGCAAAATTAATATTCTAGTCCAAGAATAAGCAACTTGTGAGTCTCCAAATGATGCTGAGCTTTAAGCATGGCCAAGAGCTACATTTGTCCATACCTGGACAAAGGTCTATAGAGGTTTTCAATCATCCAGGTCATGGTTACCCCAAAAATCTTTTTTCCAAGAGGCAACTGGACTTTGGTGGTTTTATTACTTTTTTCCTTTGAAAACTTTTCACTTTTCATCCAAGAAGCTTCTTCAGTTCTAGAAAAGCTTTAGATGAGAAGAGAAACATCTTCAAAGAAAAAAAACAAGAAAGTCCAATTGACTTTTTTCTGGGGGGCGGAATCATCTTTGGGACAATGCTTGAACAGCTTCCCATCATTCATCCTTTCAGATACCTAAATTTAAGAATAAAACATCCAGTCTAACTTTAAGATCCAGACCACACAGGCTGTTGTAGACTAGCTGCAATTCTCCAGATGCTAAACATTGGTACCCAGCAATTCGAATCACTGTTCAGGCTTCTTAGGTCAGGAGGGAGCTGTAATTCCACAGTATGTAGCTAAGCAAGACAGATACAGATGATAAATTATTCATAGAATTAGTCAGTCACAGAATCATGCAATCCTAGCCATTGCAAGGGACTTCTTGCTCAGAAAAGATAGTTCCAAATGGATGAGTTTCCAATCTTTGTTTCAAACCTTCCAACAATGGAGCATCCATAATCCAGTATTTTGAGTTTGGATCACTCTGAAAAGCTTCCATCCAATGGTTCTTGTTGTATCTTGGGGCATTACAGAGAATATATTCCACATAACAGCCCTTCAAGTATTTGAAATCTGTTATCCTGTTTCCCCTTAACCTTCTCTGTTTTGGCTAAACATGCTCAATTCTGTAACTTCAAATTCTTCAGTACCTTTGTTGCTCTTCTTTGCATTCTTTCCAGTTTCTCAACTTCTTCTCAACGTCCTTCTTAAATTGTGACAACCAAAATTAGACACAATATTCCAGGTGCCAATGCAATGCAGAGCAGAATATCCCACATTAAACTTACCAGTGGATCATATAATTTTCTTCCCTCGTGTGAATGAGCCCCATACCTATGGAAGCTTTATTAATAGCTAGCGCCAACTTAATTAGGGAACCATTTGTGAATAGGTCAAACTATTCCATCCAGCAGATTAGTGTTTAGAAAATGGACTGGGCCCTAGGATACAGAAGTTTATATATGCTTAGCCGTAAAATTAATGAAGTAAATTTCCAGATTCATATTTTGACCCACGTTCTGATTTCAGTGCAGGATGAATAATGATGTTGACTCCAAAAACCTATTAACCACTGGATAACCTTTGGGATTGCTAGTCAATTTAATCATTTACAGCATATTGGCAATTATTCTGAACCAATCATGTGCAGGCATCAATTCTTATTCCATGCCCCTCTCCCTTTCCCCCTGCCACGGGTAACTATTTTTATTTTTGCAGTGGCTAATAAATAGTAAAAGCGTTAATAACTTCTCATAGTTCTTATCTTTCCTACAAAAAGTAAGGTTCCAGCAAGTTATATTGGCTTTTTAAATCAGTCTTACCCAAGACATTTCTCAATATTTAGTAACTTTGCTGCAGTCCCAGGAAATGTATTTGTCCCTGATTTGAGAATAGGACTATGAATTCTGGGCAGCCAAAAGAAAAATAGTAGTAAAACTACTATTTGTTTATTAGTACTATTAGCGGGTAGTAAAACTTTTGAATTTTCTCTGCTATCTAATTGTCAATTAGGTGCAAATCTGATAGTTCTGTTCTCTGATGATGATTTAAATGGGAAGCTTTTAAGACCGTTTGATTGTTTAATTCTTCAAATGAAATTAAAACTCTATCTGGCATCTATAAAATGTGTGTGGATTACGTGTAAGTATTCAAAGGGAGTTTTTCTCGATACACCTGTAGGATAGGATAGGTCATTTTGATGGTTATAGGCTGAGTGGAGTAGATGGAGACAGAACCCAAAGTGGACAATGACATATGTTTATCTTTCTCTCTCTGTCTCTCCTAAGCAATCACTGAAAGGGAGGGAAAAATCACATCTGAAGTCTGAGTTGATCCCCATGGTTTTGAATTAGATCAATGGTGGATCCCTGAAAAACTCTAATTCCTAACATCACTTCTAAAGAAACACACTAACTATACACAAGCTATAAAATAGGTTTAATCAAACTATAATAAAAAAAAATATCTTACAGACAGAAACTCTTCAAAACAGGATACCTAACCCAGTCCCCCCATTTTGAGGTTTCACTCTGTCAGCTCTGCATGTCTTTTCTTCCCTTCAAAGAATGGCTTCCAGTACCTCAAAAAATTACCAATCTATACATTATTAGGATGGACAGTTTAAGCAAATGCACCCTTGGTGGCTACCTAAGGAAGTCAGAGTCTGATGAAAATCCCACCTCGTGCTTTGAAAATACCTGAAACACTGTAAATTAAATTGGGCTCTTCACTTTTATTTCTTTTCAGTCTACTGCATGTTCATTTCATTCTGTCTTCATGACTGTTGGAAGAAGAATAATAATATCTCCCCGCCAGCTTCAGTACTTTTATTTCGCTCTGAATTAAATGTCATAATTTGTAGGGAGCTACCTGTTGTTGGGAAACTGCCAGATAAAGAGGAGGATCAAGCGGGGAATTAGCATTGAGTCATTGTGCAGCCACAATAAACCTAAGGCTTACCTTCCCTCCCTCTTTATGTTGCATGGTACCTTATCTGTTTGGTTCCAAGAGAAGGCAAGCAGTCTGGGAAGATTCTTGTATTATAGGCAGAATACAACAAAGTAGTTAGTTTGAACTGTACAGGTGTTGAACTGTACAACTATACACCTGTTCAGCACGGCATCCTCCAAATTACAGCCAATCACCACCACCCTCACTCTTTCAAAGATGTTATATGTATAGTGGGAGGCCCTGCATCCTTTCTTAGAAATGTTATTTAAGAATCAGTCTTGTTCTTAAGGCTGTGTTTGATCTAATTGCATCCAAATTGCTACTGCATACAGGCTATACTATCGCTTCATAATTAGTACTCAACTGGTCTCTTCTGGCATTATGTATCTTGTGATCTGTTCCTAAATGGTCGGCCTGTATAAGTGGATCTTAGAACAAAGGCAGAGTATCTTCTTTGAATTACATTTAGACCCATCAGCAGCCTCTTGGGTAAAATATGCTAAAATGGGAGAAGGGAAGATGAAGGCAGGAGAGGAGGAGAGAAAAAAAATAAGTAATTAAAGAACCTGTTGATCTCATGGGAAAGAACCAAACCATTATCAAGTTGTGTGATGCATTCATTCCTCTCCCAGAGAGTTAACACAGCATCCCATTGCTCCCTTCTATTTCTGTAGGCCTCTGCAAATCTTTTTTTTTCCCCAAACAGTTTCAACTTTTGGCTTAAACTTGGTTGGCTTTATCTTGCAATCCCGATTGCTGTCCAGAGCTATTTGAAAGGTTAGCTCCAATGTCAATTTTCCATTTACGGAAGAAATTGAATGCCAGCTTCAGGCCATAATGAGACTGCCTGATTGTTAAATCTCATCAATATTTTCCCTCCTGTAATTCTCTTTGCCATGTATTTTGCTATCTCTTGCTATAATCGTAAAGGCTGAAAGAGATTAAGGAAAAGAAGTGCATCAGAAAGTCAATCCAAGGGGCTCTGTAGCATTTGGAAATGACAGATGGCGGAGGTTAAAAGTTCTTTCTATGCTGCTAGAAAAGAGGCATGCAACTTTTTCTATTGGCCTTGGAAGGTGGATGTGCCTGGCCCACACCCTAAGAATAAACAGGATGAAGACAAACAAGGATAGAGGTTGGATTTAATCTAAATCTAACTCATTGCAAGTGTAATGTACCTCAGAAGTTCTACTTTCAGTTACATTTAACATCCCAAACCAGAGAATTGTTTGAAAGGGTTTCTGAGGTCCACTCCCAAGGAATTTGTGAACCCCAGATATGGTCCTGAATTTCAAGCATGGAGCACTATCTAAAAGCAATATTTATGGATTCGTGAAGTATATTTCGAGTCCTTGAAGTATACTATCTCTTTGTCTGATCATCTTAAGAACAAGAATGGGATTCTGTAATATGGTCCCACCGTGTGGCTTATGTTGAAATGGGATCCTATCAATGCCAGAAAGAGAATGACTGAAGAAATATGTTGAATATGCATAACAGGGCTTGCCTGGTTCTTAACAAGCCCTTTTCTATCCCTTTCCACACACACAAAAAGAGCTTTGTCTAAACTGGGGATAGATTCCATCATCTTTGGATTGCAAATTTTGGAATCTTAATGGTATGTATTTCTGTGGTCAAATATTTTTGATTGCCTTTGTCTTCAAGCATCAGGAAGCAAGAGTAGTCAAAATAAGGTCAATTGACAATTTAGAAGGTTTGAATAATACAAATGATGCTTGATGTATTTTTACTGTCTGTTCTTGGCATTCCCTGATGGAATATTGTCTCTACCCTAGCAAAACATGATTGCTTAAAGATACTTTTTCCAAGTGCAGCTGTTTCATCAATATCATCAATATGTAGATGTTTTATGAATATTATAGAAACTTGCAACCATGAACATTTCCAGGGCTTATTTTGAAGTACCATTTTAACACATGTCTATTGTGGCAATTTGGGGCCATATTAAATTTATTGAAATGATTCAAGAGTGTAGTATAGCCACCTCATTCCCATGTATAGAGATCAGATGATTAACATCACTTTAGAAACTCGTTGACTGTGGAGATTGTCAATCATTCACCTCATGGTTGTCTCAAAGGTAACTTTTTAAAAGGCAACTGGGTTTTCTTCGTCTTCTTTTTTCTTCGAAAACATTTTGCTTCTCTTCCAAGAAGCTTAATTGAAAAACGCCCCTATTTTGCCTAAGGAGGGTGAGATTGCAATAATCATCACCATCATTTAAATAGATCCTTTGAAACCAACCTATGTTGTATGATAGCTAAAGGAATTATTTTCATGCAGATTTTGGTACATACTTGTTCGGACCCAGCCTTCGCAAGTAGTGATAAGTAGTGATAAGTAGTGATAAGATTCATGAGTAAAACAATCCCCTTTTTTATAACAGGACAGTAACAGTCTTTTATTCACAGAGATAATGAGTCCCAACAATTCTGGGTTTATCCAAGAAATCCGGATTGCTTGCTGAATACTAGAAACGAACAGTTGTCTGTGATGACTAGCCACTTCCAAACCCTTATATATATTTCCCGGTCCAGGAGGGGCTGGCTAACATCTACGTCTGCTTTTCCCTCAGAGCCAGCTCATTATTTTCCTTTGTTCTCCTCTCCTCTCTATGCATCCGTGCATCTGGGATGGGCCCCATCTGTTCCTCCCCTTCACTCAGCTCAGGCTCTGAAGACAGTTGTCTCTTCACCTGTGACAGGACGGAAGGCCCTGGCTCTGGCACTGATGCTGTTTTCTTAGCAGAGGTTTCCAAAGGCTCTGAAGCTGGCCCAGGCTCTCCCTTTCCCTCCTCTGACTCTACTGACAGCCGATGGGTCACAACAATACTTATCTAATTTGTAATTTCAAAATGCAATGTAAAATAATATGGTTTTATGCTGAAAACAATGCAGAATCTTGTAAGTCAAACATTACAACTCAAACAAAAGCATATATTACATGTGCCAGGAAATAAACATACTAAGAAAAATGTGTTCAGATACGTACCTATTAAGAGCCAGGCACATGCAACTTCTTATAGATTGACTGGATTCACTTGCATGCTGATGCAAAATTGAACCATATTGTCAGGAAAATACTACCCTAAGAAAAACGGAAAGTGGCTTTTTCCCATTCCAATTAATAGCTTCCTCCAACAGAAGACATGTATTTTTGCTAGGTTATAATCAATGGCAAGCCATATGCTCTTGTAGCCTCTCGCTTTTCAGTTCATTCATTAACTCCCCTCAGAAGCAGCGGTAAGGAAACAATCATTTAATAGGTTGCTGACTTTATGGGAAAAAAAATCCATTTCACTGTACATAATCTAAAATAAATAAGTCAAATATATGTCAGCTTAATATACATCATAATCTATTATTGCAAAGGTTTTTTACAATCTGACAGAAGATTAACTGGGTATAAAAGCCTCAGGGGAGAATGTAATGAGAGGTGGGATAGAATCAGAGTATACAGTCCTCATTAGTCCTGCCGGAAAGAAATATGTCAAAAGAAAACCCTCTTAAATTGGTTTAACTGCTTTAAAAATCTTATTTTACAAAAATTGTTCAATGCTCCTTCCTATGATCAAGGGTTAGGCTCAAGAACTGAGCTTTGTAGATGATGGTATGAGAACATCAAGGATTGCCCGGGAAACAAAGAAATGAATCATAGAACAAATCAAATCAGCGTTCTCACTTGAGGCACAAATGCCCAACTCAGATAGTTATATTATGGACACACTATGTATAGTAGACCTTGCACCCTTGAGAAGTTCATAATGCGGGAAAGGTACAAAGAAGGAGAAGAAGATGAATGGCGAGATGAAGATGAACAGCAAGGTTACAATGATGATAAGTGCTTCACCGAAAGACCCAAAATGCCAGATTGGTGACTGAACATTCTGAAGATCTATTTATACAGTAACCAGAGTGACATTGATGTGATGGTACTTAATCATAAAAAAGAAAATGGTATAATTCACAATGATCTGAGCCTCAGAGGCAGAAAGTTAGTCAGCCGACCCTCTTGCACAGGGATTAGCAACTATAGCCCTGTGTGGAGTTCAACTCCCAGAACTCCTAAGCCAGCTAGCTCAGGAATTCTGAGACTGGCTGAAATGGTTCTCAGGGAATTCTCAAGGAATTGGTTGGCACAGAAATTCTGGGAGTTGATATCCACAGATTGTAAAGGGGCCATAGTTGCTCACCCCTGCTCTTGCAGATGCAGGTGGAAAAATAATGATCTGGAGACCATGTCAAGCCTACCCATCCTCTCTTGAGTGCCTACAGAATCCTCAGTGTGAATCTGTAAAACATTCAAGCCACATACAGCCCATTTTTGCATTTGACGGGGATTAAGTGGCAGAAGGGCATCTTGAGACTTGCAAATAATTCAGGCACTCAGTTTACTCTGTGTAATCCCTAAACTCCCTCTCAAAATATGACACAGACCTTCCATTCCTTTATAGATTGCAATCATCAATACCCTCAACAGATCTGATGCAGTCCATGGGTTGTCAAAGCCTTGTGCCCTTGATAAAAAGGAATAGTAGCTAATTAACACTGTTGGGGGGAATAAAACATTCTGAGGGCACTGATGCAGTGAGAGAAAACTTCTACCTGGCTCATAATTCATGCTAATATCATTATAAATGTTTCCAGAGAGAGAGCCATAATGCTGTTTTGCAGCAAAAAAGAGGAAAAGCTTTGTGTTCCCCTTAACAATGAATAAATTTATTGCCATGCATGCTTTCCTTTATCAGGTTGAGGTTTTTTTCTTTCACTTTCTTGTTTTCTACTTTATCTCTTTTTTTGTCATTATTTTCACCCATAACACGAACATCTTGGATGCAGGGGTCAAAATCTGCAAAATGATGGATCATTCAAAACCCATCCCTTTTTTGTAGATGCATACAAAAGAGATGGGACTTCAATTTCCACCTTCATCTGTCATGTTTGACCACTTCCACCCTGGATGTCCTGTCCACAACAACAAAGTTCCCTCAGCAACTTTCTTTTTCTTAGAGCTCCATTCCCACAGGCATAATTCAAAGTTCCACCAAGTGGAGAATAAATCTAGAGTAGACCTAACATCTACTGTTTTATACCCACTATTTCCTCCCCCTCCTTTTTTACATTCTCTTTTTTTCTCCTCTTTCTGTTTCTCCACACCAACTTCCACAGATTTACCAGAGATCTGAATTTATCACTCATAAACAGGGATTGAGATTAGACTATTTTAAATGAAACCAAAGTTTACATCTTGTTTTATAGTTCCATATTGCCTATTCTACACAGGTTAATCTAAGCCCTAAGAAAATAACTGGGGAAAGTGTGATCATGAAACAGCCAATTGTTCATTCAAACAAAGACAGAATTGTGTGGCAAGTAACATTAATGACAAATCAACATGCTGTATTCCAATTCCAAAAAGAAGATCCTTCTTGAGAAAGCCAAATTTTTTGGTCATGGTTTCCTATTAATGAAATTAATCTGTTGAGTTGGTTGGAGTCCTACTGACTTTACAAACAGAATTAGTCTCCTGCAGGAACACAAATAAAAACAGCATGGATAAATTCAGGTTCAAGATTGCTGTAGATATTCTAGGAAGCTGATTTATTTATTTGCTTATTTTTCTTTCAAAATCAATCAAGTTGCACAAAACTGGTAATTCCACTAATAATCTGAAGTTGAAGTGGATGGATATTCAGGACAATATGGGTATATATCTAAAAACAAACACATGGAAAATAGCATACTGTGATTCTATGAATGTGCCTCAGGGTCAGTCCATTACATTCATAGGTTTTGCTCCGTAATTCTCCTTCATGATTAGGGTGATAATTTTATTTCCTTTCTGTTATCACATTGTTTCTATTCTTCCCAAGCCTTCAAATCTTGCATAATTCTACTGCTGCTGTTAGTGTTACAGTATTTTGCTCTTTGTTAATATCATCCCTTTTAATATCAGTGATTTTAATTCATCTGCCCTGGCAGGCAACAACTTCCTCTAAATATGTTTATTTGGGCAAACAGGCTTCATAGAGTTCGCTTGAAATTATATTTGCTCATTTCAGTCTTCTAATTTTTGGACCACTAGCGTTGGTTTCATTGCCTTTCAGCTGTTTTGTACTCTATTATTTCATCTTTATCTGCACAATAGCTTGAGAACTGATTTTTATAGAATTTTGTGAGGATGCAATTAAATAAATAAATAAAACAGTGTTGTCTCTTTTCTTGGTGGACCCGTAAAAGCAGACAGGTTCTCTATGCATGTGAGCATGTGCCATCATTTCAGATTTTTATAAGTAGAGTGTCCTGATACTGCTGTACTACAACTTCCATCATCCCTCACTATTTGCCACACAGCTGAACTTTCTCAGAACTATAGTTCAGGAACATGAATAGTCCCAAGTTCCCCATATAAGCTTTTTCCTTTACAGTTGTAGGGTGGACTGCCAGATCCATTTATATGGCTGACAGCAAAACGTGATAATTGTGCAGGGAGCAATGTTAAATTTGAGAATTGGCAATCTGCATGTACCAAACACCACACCAACTAGCAGCCTGCCTTTTCAGCTGTTCTCTACATCTCATGCAGCTTTGATTAGAACTCATGTAGTGAAATGCTACCATCATTGCCAGGATGACTGCAGCTAATTTAAGTTGTTCCAACTCTTTCCAATTGTTACAGTCTTTAAGATATAAGGTTTATTTTAATTGCTGTTGTTCTGCTACTATTCATTTCCTTTTCACATTCTTTATTTTTAAAATAGAGAAGTACAAAAGAAAAAAGTCTACACTGAACAGTGATAATGTGGGGGGTGGAGGGGAGGAAAAAACCTAAATATACTGCAGTGGTTAAATGAACTAAACATAGCAAAAAGAGAGAGAGAGAGAAGAAAGACATCTAATTAAGCATAAATACCTATGGGGAACTAATTGTCAGGCACAAGAAAATAGGAGGCAGGATAGAGTTCAAAAGCACTATGAGTTTATTCTGTGCTATCTATCCACAAGAATCTGAACTACTAACAGTCAAGGCAAATTGGCACCAGATAAGATTCAAAAGACTTCAAGGAGGGCAAGACTTAGGTGACAAGGAGACATAGTGACTCCAAAGTAATGATGTGTTTGACTCCACCCTCAAGACCTACTAGTCATCACCTACACTAATTCAGTCATTGAGTTTATTATTAAATCCACGTTATATCACAACACAATGTGCCACTTTTCCAATGTTAAAGCATAAAGACGTTTCACAAATAGGTAACAAATATGCATCCCAGATCCATTCTTTAAAATCAGGAAAGTTATTTTCTTTCTCATTCTTTCTCATGCAGCTGTATCCCCTTTATTGCTTTATTGCTGCATCTCAGATTTAGCAAGCCAAAGCTACCCATAAGAAGGCAAATGTCATATTTTAGCAATCAGCATCATGTTGCAACCCTTAATTGGGAAATATAATATTTCCTCCCAAAGTTATATTGGAGTACACGTTAGTTTGAATCCAAAACAAAACTATAATGGAACCAGACCAGGCTGCATGAATTAAAAAGCCTTCAAATTTCGTACATCTCCAGCATAAGCAATCTAATGTGCATTCCTTTAAAAACATTCCATGTTGTTTTGTTATCATTAATATTGTGCTTTGTGTATATTTTTCATATTTTATCTCCTTCGGTTTTAACCCCTTTTTTGTTGTGTTGTGAAATGTTATACTATATAAATTGTATGTATATATAGTATCTGTCTTCCATCTCTCTCTCTCTCTCTCTCTCTCTCTCTCTCTCTCTCTCTCTCTCTCTAACTAGCATGAAAAGAAAACAGAACTGAAATTCAGATAATCATTTTATGTTCTTTCATTAAATAGTATAAATTTGTTTCAATCTAATCCAGTCATCATTTAAAGTTCAATATTGAAGAAGCTGAATTAATAGGACCAACTTAGATTGAAAATGGAAACCTATCACAAAATATAACACAGGCAAGCCTCATGGAGGTACAATTCAAATAGTATACAGAAAAGATTTTTTCTGAAATCTCTCCACCAAAAACAGCTTAATACTAGATTTAACCATTATTGGTCTCACCCTATTCCTAAGAGGTCTGTTAAGGGGCATGCATAAGTGCACCATCATGCCTACCATCCCTGTCCTATTGTCCTCATTTATTCGTACCTATTTCCTGTATTCTTACTCATGTTTATTCTTGTAGCTATTATCTTGTAAGCAATTGACAAATCAAATAAATAAATAAATAAAATATTTTATTGCAATAATGTTTGATTTGGGGAGTGAAGAGCATAAGGAGACCAGTACATTTGATGTCTACAATCTTTGTAAAGCATTTTTCACTTCAACCAAGAAACTAAAAATTAAGGAATTGTTTTATACACAGGTTTTGTGCCATAACGACTCTGCCCATTTTTCCACTCCCTTTGTAATATACAAGAGGTAAGATTTCAGATAGTGTATACTTGATACCTTAACACCTTTCTGTGCCTGGAAGTAGAAGTAAAATTTAGTAGAAGCAATAAGATTTTTTAATACCAATGGACCCAAGCCCATACAGATTGGTAAAACCACTTGACTTTTTTTAATGGAAAGTTATTCAGTCACCCAAATATACTGAGAAACAAATTTGTTCTGCAAAGGGGACTGTTAGTAAATCACATTCTTGTGGCCATGGCTGTAAATGCAGCTCGTGGCTGTAAATGCAGCTAATTTTTTGAACACCTAAAAAAGCAATCATGTGGCCACGGGAGAAGGCACAGCCATCAGAACTTCAAATATGGTACTAAGTAGACTTGGGGAGGTCCCTGGTAATTTCAAGTGGTTGCTGAGTGGTTCCTGTAAACCATTCAAAGAGCTTCTAAGATCCATTTCTGCAATTTCTATGCACGAAGATCTGGTCACGTCTTAAAATTAACATGCTGTGCCTAGACATATGAAGTTCAAGGTTCTGTGAGTTCAATTTACAACAGAAGGTTTGAACTCCATAGCATAACACCTGGCTACCTGATTGTGACAACTCCCAATAAGAGTGAAAGCACTAATGTGATGCTTTCTGATGGTCATTTGAAATGTTCCTGAAATGTATGGAATTGCTTTATGAGATCCATTATTTTCTTCCCCAACCCGCATCCCCAGAAAAATTCTCAGAGATTTCACATGGGACTGATTTCATTCCTATTCATTAACTAGATGAAGTACAAGTCAGAAAAGCAAATATTTTCTTAATGGTATCTGACAGGCCATGAAAAGTGCCGAATAGACTCTGTTCTGAAAGCTGCGAGAAAAATCCACTGAGACATGGTGGCTTTCGACATCATCGGAGATATACATTTTAATCTATCAAAAAAGTTTTCATGCACATCCTGATCTCCATATTATAACTGAAATCATATCCACTCATCATTTCAGCTTTAATTCACATTATCTTTATTTAGTTAAAGGTTCTATTCACCTGGAAACGAATGTTCACTTTTATTCATTCTAATACATATGTGGGTGTGCATGTGTGTAATCACTAGTGTTTGAGTGCAAAATATGAATGTGGAAACTTATAGACAGACAGGCAGATAGATTACTATATTTATAGTCAAACTGTATGATCAGAAAGTTATCATTTGGGGATTACATTATTAAGGATGGATAGGAGCTTGGAATGGAGGAAAAATTTGTTTATGAATTTTAGTACAAGTTCAACCAATTGGCATTGCTGGTTAGGTTCCCACATAAGGCTAAGGCCCCTCCAGAAGAATTACACATGACAACCCAAATCTATAGAAGCCATTTTTTGGCTTGGTAAGATATGTCTTCTTCATTCCATTATGTGAAACATTCAGTATTGTTTTCATGCACTCTCTTTGACCTTCTTTACGCCTTTAGATCATCAGTTATCTTTAGGTGCCCTACATGGTGACATATATGGACAGTAGTGGCACAATTGCACGGATTCTGCCTATTGAATAGCTGAATAATATCAATAACCAAATTATACAGACTTCCTGTTGGCCATATGCTGCCAACAGTTCCGTGTATATCATCCATTAGGGATGAGTGAAGAGCATTCCAGCTGAAGAGGTCACTTGAAGTCCTACCTTGGCATGGAGATGTCAAGTGTATTCCCACATTCCCACATTTGCATACTCATTCTTTTCCAGAAGAAGAATTCCAAAACCTGGCACAGAGTCCTCTTGCTCCTACTTGTCGGGCAAAGGGGGTAAGGTTTATAGGTGGATTATGAAACTGAGGAGGTAAGGTTTATAGATGGACTTCAGTGAAACTGATGCTTCTTCTTCTACATCATTAGAGCCAACACACCATTCAAAAATTGAGAATTTTATGGAGAAAGGGGTTGGAAGCTTGCTATTATCATTCTATGAATCTGGAACTCTTTTTAACGCAAAAGCACCACTTGCATATTGAAAATCATCATAAAAGAAGGATGATAGAGTGCTTTCAATTCATGGCATAGTACATGTTGACTATCATACTACTTCAATACATTTCAGGAACAATCAGAATATATTTTGCTGAAGATCAATAGATAAATCAGGACACTCTAATGCATGATGCATATTTTAAAATGCTCCATTTTCACAAAAGAAAGAAGCTTCTTTCCTTTCATTTGAAAATAGAACATTCACAGAGATTTTACACTGTAACTTTATCTTTCTTTCTAATATTACTAGTCAGATCTCTAAAAATTTGAATTAATTCATTTTGCTGGAGAGAAAACCTGACAATTAACATTCCAGAGGATATAACGAATTAGTCTAATTAGGTGATGTGATTAAAGTTAAATACAACAAAGTATTTACTGTTCCTCCCAAATTTAGAATTGCAAACTTATTTAGGTTCAAAAATCTACATTTTCCCAATGTCAAACAGGTTATATTACTGTTCTAAACACAAGAGCCACATAATCCGGACCTTGCATGCACATGTGATCTGAAATATGTATAACATCTCTAACATAGGTGCAAAGCACAACTGATATGTGCAACTGAACCCATCAAAACTCAGATGTTAGTCATATCTTGGATCCTCATCAATTGCAGTGAAAAGTTGTGTGCACACCTACTGCAAACAAATATGCATTGACTTGTTGAATTATTCTAAAGGTGACAAATTTGATTGCATTCTGATCAGTTCTGCAATTTGATTAGGTAATTCAGCTCGACTCAGATCTTTAAATAACCCTAATGGATATTCTTCTAACCAGAATGATGGTCATGTATGAATGTCTTGTTTTTCTGTAAGCAATTATCCTGCCTTCAGACTGTAGTCTCCCTGGCTTCCCCTACTTCACGTGGAGTACCACTTTATATAATGTTACTAACCACACCTGGAATACTGCACCCAATTTTGGTCACCACCTTACAAAAAAGATGTCAAGAGAAGGAAAAAGTGCAGTGAAGAGCAACTAAGATGATTAAAGGGATGGAGACTAAAACATATGAAAAATAGTTGCAGGATTTGGGTATGGCTAGTCTAGAAAAAAAGGACTAGGGGTGACATGATAGCAGCAGTCAATATTTGAGGGCCTGCCACAAAGAAGAGGGAGTCAACTTATTTTCCAAAGCACCAGAGGGCAGGACAAGAAACAAAGGGTGGAAACTAATCAAGAGAGAAGCAACTTGGAATTAAGGAGAAGCTTTCTAGCAGTGAGAACAATTAACAAGTGGAATATCTTGCCTTCAGAAGTTGTGGGAGCTTCGTCATGAGAGCTTTTTAAGAGGGAATGGACAGCCACCTGTCTGAAATGGTATGGGGTCTCCTGCTTGAGTAGGGGATTGGACTAGAAGACCTCCAAGGTCCCTTCCAGCTCTATTCTATTCTAATCCCAACAAAAACATCAGAATACAATTCCTCTAATGGAGAAGTTCAATAGTGGTACTATTGTCACCGCTAAAGAGACTTGTCTTGAAGAGTTGTCTGAAAACGTCTCTTATCCCCAATGAAACATATCAATATTGTCCATATGAATTTTCTGGCAACACAATGGACAATATTTATGTTCTAATCTGTTTTAAACAAGAATACTTATTCCATGTATCAGTTATAGCTAAGAGAGGCTTAGAGTCTTCAATTCAAGTCACTGAAGCTATCGTTTGTGCTTTCAAAGCCATCGCTCACACTATACCTCATCCTATGGAATGATTCAGTGCTCCACACTCCACACTTTTGCCATTGTTTATCATGAGAAGTGCTACATAAATGCTTCAATCCATCAATGCATACAATTTTGTGGTGATGAAATCTACAACATCCTCACTTGGTTAAGTGATAAATGCATTTCAATAATTCTGTCTCTTTCAGAAAAGAAGATCCTTTGAAGAGAACCAAAGAGTGCCTTCTGCTCTATCAGAGAAAGGAAATCCATCAACTGATAAGATCATATCCTCTTTTCTCTTCCTTCCTCTTTTTCCAGAGCATAATAAAAGAACAAAACAAACAACAATAGATTGCCCTCTTCTGGATTGTGGTATAATTAACACAGGGGATATGCTCTCTTGCCGTCTTCTTTTCTTCTACAGTACTTGCTATTATGAGTACGGGAGGCAGAGAGACGGAGGGAGGGAGGCATCTGAACATGTTTTAAAAGCATTGCTTGCTTTAGTGGATTGTCATTTCCAGGTCAGCCAGGGTCTATATGCGCAATGTTTTTGAGCTGCTCTTATGTTATGCAATCATCTGTAGCTGGTTGAGCCTCCAGCCATTTAATTTCTAGAGCTCAGTGTTTAGCTGGCTTAAAAAGCAAGCATAAAAAAACCAGTTCTCAGGAAGAGGCCGGCTGTTACCAAAGATGTAGCTGAATGTACAGAAAGCTTGGCTTTCCCCAATCAGTTGAGGTCACACAAAGAAAAAGATCTTAAAAGGAGCACCACTCTTTTCTAAAATTGCTGATGCTGATTGTTCAGCAATTTACTTCATCACTTCACTTCACTTCTTCACTCAGGAGAAGCAAAGAAGCAAATTGCACAAACAATCATCATAATCAGTTTTAGAAATCCAGCTCATGACAACATTTTCAGCTTTTTTTTTTCTTGGGGTTTGGAATTAGGATTGTTTCATCATAAGCAATGATGATGATGAAGACGACAATGGCGCGCATTAAGCTTCTCCCTCACCTTCTCCACATTTCATCACGGTATACAATGTACACCTGCAAGAGTAAATAAATCCCTCAACATGATTTTCATTTTTCCCAACCAAGTATTTTTAAGTGTTTCAAAACCTTCAGATTTCTCAGTCAATGTGGCAGAAAGCAGGAAGTCAAAATGAAAGGAGAAACATGTACAGAGCCTTAATTTTTTTCCCCCATAAAAGTTAGGATTCTTTGAGTCTTAAGTCAGTTTTTGACTCCTGGCAAGTCCCTGAAGTTTGGTTGGTAAGATTTTAGAAGTGGTGTGCCATTGCCTCATTCCTAGGGCTGAGTGGAGGTGACTGACACAGCATCACCTGGATGGCTTTGTTCATAACGTGGGACTAGAACTCATATAACTCCCAGTTTTTAGCTTGGTGCCTTAACTGGTTCTCTATAAATGAAATAAAGTACCTGTCCACTCTGACTGAGGCCAACTTGGAAGCTTCAGTGTTGACACAATGGTAATGAGCAATAGGGTGGGGGGAATAGAGATAGTTGAGGTTTTGTAGCCAAAATAAAATAGTTTCCCTTGAGAACCAAGGACATTCTCACAAGTGGCGGATGAGAGGAGGAGTGAAGTTTCCAAGCAACCGGCCAGCACCTTGATTGGACAATGTAACTGATTGTTTAGGGAAGGGGGAAAATTTTTTACTTTTAATTAGGTGAAAACTGCGGGAAGCTTTAGAGTCAGTTTTCACCAGTCTGTGCCGATATGATATACCCAATAAACCTGTTCTTTGAGGAACCTACTTGCCTTGGAGTTCTGTTTGCTATGGGTGTATTATTTGGAACCCTGACAGTATCTTTAAGTCAGTGTAATGTGCACACATTTGTTTTAGGCTTAATTGTGTTTAGAGTCATCTCAGAAAATCAATGAGATCTAAATAATATGATTTGGGTCAATTCTGTGCTCCACAGATCCAAGTTAAGCAGATTTTCTTCGCCAGGAAAAAAAATCTTGATTGGCAAAAGATAGTATGAAAATGTAACAAATAGGTGGGAAAATGAGAAGAGTTGACAGAACTAATCACACTGATCTACCAAAACTAAGTAAAATCAGGCCTGGTTTCTACTAGATGAGAAAATACGAGGGAACCCTGGGGAAGAAAGAAGAATTTGGGAAGTTTAAAAAAAACCATTTTAGAGGGCAGCTGCCATGAAAACCACATGGAAAACTCTTTGAAATCAAGCTGAGCTCAACTTGAGAGGGATTTTTCCTCTAAGATGTGTTCAGATTGTTAAGAAAAAAGAATACAAGAATGTCCTTGCATCTATGAAAAAAAAAACCCTCAACTTAAGTACATCCACTGAAGCTTGAAGTACAGCTGCCTCAAAGATAAATTGCCTAATACTCAGCACTGGAATGTTATTCCAGCTTTCCAGCTTCTTTTCCCTTCCAGTTGGCTTGTCCTGTTTTTTCCCCCAACCTGAATATGAGGCTGCAGGATCAAAAGGCAAACATTAAGAGAGGAAATGTGGAGATTTAATCCAAATCAACCTGATTTCCTCTGTTTTCATAGAATAATGTTCAGAACTTTTTCGATGCATTCAGTGTGTAAGAATTATAGGTAGTGCACAACTTACAACAGTTTGTTTAGTCACTGATCAAAGTTACAACGGCACTGAAAAACAAAAGTGACCTATAATCATTTTTCATAATTACGATCGTTGCGGCATCCCCATGGTCACGTGATCAAAATTCAGGCGCTTAGCAATTGACTCGTGGGTCAGCTTTGGAAGCCATATTAGTACCAGAAGCTTCCACACTGCCATATTCTTGAGCCTGGGAAGAGGGGAGAGGGGAATTTTGTGGAGCGTATGTGGCATTCTTCTTCAAAGTCGTCGTGTTATTTCTGCACCTGGGTGAGAGGATGTCTCAAGTTGGGATGGATGGTGATTGGGGCATGTGATGGAATGAAGGGTGCAGGGTATGTATTTAATTTTTTTTACTTATTGGGGGGGAAACCCGGAACTTTCAGATTCAGGATTTCCTAGATGTGCCAATTTACTACTCTAATAAAAGGAGACTTTGAGAACATGTCTGTCTCGGAGTTATTTATTCAAGTTGAGGTTTTCTGGAATGTTGACATCATGTTTATGGTTTGTAGGGTCTCTGGGTCATGGGATCCCCTTTTGTCACTTTCCTACACATGAAGTTAATGGGGAAGCCAGATAACAGATAATAGATAACAGATAATCAGAGTTGGAAGGGACCTTATAGGTCATATAGTCCAACCGCCCGCCCAAGCAGGAGACCCTACACCATTTCTGACAAATGGGAGTCCAATCTCTTCTTGAAGGTCTCAAGTGATGGCATTCCCTCAACTTCCGAGGGCAACTTTTGTTCCATTGGTTGATTGTTCTCACTATCAGAAAGTTTCTCCTTATTTCTAGGTTGAATCTCTCCTTGTTCAGTTTCCATTCATTATTCCTTCTCTTGCCTACAGTCACTTTAGAAAATAGATTGACCCCCTCCTCTCTGTGGCAGCCCTTCAAATATTTTGAAGACTGCTATCATTGTCTCCCTTCTCTTCACTAGACTAGCCAAGCACAGTTCCTGTAACCATTCTTCATCTCCAGTCTCCTAATCATCCTGGTTGCTCTTCTCTGTACTTTTACTAGAGTCTTAACATCTTTTTTATTATGTGGTGAGCAAAACTGGATGCAGTACTCTAGGTGTGGTCTTACTAAGGCTTTATAGAATGGTATTAGTACTTCACTTGATCTTGATTGTATCTCTCTGTTAATGCAATTTAAGATTGGCTTTTTTGGCTACTGCTGTACACTGCAGTTTCACTTAAGAACCATGTTACTAATTTAACAGCTGCAGTGATTCACTTAACAGCTCTGGCAAGAAAGGTCATAAAATGGGGCAAAACTCACTTAAGAAATGCCTTGTTTAGCTGCAGAAAATTTGGGCTCAATTACGGTCATAAATTGAGGACAGCCTGTATTTCCAAAATGCCGATCTTAATTGGCGTCTTTCCACAACTTATGGAATGATTGAATCTTAGTCATTAAATATTTCTTGCAAATCTCTTCTTGGAAATAGTTTTACGTTAATTCTACCGATGTTCTCCTTTGTAATGAACTTTGGGAAGGCTTGTACCTTCTACAAATTAACAGTTGGGGGGGCGGGGTCCTTGGTTGTTTTTTGCAGATGTTTCATTACCCAAACTAGTAACATCAGCAGTGCTAACAAAGATCTAGCAAGGAAAGAACATCTGCAAGAAAACAGCTAAGCTCAGAGAGCACCAAGGACCCCTCATTTCAACCCTGAGCTACAAATATTCTCCTTTAAATTAATAGTTCCTTATACAAATTTATGGGGAAAGAGGAAAGTCGGAGAATTCTGTTTAATTCCACCCTTTTGGTTGCATGCAGGTCTATTTTAGTCAATACCTCAAATCTATACTCATCAAAATCCGTGGTGGCTTTTATTCTTTAGCCAGGACAAAAAAAGAACGTTGATTAAAGAGAAATGAGACAGGGACTTCCTTTATACAGACAGACAACTTAAATACACAGGTCTTGATTTTTTATTGACCGTTTGAGCTTGTGATTCAGAAAATAAAGGATTCTGTGAGTCAAATTTGCAGCAAAATATTACAAGAGTGGGACAGAACAATGATTCTAATGATTCCACCCAAAGATTCTAAGCACCTCAACTCCTTCCTTAACATGGACCAGTTTTACATTTCTGTATCCTTAATAGTCCTGTCCCCTGAATGCATTTTGACTCAATCCACTTTCATTTCTTGAGTTTGTTCCATATTTTATTTCTTTCTACAAAGCTCTGGGTCTCTTCCCAACATCTTATATTCTTTCTCCAGTGCATGAATGATGCCATATTGGCTACACCAAGAAAAAAATAGAGGAGCTTAAGTTTGGAACTCATATAAAGGCTACATTTTATGGCTCAAAGGTTGTTCAAGATTCCTGCTTTGTTTTTTTTTAATCACAGAGCCAAACACGCAGCAACAGGTATTTTATGTGCTACAATACCAAAGAGAAACATGAAAAGACTGAAGGATACATGGCAAGCATTTGCACTTTTCTATTCTTTGTACTCAGCAAAGAAAAATTGCCTTTTTCACCAACATGAGACCATACATTCCAGTGCAGTAAGACTGCAAGCAATGGATAAATGGCCAAAGCAGTTGGCAGGCTCTAGACAGTCTTGGTCGATCTTAAACCAAAAAAGAAACCCTAAACAAAATATTTTGTGTTTAGTATTTTGATAGGAGACTAGGGAAACACCAGCCTGTAGGCTAAACTGGGGGTTGTTTTTACTAAAATACCAACATTAATGGTAAACCATTCCCATATTAATGGTAAACCGTTAATGGTAAACCATTCCCATGCTAAGAAAAATAGCAAGCATCTCTGTAAATGTATGTGAATTTATCAGCAGACAAACTTGTGTCAAGAAAGGTTTACTTGACCAGACAAATGGGTACTTTTCTAAATAGAAAGCAGCCTTTTGAGCCTGTTTCTGAATTCAACCGGTGTGGATAAATTCTCTTCTTAATTTCATAAACAGAAGATTTTTTTAAATGCTGTCATCACTGTTATTGAAGCTTCAGAAGCTGGTATGTCATTTCAGATCAGGAATCTGTAGATATATTAGGTGAAGGAGTTGCTTTAGATCCTGAGCTGGTTTCTGGATCCTTGTGCAGAGTAGATCCCATGGGCTCAGTACATCCTGCCCATAACATCTTTCTCCTCCATATCGGAGATGACTGTGATCAATACATAACCACAAGAATTTGTAGTGCAATTATAATCATCTCCCTCTTACATTTTTAGAAGCGAGGCAATGCAATAAATGTGCTTAGATTTCTAAGGTCTTAAATTCAATTATTAAAGTCCCATAATATAAAAACATTATTTTAAAAAAGGAGTAAACATTGAAGTCCTTTCTATTTCACCGTCCTTCTTGAATTACTTGCTAATGCTTGCAGGCCAGATCTTGTAAACTTAAAAAAAAAAAAAAACATTGATAATGTGGATAACTAAACAGGAAAAAGATTGTCAAGTTTCCCTTAAGGGATGGATACAGAATATTATTAGAGGACCATATATTTGGGAACAAAAGCAACATTTTGAACAGTCGAGGCAGAAACCAGACAACATTGAGAACATTCTGCAACGAATATGCAGAAAATAGGCACTGAGAATTTTTAAAAAACTTATCTGTTATTTTTTTTTCCTCCCCTGCTACCATGTTCTTCCATCTCTTTGAAGATGGAGCTGAAGGCTATGCAAAGAAACCATGCAGAGCTCCTGAAACTTCACATTGTACATCTATACCTTAGGAAGTGAGGAGGCGGAAAATAATAATTCTTTCATTTTTTTCAGAAGACACATGGGGTTTCATATGGGCAGTGAATTAGGAAAGTGTCCTTCCATTAAAATATGTACAACTGTGTTCAGGCAGGCAGGTGAATGAATGAATGAATGAATGACTTGAACAAGTTGATCTTGCCTATAATCCACAGGTGAAGAGAAAGGAGTGAAACTTCCCCTGCCTCAATATGTCAATGTTGCTGCTTATTGTGTACTGCCTTCTTAGTGATAGTACTTGGATTATGGATCTCCCTCTTAGGTGATTATCAAGTTGTCTTACTTGAAATGGTATCTTTATTCTCTCAAAACTTTTCCAGGGAAGGGTTGCATCAGGAACAAGACTGCCATTAACACCGTGATTATTTTTAAATGAACTTCATTTGCAATCTTAGTCATTTTTATTGATTAGCTTTACAAGTTTTATTTTTGATTGTTGGCCAATTTCTTCTGTAGTTATTTTTCTCCATTGCTCCGAGATCTCTGGAAAGCAAAGATGTTGTAAAAGCAAGCAGACCAAGAAACAAACTGTCATTCTAATCCCACAAAATGAGGGTTGGGATAAGAAACCAAAAGGAACAGAGCAACTGTTGCTCTGCCTGTTCTTTATGTGAGATTTTATGTCATAGTTGGGGAAAAAATGGTTGAAGCTTCAATCATTTCACTTTGGGCAATCATATAGACTTCTTTGATCCTACCCTGTAGACACCCCTAAAGGAACAGAAGGGTGACCTCTTCCCACTTCCCAGAATAACAAGAGACCAATATTCATAATGACAAAATAGGTTTCAAGGTAGGCACCAAATGAATGTTTTAATGTTTAAGAATGACAGAAGGAAAAACAGAACCTCCTTTTCAAAGGAAAACTGGAGGCAGCATTAGTCTTGTGATATAAACATTTTGACACTTTGGAGCCTTGTTACCAGATTTTTATGTATTTTTTTTCCATTTTCATGCCACCCACTCCTAAATGGCTTTTTAATCACTTATAATAGATATATGACATTGATTGCACCAGCCATGTGCTGCAGAACTGTGTGTATAAGCTGAGTATACTTTGACAAGGAAGATACCATGCTATTTGTGAATTGACATATCTCCCAGGATCACAGAAAGAAAGTCTCCAGTATGATGACATGGCAATTTGTTGATTCCCACTACTCCCTCTTCATATTACTATAGTATTTTTAAATACTTACTTAATTGTTTTCTCCTCCTTGTTTCTAACCAGCAAGAGACCCAATCATAATTCTGATCTTCATCATCTCATGATAAATTCTTATTTTTAATCTCCTTGATTAAAAATAAATTCTAATTTTTAATTCCCTTTCACCTTTTCTTTCCCAAGACAGAACTTAAAACTCTGGTATAGAATGGCACAAATGTTCCAACTTTCAAAGTGATCTTTTAAAGAGGAAAATAAATCATTGCTCACATTCTTTAATTTAATGGAACACACATTTATAACTTGCCAAGTACCAAGGTATATAGTTTGTCATTTTATTGTAATAATATTGAGAGTAATTTTATTGTATACCACCAGAGTCCTTCTTGAGGGTGATGGGTAGTTCTTAACTACAATCAATCAATCAATTAATCAGTAATCATCCCAACAAGATCAAGCTTAAACCTTTAATTTTGTTAATAATGATAATAAATAAAAATAATAATAAAAATACTTGCCTGTAAGCAAGACCATAAAATAGAAAAAGTCAAAGAAAATGAAAAAGTTAAATTTTATTTATTTATTTGATTTGATTTGTCAAGTGCTTACAAGATAATAGGTATAAGTATATAGATAGTTATGAATACATGAAATGGGTACATATAAGAAAAATAAAAGAAACAATAGGACAGGGACAGTAGGCACATTGGTGAGCTTATGCAAGCCCCCTACAGACCTCTTAGGAAAGGGGTGAGGTCAATAGTAGACAGTCTAAGGTTAAAGTTTTTGGGGCTTGGGGAAGAAACCACAGAGTCAGGCAGAGTATTCCAGACATTGACCGCTCTGTTGCTGAAGTCGTATTTCCTGCAATCAAGTTTGGTGCAGTTAACCTTGAGTTTGTATCTATTGTGTGTTCTTGTGTTGTTGTGGTTGCTCTGGGACTTCAGAATCCAGACGAACAGGCAACTGCCACATAATACCCTGGACTTATCAGTTGTCTATAAGAAAGACAAAAAAAGTCTGGATAGTGGATATGGCAGTGGAGACAGCAGAATAGAAGAGAAAGAACAGGACCTACAAATAGAAATAGAACGACTATGGCAAAGGCAAGCAAGGATAGTACCAATAGTAATAGGAGGCTTGGATGGAGTCCCAAAGCAACTGGAGCACCTCTTGAACACCTTAGGCATTGACAAATTTGCCATCAGTCAATTGTAGAAAACAGCTTTACTTGGAACAGTTTCAATCCTGCGGCGATATCTGTAACACCATCAAACATCCAGATTTGCCTATCCCAGGTCCTTCGTAAGGACTTGACAGGTAGACAAAAATGCCAAACCCAGTCTGAACATCTGGCTGACTGTGCAATGAACAACAACAACAACAACAACAACAATAATAATAATAATAATAATAATAATAATAATAAATAAAGCAAGAGAGTCAACAATCAGCAGGTATACAAAAGGAATGAAGTGAATTCCATTTTTCTATAATACCAAGCTTTGAAATCTTCCTGTCTGGACTACTGGTCTGAGTGTAATTAACAAGTAACACTTGGAACCATTCTGACACTGAATCCGGGAGCCTGGGACGGCACAATTGTTGTGCAACATGATGAAATGGCAGCAGAGCTGTGACAAAATTCCTTGTATCAAGCCATTGTTTGGGACACAGAAATTTGTGAGAATCTCTTTAGGCTACCTTCCAGTCAAAGCACAGGAAGGAAGCCTCAAGTGGGTCTGTTTATGAATCAAAGAGCACATAAGGAAATATTAATCACCCTGCTTACCATGGAAATGCATTTAAATTCCTTCCCCAAAGAGTGGATGAACCATTCTTCAAAGATGACAATTGTATCTTCGATCATGCCCCCAGAGATCAGAGTGACCACTTCTGTGGCTGTTCCTGAAATAATTGTTGTCACGGACCTCATGTTCTGCATTTTAAAACAACTTACTCTTATGCACAGTGTGTAGGTGAAGTTTGATGAAAGCCAGCAGGGATTGTTGATCAAAGAGAAACCTTGTAAGAGAGTGGTACCATATCAAGGAACCAGAATATTTGGCCAGAAGATAAGAAAACAATCTTACATTTTGAAAGTTGGAGACTTCGTACCAACTTACAAATCTTAAGACTCATGCCTTTGTGTAACATATTTGTGTTACATATTTGTGTCTGGAAAATAGAGTTCTCCTATGTTCACAGAGTTTGAAAGATCCTAAGGTTTTCAGTGCATTATTATGCAAGTTTTGCCCATTCCTTTTTGAAAAGTGTCTGCTGCCTTTCAAAAGTGGATTTTCCAAGACACTGGATTTTCCAAGACACTGAAGTCCTACATTAAAGATGCAAGATAATTAAAAATACTTAATTAAAATATAATAACATGATAATTAAATACATGATAATATAAGCACCCAAACAATAAAAGCATCAATCAGAATAGTTTAAACATTTCTAAGCAGAATAAATGTTTAAAATTAGCATATTAATTAGATGCAATGCCAGAGAGACTCATAACACTTTTGGTGATGAAAAGACAAAGGCCGGAATCAGTTATACCTTATTGAGGGAAGTGCTTTCTATAGTTGGTGAGGAGGGCTACCACTGAATAGCCTCCTGGGAAACCTGCATTCAATCAAGGAAGCAGTCCCCAGAGCTCCAAAGATTATCTTAACATCACGAGTAGGAATATATAGGTTAACATGTTGCTTCAGACACTCTAACTGTAAGCCACAGGGTGCCTCATTTACCAACTTTTTGAACTAGCCCAGAAGATCCTAGGAACCAGTTAAGGTTATAAAAAGAAGAAAGAAAACGTAGCAGCAGTAAGCTTAAAATGCCATGTTCCAGGTAGTAGTCTTAATATAGTAAATTGTTCATCTGCACTTTTTGGATCATCTTCAAAGACATCCCACATATGGAGCATTGCAGTAATGAGTTATGAGCTTTGATTATTTTATTGAATTAGTCATTCTTTAAAACTGTGTTTTAAATTAAGAGTCTTAACTGAATTGTGGCCTTGGTCCGGGATTTCTCGGAAAAGTAATAAGGGCATGGATTTTTTAAATTCATATTTAATACAATATAAATTCATCATATTTGGTGGTTAGTGCATCAATTAAACCTTTCATGATAGTGAGATGGTTTCCCAAATTTCCCTTAAATCAGGGAAGAAATCAGAAACAAACCTTTGGACTAAGAATAAGCCTATTCCTATTATGCCATTTTTGTTCAGTGCAGTGTGAAAAGCACTGATAAACATGTTTGTGGTGTGCGAACTTAATCAAGGATGCTAATTTGCTATAAATGCTTTTAAACCCTCTCTGTTGGTAATAACATGAATTGGCAACAAGGCAATACAAAGTCAGTCTTTCTTGCCTTCTTTTTCTTCATCTTCTTGTTCCCTATTTACTGGTCTCTTTAAAAGAGGAAATTGTGAACATCAAACTTATTCTCAACTGTCCTAGTAAAAGTTTTAATTAGATAATAATTCCCTCCCTGTAGCATTTTTTAATGCCAAGAGTGAATGAAGTTAACTTGCAATTGAGTATTTATGCCATGTTGATTCATGCCAACTTGACACTAATGAAAGCAACATGCCTTTTTAGTTATATTTCATAGAAGTCTACTGTTACTTCAGTGCTGTTACCATTATCACTGGGGCTGCTAAAACCTGAAGAAAATTAAAAAGTTGAAATGTGAAGTTTGCAACTTTTAGTTCTTAACTAAAACCTGGATTGAGCCTTATCCTGGTTTATTTTCTGATTTGGGTCATGACGTCTAGGTGAAACTTTTTTTCTCACTCTGTACACTTGGTCTGTTTCCTGCTTCATAGCCCACCACCTGATTGATGAAAAGTACCATTATCCACAGAGAGAAAAGCATCTCAGACCCTTTATTCTTCTCCAATATATTGGAATACTGGAAGTCTAATATCCCTGATACTAAAGCCCATTGGAATGTTTCTCAGGACTTCTGAGCCAAAATCCAAGCAGAGAAAGTTTGCCATGAGCACCGTCCCTCAAATTCATTTCTTCTTTAGTTAACATGCTATTACAAAAAGGATTATCAAGCACTTTAGCAATTATCATGCACCTCAGCAAGAGTCAATGGGTAGAATCTCATGTTTGTGGTATGAGTTTCCTTCCCCTCCCCCAGGCTGGCTTCTCATTTGGGGCAGCTAAATGGCAGATAGGTATACATCTCTCTCCATGTTCAAAATATTAGTATTTATTTTATTTGATCAATGCAGCTGGGGGAGAATTTTCTAAAGATTATTATTTGAGAAACACTTTGCCATGGAAAAAAAATTGAGATGTTAAGGATGTGAACATGTTTGATTTTAAATGTAATGCCAGTTAAGATCTAAAGTTTCCTAAGAAGACTTTCATCTGTCACGCACTTCATCTGTCATGCACTACAAAATTAGTTTATGGAAAGCGAAACGATGTGCATGAGTGTGTGTGAAACTAACCTCATTTACATTTTAAACACTCTAGCCTGAATGAATATCCACTTTTGTCCACAAATAATATGAGAGAATCATTCAGAGTCATTCATGGAAATGCATTTCGTCAGATGTAGAATTTTTTTCTCTTTCTTGAGAAAAAAAGATTCTGTCTAGAAGCTCCATCCTTCTGTCTCATTTTCCACTCAGTTGTGCAAGGAACTGTGCCTGCTCTCTTCTCATTTGGTCTTACAACATCAACACAAAGCAACACATTTCACAAAGGTGAAAAAAACTGTCTTACTCTCTAGGACCATGGCTGAAAGCTGATATTCCAAACCATTTCTACCGGAAACTATATTTTTGGCTGGCATGTTCGGATCAATCCAATGTTTCTTTGCTTATTTCCAGTACGAATATCCTTCCTAAAGACAATATCAATAACATTTAGGCATATATACTGCCTCATAGCATTTAACAGCACTCTCTGGACAGTTTACAATGTAAGCATTATTGACATATTGTCCCCAACAATCTGGGTCCTCATTTTACTGATCTTGGAAGGATGGAAGGCTGAGTCAACCTTGAGTCCTAATAGAATTGAATTGTCAGGAGTGAATATGGCTGAAGGAACTGATCTATACTACTTGGAGGACACTGAATATGCTAAAAGTTGGAGTGCCTAAATATAAAATCAATATACTCAAGTGGAGACTCTTAGCAGGTAACAACACACTATGTGAATGTGGAGAAACACAGACCCTAGTCCATCTGCTGGTATGTCAGCTACAACAGAAACATGTACAATAATGAGTTATTTTTGGCCAACGTCAAAGCAAAGAAGGTAGCTTCATTCTAGAATTTCAAAGTTAGATCTAGAAGCAGAAGAAGAAGGATTGAACTCAAGGCTGTGGGCAGAGTTGCCAACAAAACTGCACTTTAAACACCAGAGTTCTTTGATGCAATGATTGCATATACATCCAAACACACACATACAACACACACACACACACACACACACACACACACACTATAAATGTGAGATACCCTTTTTAACATCAATTTCTTGCTTTCTTTAACTTCAGCTCCAAATGTTGTTGAAGCTGCTGGTTTCAGAATACATCTAAGTAGATGCTGTGGTATCTGGTTCACAAATCATCAATCCCATGATTCCCACCCCCTCAATTTTCATGTGTTTTTCTCTTTGGTCCACAAATTGCGATTCTCGCGGCAATGTTATTTTCTTATGAAAGGTTTGAGGTTTTGCTTCCTGAGATGAGCTTTCATCTTTTTCATCTTTTATTTTAAGAGGCAAGTCAAGAGGATTGAAAACCACAAAACTGCAGAGTTCCTGCTCAAATTCCAAAGGCCAATGCTAACTGATGGTTGAAGTCTCCCACATGAGAGGCTGTGAACACCACATCTTTAGAGGCTACAAAGAAAAGCCTAGGAAGTCACTAACATGCCCTTTTGAATATGCGATCTTAACCAGTATTTTACAAAACAAGAATGTGGTTTTTTTTTTTCTTTACTGGTAGATTATAAGCTAATTCTGAATTTATCAGTGAGATGCATGCAAAGCAAAGGATATGGCTTCAGATAAAGCATTTATTCTTGAAGTTCTGATAACCTCCAAGCTAAATTACTCCTACTATGTGTGGTATTGATTTGCATTATGATTCTGCAACTACAGTGGGTCTGCTGTATGATTTGCTAACTGAGAGAGAATGGAATAGGCACATCAGGCTTCCTTAAACATCACTTGACTTCATTACGTAACAAGACAAATCCTCAGATCAGAAATCTTTCTACCAGTCAAGGAAAGTCTTATGTCTGTACAAGGAAGTTTTGTTTGGTTCTGTTCTGTTTGTTTCGTTTTGTTCTGTTCTGTTTGTTTTTGGAATGAAGACCCCTAGGCTCAGGTTACCAATCCATAATCTGTTGGAAGATAACAGATAATCAGAGTTGGAAGGAACCTTATAAGGAGAGTAGTATACTCCATGTCTAGTTGAAGATTGAGCAATGCTTCAATGGTTAAATTAATAAGCAGCCCTGCTAGATAATTAATTAAACTATTTTACATTGTATGGCCATATCTACCTCATTACTATTTAAAAATGCAAGTTTTTAGGGCTTAGTTGGCCTCCTTGTTGTGTGATATAGTACATTGCTGCTGCTGCTGCTGCTGCTGCTGCTGCTGAATATCGGCATACACATTTTACACAAGACAACATTTCTTCTCCATTACACAGCAGTACATATTAGGAATCTACTGCTGTGGAGGAAATAGGTCATTCAGATGAACTCCATGTAGGAAGCAACTTTCCTTAGCTACAGGCCTACATTACTCAGAAAAGCTCCTTGGGGGATAATGAAATAAGTTTGCCTGAAATACCTGCTGTTTGTCTGCCCTGCTTAAAAACCTCCTTGAAGAAAACTGGCAGCCATCTCTGAGAAAAATAAAACAACATCTGCAGAGATTCTTTGAATCTGCAGACAGATATTTGCAAATAAGTATTCGTGTGTCTTGAGGCATTCTAAACAGTCAGGGAAGAAGCCTGAAACCAACACCATTTTAACTTTTCCTAAACCCATCTTTCCCAAGCTGGATATTTCCCAGATTTGTGGACTACTTCAATTCCCATAATTTTCAGCAATGGTCTCCTGACTGGGGAATTCTGGGAGTTGAAGTTCACTTGTCTGCAGGGCGCCCAGGTTAGGTAAGGCTGAACTAGATTTTCTTCACTAAAAAAAAAATCAGGTCACCTGATCTAGTTAAATGCCAACCACTCAGTTGTGCATGTTAGAAGGAATGAATGAATTTGCTTTACTTCCTTATAATTCAACCTGCCAGTTCCATCAGTTGTCCTTCTATAGGGGCACAAATTTCCTGAAAGAATTCCAGACCTTTACACATCATTTTGCTATGTTATCCTGCACTGTGTAGTAGCAGGTGGTAGATGTGGTCAGGGAGGTGTTTACAAAAATTTATTTAGTGAACCAGTTGTGCCCATGCCTAGGAGAGGCTTAAGACTTCTCAGAAGCTAAAGCAACTATGAGCAACATCCTCAATTTCACAAGATGAAATACACACACACGCGTACACTGTTGTAGTTCGCCAGCAGCCTGTGCAGACGGCAGCAGAATTGGACAGTGGGAAAGAACAGGGACCAGTCCAGGAATCTGAGGAGGACTTGGACGAGGGTCCTGCATCAGATACAGAGATAGAACCAGGACCATCTGTGAGTGGGGTGCTGCCTTTGGAGCCTTCAGAATCTGGCAGCAGTGAGGCAGAGGACCCAGGGGAGCCTGTTCCCGGTGCGCGTTTGCGCAGAGCTGCCAGAAGGCAAGAGCAGCTAAGACAAAAGGGGTGACTCAGGAGTAAGGCTTGGAGGTGATTGCCCCTCCCATAAGATATAAAGGAGGAGCAAAGGGACAAGAACCTTTGCAGGAAGCAAAGTCGTTCATTCGGATTAAACCTTGAAACTCTGTGTGGACTTTGTACTTCGTTTGACCTTTTACAGTTAATTTGGCACTTTAGTTTTTGGCAGAAATTCAAAGGAGATAAAGGTGGGTGCTTATCTCGAGAGACTGTTTGGGGCTCATTATGGGCTGGGAATGAACATAATTCCCAACAGTGAAATAAAACAAGAGTTGTTTGGACTAAGGGTGTGCTTAATTACGGTCTAAGGAAGCCTTGGTCAGAACACACACACACAGACACACACACACACAAACACAGAGAGAGAGAGAGAGAGAGTGAGAGAGAGAGAGAGATTCTGCAGTCCTATCTGCTCCCATATAGAATATCTCTGAATCACCTTTCACATTCAGCTGCACTCCCTTTTTTTATTCTTTAAACATAACAATGGTATAATGCATTACCTTGACCTTTTCAGTATACCATTCAATGATTGGGCAGCCCTTCTTCTGTTTCTTATGTTAATCTCAGGATCCCACGGGAAATGTACAAAATGGCAAAGATATTTCAAAAATGTAAGATAAAAATGCCACAATAGTTCATACCTTAAAATTAGGGAAGGGCTTTTTAAAAAATGTCTCCAATTAAAATATAACAACCTTGGAAAAGACAAGTGTCTTGCACCACAATAATTCTGCAACATAATGGGGGTGAGGCACATTCCTTCATCTTTTAAGCATGGAACACTCTACTTTCATTGTCTGCTAAGGAGTGCTAGGGGTACCTGCATATTATAAAACCAAACCATTGATCAAAGTCTGTACAAAAAGCCTCAAGTAAATGCACTGAATGATGCTACAGAAACATAACCAGATAAATTGTGCCTTTATTGCAAAAGAAACATTTAGAGGGTGTCAGTTTAAGAATAATGCATAATATGCCAGGTGTTAAAAATATGCTGCAGCATTCTCCAGGGAAAAGTTGTGTAAGAAAGTGAAAAATGTCAGCTACATGTGTTCCATGCAAAATGAAAAAATAATGGATGGAGGGATGGAGGGAGGGCGGGAGGGCGGGAGGGAGGGAAGAAGGAAGGAAGGAAGGAAGGAAATTTATATGTTGTTCATCTCACTATCCAAAGCAAATTTGGGCAGTTTATTTCTTTTGATAGAAAAATAAATGTCTATGAATATTAAATCGTTCCCTTTTTTGGCTCAGTGCAATTTCTTTGCAACATGCTTGTTACCTGCCAGTTCTTTTAGCAATTCATGACATGCCAGGACTGTAGAGCTGCTTGTCCTGGTTTCTGTGTTAGAGATCAGCCAGCGATTCAAAGACTTGCTGATCTGAACTGATTGAATCATCAGTTTAAAAACCAAATCTTTTGTAAAATGCAAAGAAAGAAAATAATCTCAGAAATATATTGTTCACTGCAATAGAATGTTGGCTGCAAACCGATGTAACTTTAAAATGCACATAACAGTCCTGAGTAACTCAATATAAGGAGCTACTGAAGGATTCGTCTGTGGCTTTAGAAACTTCCAAGTGTGATTACTCAATACTAGTGGTACAGTACAGCTGGAAGAGAATCATAAGGAAGGCTGAGTGCCAAAGAATGGAAGTTTTCCAGTTGTGGTGTTGGACAAGACTCTTGAGAGTCCCTTGGATGGCAAGTAGATCAAATCAATCAACACTAAAGGAAATCTACCTTGACTATTCTTCAGATCCTAAAGCTGAAACTCAAATAATTTGGGCACCAAATGAGAAGAAAGAACTTATTGGAAAATACCCTGAAGGCAAAAGTAGAAGGAGATGGCAGAGGATGAGAAGGTTAGACGGTGTAATTGATGCAATGAACATGAATTTGGGCAAACTCCGGGAGACAGTAGAGGACAAGGGGCCTGGCATGCTATGGTCCATGGGGTCTCTAAGAATTGGACACAAATTAGCAACTGAACAATGAACAACTTTTAATATGACAGAAAACATGGCCAAAGTGCAACCATTTAACTACATTTAGTACTATTAATATTAAAGAAAATCAAAATTCAGTAAAAACACCGTGTAAGATATGCACTGGCTAAAAAAAAAACTTTGAAACTCTTCCCTTCTAAGAAGATGTGGAAACCTTTTAAAAACTCTTTAAAAATAAGACCATGACATAATGTAATGTCTGTACTTCTCATGGGGACAGTATAGGCCATTCTAAAGCTAGATTCCAAATGTTGGCATTGGCTACTCATAGATTATTTGAAGGCAAAATGTGTCCATCAGGAAAATGTACATCACTGGGTCCTTTTCCTGAGCTAGTTAGTGGATATTAGGAAGCTTAATGTCTTGCTTCTGACTTGAGTCCGCCAACTCAATCAAGTCATGTCATGATATTTTCTGAAGTGTCAATTTGATCCTGAGCCAAATGTTGTGGTTAATATATACCCTTAATTGAAACCATCTGTCACTAGGTACACAGTGGGAAGAAATCATTTCATGTCTTTAAGAATTATCTTACCATATCCATAAAATGTTAGCCATATAAGGCATCCTTTACTTAAAAATCAACATTCTGTCAGGAATTAGCCTTTTTAAAAAGATAGAAAGGGCTAATCTATCTTCTGAATAGTCCAAGTGCATTTTGGTCCCTTAGTTGGCTATGTGAGCTCCCCAGGGAATATTTAAATCTCACTTGTGCATTGACAAACACATGTCAACTATTCTAATGTGACGGGCTTTAAATGTCAGGGTGGTGATAATTTACCCTTCAGATATTGTGTTTTGTCAATTTCCTGGTGTCACATTCTTTGAAAAAAACCTTAATTAGAGAGAACTATCTTCCCTGAGTACAGAGCCATCTGTGCAGACTTTGAAAAGACAATATGGCTGCCAAAACCAGACAACTGAAGAACTTCCACATTTGTTTGTTTGTTCATTTGTTTGTTTGTTTGTTTGTTTGTTTGTTTGTAGGAGAACACACAGGGTTTTAAAAAAGTGAAGTTAGTGGTCATAATAATGCAGTTGGAGTTCTACATTTTTGCATGTTTGTGTCACACATGCAAAACATAAAAAATAGACCACTGAATCCACCATTTTGACTTATTTAACCATCCCCAGCACACAATAAAAGGGGGCAGGAGTTTGATCACATAGGCACATAGGTTTGATCATGGTCATTTATGATCTCTTCTGCAGAGGTCCCTGCCTCAGAATTTCATCTTTATATTTTATGTCTTTTTGTTCTTTTGTTACAAGACTAAAATCATATTTAACCACCATTTACCATTTAAACTATCATGCTGGTATGAAACATTTTTTTTCATCATACATACATTTTTTAGAAACTTAAACTTATATATATATGCAAATAATCAGTCTGAATAGGTAAACATTGCTCTTTAATACAAGATTCATGTCCCACAACATGATCATATGAGCATATTTAAACATATATAAAAATAATAGCCAAATTAACCTGCCTTTCTGCAGATTTCTGGAGATCACCCAACTTACCAAGTAAAGAAAAGATTGTGAGGTTTGTACCCATACCTCATTCAAAAGGCAATCACAATCTCTTGTGTTGGTTCTCAGGAAGTATCTAGTCCAGGGGTCTTCAAACTCGACAGCTTTAACACTTGTGGACTTCAACTCCCAGAATTCCTCCTCCAGTCATGTTAGCTCAGGAATTCTGGGAGTTGAAGTCCACAAGTCTTAAACTTGCCGAGTTTGAAGACCTTTGATCTAGTCCAACTCACCTGGACTTACACCCTTTGTATGGTGCTAACTGTGCAGACTTTTTCATTGACCACAGTGTCCACCACTACTTAAATTTCTTTTCAGCAATATTTGGAGGAAAAGAATTCCAAAACCAATAGAATGACTGTTC
Source organism: Pseudonaja textilis (assembly GCF_049901715.1). Taxonomy (NCBI): domain Eukaryota; kingdom Metazoa; phylum Chordata; class Lepidosauria; order Squamata; family Elapidae; genus Pseudonaja; species Pseudonaja textilis. Next base: position 11,604,357 of record NC_142000.1, read on the forward strand.
AACCACTGATAGCTTTCAGTGAAAGGAAGAAATACTTTCCAATTGTTTGCAATACATACAAACTTTCTGACTATTTGCTTAATGTTCACTTTTTCCTTCTACATGTGATTGAAATAAACCATACTGATCAAATATAGATACCTTAGCCTAACAACGCTGAACAATGTTATTTTTTATTGATGCAAACTTGTAATGCAGACATCTCTGGGCCTTCCATAACCTTGCAGTCAAGATCTGTAATGTAGATCTCTAATGCAATTACAATGCACAAGAAATATTATTAGATCTGTAGATCTGTAATGTAGATCTGTAATATAATTGCAATGCACGGGAAGATCTGTAGATCTGTAATGTAATTGCAATGCACAAGCAATATTATTACTCTGACAGTTACATTCACCGAATGAGAATTAAATTGAAAAAAGGGAAGGAATATGCTCTTTGGAGAACAATTATAAAAAGAGTGAATGAAGACTTAATTTTAACCAGCAAGGCAGCCTTCTTGATAAATTTATTTTTATCCACCATGGTTAGCTAATCCATGATGTATTGAATTAACCCAATTGCCTGGCTTCTTTAAATGCTGAATAAGCTGGGCATAATATTCTGTCCTTGGTTTCAAGGTTGTTTAAGATTTTTTTCATGTAGGTGGTAGCCTGCATCAATTAAAGATTAGGTCAAGATATTGAAACGCCATAATTTTTTCTGTCAGAAAAACTTTATTTTTTGTTCTTGTTCTATACACATGTTCTTTCAGCAACATGAAGTCATGGCAATGATAAATTTCAACAGATCTCATTTATTTGGGTTTTAATTAACAGTAGGTAGGTAGGTAGGTAGGTAGGTAGGTAGGTAGGTAATAAATCAGAAGCAGACTCATAAGAGCTGCAGTGGTACAGTGGTTATAATGCAGTACTGCAGGCTACTTCTGCTGACTGCCAGCTGCCTGCAATTTGGCAGTTCAAATCTCACCAGGCTCAAGGTTGACTCAGCCTTCCATCCTTCCGAGGTGGATAAAATGAGGACCCAGATTGTTGGGGGCAATATGCTGACTCTGTAAATCGCTTAGAGGGCTGTAAAAGCACTGTGAAGCCTATACAAGTCTAAGTGCTATCGCTTATTGCTAACAGAATTTGCTATTTAAGACAGATATATGAACGTTGAAGCAGTATGGCTTCTTCTAGAGTTAATGCCTCCTCCACAAACTTTGCCTGTCTTAGCTTATATGGCCTTGTCTCTTGTAATTGCCATTTTCACCCTCTAAAATTTTTAAAAACACATCATTGCTATAAAACAACTGCCTGTTTTTAAGCAACTCAAGAAAGGCTTGGTGTGCCATAAATCACTGCTTGAAGCTTGATCAAAGACATCCTCTCTCGCTTGAAAAGGCCACTTCATTGGTAGATATATTATACAGCACTTTTTGTAAAGAAAGTAGATGCCTTTATTTTAAGTCACCTAAGATTTGTAGCCTGGTGAGCACCTACATTTTAAACTCTAAATTTCTCAGTGTGGATGTTACAGAAATCTGGCTCTGCTAAGATCAGGATATCGGTTGGAGGTCCAGAGACCTCAACAACAGCAGCATGAAGGGCTTTCATATTCTGCAAGACTTCTGAAAAAGTAATTCAGCACAGATTCAGTCTAACCTCATCAATCTCCCCCTAGACAAAGAAACATGTTAGGGATTATACCTGTGCTGCAAGGAAGCAGCTTGTGACCAACAATGTAAAGTGATGTCAGAGTTGTTTGCAAGGAATCAAAAACAAAATTGCAGGATTTGATAAAGCCACAAATTCTATGATAAGATCCAGAAGCTAAGAAACAGTGGATGAAGCACATCAGGGCTTAGTTCTTAGAAGACGACAGCCAGGTGCACTAATTCCACAGTAACGTTGCTACATTTGAGCAACTGAGCTCTTAAATAGAGCAGATGGTAATATAGACCTGTCCAGGTGGGAAGCTATGAGATCTTAAAGAGTCTTCACATTTAGTTCAAGCATTGATTTATGACATGGCTGACTGAGTCTGCAGCATCTTATCTTCTGTTTCTAAAAGGGGAAGAAATATTACAGGGTTCTGACCGTAGTGATCATTGATTTTATGGGGTCATCATGCTTATACATAGGACAGATTTTTTTTTTCTGTGTATTTTCTCAACATGTGTTGAGCTAAAACTTACCCAACATCATCACAACATATGGACAGACTCAACCATAGTTTAACCTATGAAACTGGGAGCTTCCTAGACTAAGCTAAATCCAAAAACCCTGGGAAATTCCTGGAAGCTTGGCATTCAGACAAAAACCAGCCATCAATAGACACATACAGATAAAACACATTTACACACCATTTAAAAGAGACAATTTAAAAAGCTAAACATGTCATACAGCATATGACTGGCACTTTCCAGCTTCATATCAAACCCATTTTCTCTACTTAGAAGCTGTGAATCTCCCAGAAATTGCTGAGACTGGGTCACAGAAATCAATGCCCTATTTTTGTTGTTTTCTTTTATTTATTTTTTTGCTGTGACATGACTTCTGACTATATAATTTTTTTCTAACAAAGAAACAAATGTATAATTACTCATCAGGAATACAGGAAAAAAATAATTGCTTATCTTTTTCTTTTAACAATAAGTATTTTCATTTTAAGGTAGTCAAATTGATATTAAAAGTTGAAGATATGAAAGAGTTTGTCTTATATACTTCCTTTACAATCTATGGTGTAACAATTTGATGATGGTTTGTGAGAATTTGATTGGACCACCATGCAGTTTGGGAGTTCATGGGATGATTTTTGGCCAGTTATTTTAAAAGATAATATATTAGTCTTTGATAGAAAAAAAACCTCATCTAACTACTGCCCCCAATTTAAATCCTAGCTCAGTTTAACTGCTTTATACATCTGAGAAAGTGAGCTGCAGATCACAAAAGGATATGCCTTTAACTTTATTTATTTTATTTATTCATCAAATTTCTATACTATCCATCACTCTTTATTATTTGGTTTTTGGAGGAAAATGCTACTAGAGTCCTGATTTGAAAAGCAGTTAGCAATTTACAGTCTAAGCTACTTCCCAAAATTGTTATAAGATGAAGTTATAGAGTTCCGTTGGGGAAAAACATATTTTACACTATATTGTTTGGAAGTAAAGTAGGACTTGAACTGAATAGAATTAAAATAAGTCAACCCCTAAATTTATTAAAAATAATTTTGCATTTCCACAAGCAATTCAAAAGTAATAATGAAGAAAAAAATTAAAATTAATGAAACCATCAAAATGGTAAAATCAAACAAACAAACCAAAAATATTCAGTCAAATGTGAGAGATAATAGAACAGTGTTAATCTGATCCCTGAGGGATATTGATCTCGTAGCCTTGCAAAGATGTTTAAATAATATGTTATCATTTTTGCCAATCATTACCACTATCTGCCTTAATTTGAACACATTTTACTTTCCACTGTTGGTTCAAAATGTAAAATCAGGCATGCATGTATTCCTTACAGATTAAATTTCCCCTCATAGCTACTATGTTTTTTTGTTATAAAGCTGCATAGACACATTTGTCATCGGTCATGACAAAACCTTGCTCTTAGATTGTACCAACTTTATTTCAAAGTGTGCTCATTATTTTTCAGATGGTTAATTATGTGATAGATGTGGAAAGGTTGGGGAGTTGAATAGAGACATTCTCCGGACCTGAATTCAGCAACCTTTTCAGAATGTGGGAGATACATTTCTTTGGTAAGGAAGGAAAGACTACCTGATGTGCATTTCGGATTCTGTGGAGATTCTCAGTCATCCAAGTCATAGTTATCTCAAAGGTGCTTTTTTTTTCTTCTTCACAAGGCAGCTGGATTGTTTTTTACCCATTTTGTTTCTCATTCAAGAAGCTTAATCAGTTCTGATGGCGGGGGAGCAGGAGGATGGAAAGATATGTTCTGATAGAATGTGGGGATGGAAGGATTTATTTCTTTGCAGTCATCTGGTCATTAGCATAGGGGCCATTTGGGGATTTATCTGTGCCCTCAGGGCATGGGTGGTTCTACTGGTTCAGACTGGTTCAGGGGAACTGGATGTTAAAGTTACATCTGGCTCGCCGAACCAGTAGTTCAACCGACAGGCTGGCCCAACCAACCTCTCTCTTCCCCTCTCCAGAGTCCCCACTCAGCCCACTTTTGATGGAGATAAGTGCAGGGTCTGCGCAGAGGCTCTGGGAGGGGGAAATATGGGTCTTCCGGAAGTCCAGAAACGGGTCTGTTTCCAGCTTCTGGAGGGCCTCCAGAGCCTAGGGGAGGCTGTTTTCACCCTCCCAGAGGCCTGGGGGAAAGCCTCTGGACCCTTGGGAGCACAAAAACGCCCTCCCCCAGGCTCTGGAGGCCCACTGGAATCAGAAAACAGGAAGTTCCGGTAGGCCACACCCACCATGCCCACGCCTACCCAGCAACTGGGCAGCAAACTGGTTGCTGGGATTTTTGAATCCCATGTTGACTCAGGGTCACCTGAATCATGGTGTAATTGATTGTGGAATCTTCTTAGAACTTCTGAAAAGGCTGCATTGTAAACTGGAGATAGGCGGTGTCTTATTCTGTGCCTGGTTGAGGTGCATAGAAAACATATGCCCAGAAACTGGAAATGGAAACAGCTTTAATGGATCCTTTTGAGCAAACAAGATGATGCCTTGGAATAGCAAAAGATATTGGCATCAGATAATCTTTAAAGCATTCTGCAAAGCAAATCCAGCTATCGGGCCTTCAAAATAATGACTGATTTAACACATCTAAGCCACTAACTTTCATCAACAATGATGCCTTTAGTGAGCTTACAGACCAATTGAAAGATCAAGGGCAGCTCAGGGATGTTTTATCAATCTACCAAGTTACTCTGGTCATGATTTGTTGAGAAATAGTGCCATATCTAATAACCTAGAGGGATTGGAGAAAATTGCTGGGAAATCTTATCACACCTGAACAGAAATACAGGAAAGGAGGAAATTGGTAAGATTCTTCACCTGACACCATGAGAATTTAAGCTTTGTCAATCAGATAACTTATTTTACAGATAAGAACTTTAGAAGAATCTTGCGAGATCAAACTAAGGCCAAAATTAAATTTTTCCAAAGCTATAATTCTGAGAATATTTCTGATACATTTTTGTTCTCACCCTTCCCTCCAAATGTTTTTAAAAAGTCAGTTTTTACTCAAATATTCCTTACTCTTACTTGAACATCATGGTCATCATTTAAAGTAAACCAATAGATAGAATATGGCTTAAAATTACTAAAAGGGTTATCCTTTTGGAACATATCCAAATCCATTAGCATATTTCACACCCATTGTTCATATAATTATACCTTGTCTAAAAAAAAGTACTTTCTCTTCTCTAGCCTGAATTCCAGATCAATATAGAATAGTGTCCAATTTAATAACTGTCTTAGCACCAACAATCATTTTGCCACCTTCAAACTTTTGTCATCTCAAGTAAAGATTGAGATTCTAGGCTTAGACAACCTTGAACTACGCTGACTAAAATTGGACTTAAGCATAGTACATAAAATCATGTGTTACAATGTCTTACCAGTTAATAAATATTTCAGCTTTAACAACAACAACACAAGAGCACACAACAGATATAAACTAAATGTAAACCACTCCAAACTTAATTGCAGGAAGTACAATTTCAGCAACAGAGTGGTCAATGTCTGGAACTCACTACCTGATTCTGTTGTCACCTGCTCAAACCCCCACTCCTTTACCCTCAAACTAACCTTTATTGACCTCACCCCATTCCTAAGAGGTCTGTAAGTGGCGTGCATAAGTGCACCATCATGCTACCATCCCTGTCCTATTGTCCCCAATTATTAGTTCCTATTTCTTGTATTTAAACTTATGTTTATTCTTGTTTCTGTTGTATTGTAAGCTTTTGAATAATAATAATAATAATAATAATAATAATAATAATAATAATAATAATAATAATAATAATAATAATAATAAAAGAATAGGAGGCCCTGCAGATTTTGCCAACGTGCTTACCATCCCCGTCTTATTGTTTCTTTTTTTTCTTTCTTATACGTATCCATGTATTCATAACTATGTTTTTACTTATACCTATTATCTTGTAAGCAATTGACAAAAATAAGCAAATAAACAAACAAATAAATAAATGTTAAGATTCAGCATGAGAGAAATTTACATCCACAGGGACAACCACCATTCTTTCCTTTTTCATCCCATCTTCTTTCCTGGAGTTTTAAACCTAACATGAAGTGAGATTCGTAACATGAGGACAATGAAAATGCTTATAGGAAAGAGGTGAAGGCTCTGGTGGACTGGTAGAATAAAAGTAACCTGGTTCTAAAGTCATCATAGATTTTAGAAAGAGCCAGCATAGTCATACTCCACTCAGCATGCAGACATAGAGGTGATCAACAGTATGAAGTATCTGAGGGGTGCAGATAAGTAACAATCTGGACTGGTCTCTACACATGTCATTTTACTTTGCTAGTCGTTGCTGACTATAGGAGGCAGTGTTTAATCTCCATTTTCAGGGCACTGAGCCAGCACTGTCTGAAGACATTTCCATGGTCATGTGGCCAGCATGACATCATGGACCACTGTTTCCTCAGCACCAAAGTTGTACCTATTTATCTACTTGCATTTGCATTCCTTCAAATTGCTTAGTTGGCAGAAACTGGGGCAAGGATGGGAGCTCACCCCGTTACAGAGCACTCAGGTCTCAAAGCTGGATTGCCAGCTTTACAGCCAACAAGCCCTAACGGAGCCACCACAACTGCCCCAATCATCTCAAGACAGCCTTACATTCTCAACTGACAAGTAATAAAATGTGCAATCTGTGAATGCTTATAATTGTTGTTTTTCCCCCTTCCCAAGCATGAAAGACTCACTTCACCATCCTTCCATGGTTTCGTGGTATTTGCAACCACACAAACCACTCAAAAAAGAAAATTGAAACAATTATACCCACACTTTGAAAGGCCTTGCTTGTAATTTTCCACTCAATGTAATAACTCTCTTCTGCGCCTTCATTGTTAACCTCCTACTTCTTTAATTAATTGCTTCCCTTCCCCCCCTTTCATTGCTAATACTGGAGATATTGAGAAGATGGGGAAGGGGGAACCACAAACCCAACAACATCTACCAATTAAATCATCTTATCAAATTTGTGTAGGCTATTAATTAAAGGTCAATTCTTTTTTTTTTAAATGGAAGAAAAGAGATTATTTTCTCTGGAGGCCTGGAAGAAACTCAATGAACAACTTCTTAAAACTTTGGAAAGCTTAACAGAATGGATTAGATTAGAGAATTTAAAAATGACAACTAAATGGTTGCATTTTACTCCAACAAAGACTGTCATCAATTCAGAAGAACTAAGGCTAATTCATATGAGCATATAAGCATTGTTACACTCAACTTTTCCAGTTAAAGAACCTTCATTCCAAAAGATAGAAAAGAAATTCAACAACAAAAATATTTTTCCTATATCTCCAACAACTCTCTCAGCCCTTTTCCCATTAAGTTTACTGGCTTATTACATTTTCACTTTCCCATGTAGGTTTGAACAGTGGTTGACTCCATAAAAGGCTAATTTAAAAAAATTAATTGGGAGGATAAGGCACAAAAAGAGGGAGGTGGATATTAAAATTTATAAAAAATTCATTAGAGTAGTTCAAAAGTATTTGCTACATTTCATTTTAAAATGGCAATGGAAATGTTCACGTTTGAATCAGGCTGTGCACAGGTATAGCAGAAAGCTCTTTCTATGACCATAGTAATTTTTTCCCCCTGATACTTGGATGGGTTTTGCCATTGGCAATTTAGTGAACTTGAATTTCCCTAAGCTTGGTATTTTAGCTTAGTCTTTCAATAATGAAACAGTTACTTGTGAATTCCCAGGACTCCTGACATACGTTTTAAAATCCACTGTCTTATGGGTTTTATGCCATTTTTAAATCAAGACTGTTTTACCAGCTATGCACTGTAGAATTAATGCTAGTGAGTGAGAGCTAAAATTGAATTGAAATCTGTCTTCAAAAAAAATCTTTTTTCCAAAATAAAAGATTATGGCTTTCTGCCTTATTCCCAAGACGTTTCTGAGTATATTTTGCCATTATATTTTATTGCAGTTCTGGCTCTCTCCATCACTTTGCCTTCACTTTTTGACCTTAAAAAATCATATCTTCCCCTGGAAATTAATTGAAGCATGGCAAGGCAGGGTGGTTGCAGATTACTGAAAAGATTATTGAAGAATGAAAGATTCACAAAAATAATTTGCTCACTTAGTAACTAAGCATATGAAATCCACGTTTTACTCATGAGAACTTTGCTATTTTTTTCACCTGTAAAGTGAAGAACAGTGAAACTGCATGTATCACTTTCCACAGTATACTATATTACAAGATGAAAATGTATGAATGCTGTTGGAACAGACTGAAATTCAATTTAGTGTTATCATAGAAACTGTACAGAGGTATCCAGAAGCTTCACAACCAGATATTAAGGAAAATAGCACAGGTAGTCCAATACCAATGAACATGGAGTTTTCATACAACAATACAGGGATTTAATTGTTAATAACATTTGTTAAATCTCTTTTAAAATCACTAACCCACCAAGCAGCCATCACAACATTTTGGGATGAAAAGAAACGTATGTTTCTTAATTTTTGTTCCTTTATCTGTTCCACCCACCTCCCAAACTGTGATAATAAATATTTCATTAGAATATTGGTGCTTCTAACAGCATGTTAATATAAAAAGGCAGAAGTAAAATGTAAATTTGATTTTTCATCAGCACTAACTCTTAATAGAGCTCTCAGATTATTTAAGTGTGGGAAATTAGGTGAACAAATGAGAACCACACCTGGTGCTTATTGCAGAAAGAAAAGCTCAATTGTTGATAAATTCAAATGCCAGCTTAAAAAAACACACACAAATCAGATGTTTTAGAAAATACTCAAGACCTGCACAATCTATTTTGTTAGAAGATGGTCATGACATTATTTGTGGTTACATCTTAGTGCGGGGAGGGGCAAGAGGAGAAAAATGAGAACTGGAGTTGGTAAACATCGTGGTTATTTACTTAGCCTCCCATCCATAAATAGATTAAGATATAACAAATCTCAGAGCAATTTAACATTAAATGGGTTCAGTTTATTAGTCATCTTTACTAAATGCTGTAGACATAAAAATATTTAGAGAAACTTGCTTCTGAAAACATGGTTCATCTTGTCAACTATTCTCAGTACAAACAGAGGCTCACACAAGTTTATAAAATGATCAAAATTAGAATTTTGTATGAAATTCTCCCACTACCCTGCCAAAACACACACACACACACACACACAACTCCCCCCACCCACCCAAAAAAATTTGATCTTTAACTTCCAACAGTAATACTGCATCTCCCTGGCATCTCTCTCTCTCTCTGTCTTTTGGAACTTGGAAAAAATACAGTTATGTTCCCCCATCTGCCTAAAAATTGTCTTGCATTAAAACCACCAATTCATCAACCCACCAATAAAAGGACTTTCGTTTTGAAAAGATGCTTTGCAGAGCAAAGGAGTATCAATGTATCACCTGTACACATTTTTTTAAAAGCAAAGGCATCTGCAGGATCTGATGCTTTCATTATGGCATCACATAACGTACTTTCTGATGCCATTTGCAACATCAGAACACACATACAAAAGGGAGGAGATTATGTTTGCCACAGCACTGTCCTCTTTCCAACATTCTCCTATATTTTTGCTTAGAAGTAGCCTCAGTTTTTCCTAGGATTACCCATTCCAAAGTCAAAGACTCAATTAAATTGATTTGAATCTCTGGTTTTCTTTTTCAAAAAAAGAATAGATTTGTTTTTATCGGGCTAATTAACAAACAAATATAAGTGTATGAAATAATATAGCTTCAAATGTTATGTCGATGTCCTCTTTTAAAAATGAAGAGAAGGAAGATGAAAGGGGATTCACAAATTACATTATCCAAAACCAGATGAAAATCTGCTTTTATCTGCTCCTTCATAAAAGAAGAATGAAATCTCAAAATAGAGTATTTACTGTACATGGCCAAAATAGATTATGGTTTTCGGGAAAAGCAAAAACTAATGTAACCTAGAAGTATGGTCCTAGGTAAAGCCTTTCTGAGCCCAATCTCAATACCCATCTTACCATACCATTCTTTCTTTTCATGTGAATTAAGATTCATGGTGTTCAAATAACACAAAGCCATACATTGACCAAGTTTGCATCTTACATCAGTAGGATCTACAGTCTACTAAATAGAATGTTCAGACTTACCTTCTGTTGTGACATGTTGTGTTTCATTGAAGGAAACTTCATCTATTCCAAATTAGCGACCTGGGTGGGAAGAAAGAGACTTAGATATAATTCTACTCTTCTGTTTCAAGAGATAACATCGAACAGTTGGAATGAGAGCCAACCCAAGTCTAAGCCACAAGCGTGAAGTAGAAGCAATCTGAGCTGGTTATTAAACTATTGCCCAATAATACCATTAGCAACAGCACTTAGACTTATATACTGCTTTACAATGCTTTCCAGCTCTCTCTAAGCGGTTTACAGAGTCAGCCTCTTGCCCCCAACAATCTGGGCCCTCATTTTATCCACCTCGGAAGGATGGAAGGCTGAGTCAACCTTGAGCCTGGTGAGATTTGAACTGCCAAATTGCAGGCAGCCGGCAGTCAGCAGAAGTAGCCTGCAGTACTGCCCTCTAACCAGTGCACCACTGTGGCTCATTAGAATAAAATCCTTCCCCAAAGTGAGATAATAGTCTTGTTTAGAGGGATGGCATATCATGCAATATATATAACTCCATAGAAAGGAAGTTGCCTCCAAATTTAGAATAACTGAGGGATTACCACCATTCCCCTCTCAGCATCTGCTCCCTGGGGTGGTTATCTCAATCCAAAGAATGGAAAAGTTCTAACAACGCGCTATAAACAGGTCACTGCAGAAATGTGTTTACAGATGACTCTGTAAGTCTAAATAGTATGAATTTCTGATGCTTTCCCACAAATATACATATTTTGCTCTCCAATTTAGTCTAACATGTTTACAAGGCAGTTTCCCTAATATAATATGTTTTGGAGTGCAACTTTCTAATCAATACAAGAACCTTACAAATGCAATGTTTATTACAGAATTTCATCCTCTCCGATTTCTCCTGAAACCCTCCCATTGATGAGGGCTGTGTGCTCAGTCAAATTCCCAGGTAGAACAATAATTCATATTTGAGACAAATTGAACATTTCATTTGAGTACAGGTGGAAATTCAACATCCTGGTTTACAAAGAATTTAATTCACACGTCGCTATTTCACACTTCATTAGTGTTTAGTTTTCTCTAACAGTTATGACAAATCACTTTTTGTTGTTAGAAAAAAAGAAGAGTGCAATATTATTTTTGGTACACCTTGGAGGAAAAAATAGCAAAAAAAAAAGCAACAAAAAGATCAGGTTTTTGAGAAAGATTTTATTTGGCTTGTTCATTCTACAAAGTCGACATTGAGATGCATTAAAGGTAGAATAAAATTGTTTTGGGAGAAAGGAAGGAAGGAAGGAAGGAAGGAAGGAAGGAAGGAAGGAAGGAAGGAAGGAAGGAAGGAAGGAAGGAAGGAAGGAAGGAAGGAAGGAAGGAAGGAAAAATTGGAGATTGGACTCACTGAAAAATCTAGTGAAAGTACAAGATTCTTAGTCACTGCATTGGGAAAATCATTATGATTCTTTAAAAAAATATTTCTGAACAGAAGAAAATATGGCATCTATCTGCCAAGATTCATCCAGGAAGATAACCTAGCTCTTTGCATACTCATGTTTCTGTGAAGCTCATGTTCATCATCACCATCTCATCTCCCTGCCTTTCCATTACTGCTTCCTCTGAATTTCAACAATGAACTTTTAAATCTGCTCAGTGAAAACTTCTCTTTCATGACTTTGAAGATGGAAGAACCCTTAAGAAACAAAGAACCTCTATATTTTCCCAAGGTCATGGATTCCATCAGTAAGGAAATGAAGCAGGACATTTTTGCTGTTATGAATTCAGATGCTAAAATCCATACATGGGTTATAATAGCCAATTTGTGATGCTTTAAGACTTGTTATGTGCTCAACTGGTGGGCTTTCCAGATAGTGTGGGGGAAACTTTTGATACATGCATGTGTGGGGGCATGCCTCTGTTTGCCTTTTCAAGCACATTCCCTTTATTCTGCTGAGCTGACACCGTCTAGTGCAGCTGAACAACTTAATAAGCTGCAAACATTTGATAAGACAGTGTAATTGCCAGCTTTTGTGTAGTTTCTTAATATAGATGCAATCTTCAGAAAGGATAAGTTTGGATGCAAATCCCCGCAAACATAATTCAGTATCTCTAGAGTCATGGAATTTGCCTGGAAAGTAATGATGTTGAGGGTTCAGGTTTGAGAAAACCCAGATATTGAGATGGAAGAGTCTAGAGTCTGAGACTCTAGAAAAAGTACAGAGAAGAGCAACCAGGAGTGACAAGGAATAATGGATGGAAACTGAACAAGGAGAGATTTAACCTGGAAATAAGGAGAAACTTTCTGACAGTGAGAACAATCAACCAATAGAAAGAGCTTGCCCTCAGAAGTTGTGGGAGCGCCATCACTTGAGACTTTCAAGAAGATATTAGACTGCCGTCTGTCAGAAATGGTGTGGGGTCTCCCGCTTGGGTAGGGGGTTGGACTAGATGACCTACAACATCCCTTCCAACTCTAATTATCTATTGTATATGGCGAGTGGTTGCAGGAATTGAATTATCTGGTACTGCTGCAATGGGTAGAGTCAGTCTGTGATACTGTGTTCTAACCACTGTGCCACAAGAGCTCATCTACCGCTATCCTATATACCTCTACTGACCTATATACCTCTACTACATCTATCCTACAAATGGAATTATAGGATAGCTTTTCTTTAGAATTGTGGTTCAGTACAATGTTGACATAAGATTTTGTTATTTGATGTCTCATTGAAGCCAATTTAGCTGTCTTTTGATTTCTCTGTTAGAAATTTGTTAGTATTTATGTGTTTGCTTTATAATTTTGGGCTGAACCTCAGATGCTTTTCATTGGTCATATCTGTACTGAATTCCAAAAATGGTGCTATATGCTTTAATATAGACAAAAGTGCTCATTTTAAAATAAAAAAAGATTTTTAAAACATAAACATAACACATCTGTCTTATCTTATGAGTGTGTCATAATTCTGCCTATTTCATGTTATCGCTATATCCTCTCCAATTTTCACTTTCCTGCAAAAATTATTACATGTCCCTTGTCCACCAGAAGAATGCTTACCCATTGCCAAGATCACAATTGCTAAAATAGCTAAAGATAATTTAACAGAAGATTTTTGGAGGAAGGAAGATCACAATTTTTAAAAAAAGAGTAGAACGTGGTTGGTAGAAAGTAGCACAGCTGTAACAACCTGGAAACACCTGGTGTTTTAAAGAGAAGCCAATTCATGAAACATACATGATCTTCCTCATACTGTAGATTCACAAAAGTTCTAGAAAAAACAGGAATCTTGGCAGGAATACTGATTGGCAGCTATCACTGGAATTTGGAGTGTGCTGGAGAAGGAAGTGGAATATTTGAGCCAGGTGTATATCAAATCATTTAAGAAGAAGATAGAAACCTGGGAAGAGATAAATTGGGACAACCAGGAGGATAACTTAACTAGTGTTGGACCCCCAGAAAGAAGCAGAGTTTAGTTGAGAGATATATACAAGTAAAGGAAAAAATAGTCTGAGATAAATGATGAAGTTCATTCATCCATCTACAATGCCCAGGAAAAGGAGTAATACATCTGTTAAAATATGAGCCAGTACTCTAAGAAAAGTCCATGTAAAAAGACTGAAAGTGAAAGGTTAGAAAGAAAGAGGGGAAAAAACCTCTATCTCTTAAAAGAGCAATGGAAGATTTAAAAAGCAGAGAGCTAGACATATACAGTAAGTATGTGAGCTGGACAGAGTCCAAAAAACTAAGATAAAGTATTGAAAATGTCCATTAGTAAGTTAACAGGCTTATGAGAAACTCTGAAAGTAGTTTAAGTAAGAGTAGGATTATTACTTTATCTTAATAGTTAACTGCTTACTGTGTCTCTGTAATAAAAGAACTAAAAACTCTTCAAAGGTGGAATCTACTCATGCGTCTTGCCTGAGTTTAAACCATCATGAATGAACCTTCGACAAACCTGAATGTTGTCTCTATTTAGGATGTCTTCTAGATCAGAGGTCTCCAACCTTGGCAACTTTAAGATGTGTGGACTTCAACTCCCAGAATAGTAGAGGTTGATATCTGCCTGTGGTACAGAAATTTTTTAAGTTGTCCAGGGGTAGAAATAAAATGATCAACTTAAAAATTGGTCATATGAAGTAGAACCTGAAATCACTAATGGATAATGACTTTAGAGAGCCTTTTGAACAGCAGCATTCAAAATATGGGAAAGGTACCCTCACCAATTCTGAAAAGAACATGACATTCCATACATCATTCATGGTAAAACCGACTTCAAATTATGGAAAGAATTTGAGATTGCCAGTACATTTTCCCATATGTTCTATCTGTCAAAAAGTGACACATGTCAGAAACATGTTGAAACTCCACAGTTACTTTCTTTGCTGGAAGGAGTGAGACAAAACACAAGAACAGGAGGCATTGATTCACGACATGTGTGGTTGCACTGCTGACATTTTGCAACGGTATGGCTAACTTTAGTGATTGAAACTATGCCAGAAAGTTTCTACAGAAACTATGAGATTGTTCAATAACAAAGCAAGTACTTATTATTCTATGTTCTATCAAATTTTATGACAAGTGGATCTCAATCATCCTTTATCAAATTTTAAAGGTTAATTTCCTTTCCAACAAAGTTGGGGTAGATTCCAAGACCATTTTTTTAGGATTCCTTCTTAAACTTTTAAGATTCCTTCAAAATTGATATACATCTAGCCCTATAACTTCAAACAAGCAAATCACACAATTGAATTTTTCCAACAATCATTTATAATATCATTTAAAAGAACTGAAAAAAATTGAGATACTTTTCCTGATCTCCTCCCAATTCCTAGAAGTCCTCTACAAAAAAATAGAAATCCTTCCTTCCTTCCTTCCTTCCTTCCTTCCTTCCTTCCTTCCTTCCTTCCTCGCTCCCTCTCCCTCTCCCCCCCCTCTCTCTCTCTTAAGGATTTTAAAGAAAATCAAATATTTCCAGTCATACCAACAGAATGACTGGCTCAGATTGGACTCACCTAAGACAGAAAGACAACACAACAATGCAGGCAGATGTGTTGATTTATATGTAAGTAAGGTTTCAGCTACATATTATAGAAACATAGACATAACAATATATAATACTTGACATTTTTGATCAGCCACTAAGCTAATTGGTTGGCTGTGATATAGTCACTGTGTGAACCAAAAATTAGAACAAAATAAGAAGGGACATTGAAATGCAGCCAAAGAAGTCCTATCATGAAAATTAAAAGAAGCCAAATAATTTTAATACTTAAAAGAGAAGATTGAAATGGAATATTATCCACTATGTCATACCATACTGTACCATATCATACCATGTCATACCATACACCATATCATTATTCCATGAATGACACATATATTTATGTTTTGATATAAGGCAGAATTGTCTCTCATGAGCTTAATTATAAAATAGGTTGTTTTGGTTAGCATTAAAAATGAATTCTCAATAATAACAGAAATTAAATTAAAGCAACATGAATGAGTAGAATGTTCTCCTTTATTTTATATTTAAGCAGGACAGATATGAATGAAATGAATTGTTATTGTGCAAAAGAAACACTGATGTAAACCCAGCAATGAGTAGAAATTTCATTTGTTCAATTACTTATTTACATGTGGAAATAAAGGGCATCTCTAAACCAGACCCAACTACAAGCAGACTAGCATTAATCATAATCTAAGGCTAACATTTTCCCTACAGGGTTTAGCTTTTTCAAAGGACAACTTTCAACAGAATGAATCTGATCCATTCAAAAAGATAATCTCAAAATGTGGAAGACATAAAGCAGCCAAGGAAATCAATTATTTACAAAAAGTTTCATCTTGAAATTTTAAATGTCACCAAAATTATATATATTATATAATTATATATATATATATATATATTCCCAAGCAATTATTTGAAAGAGGTCTATTTAAATATTTAAAGTATATTTTAAAAAAAGAAGAACTAAGAGTGTAGACTAGAGGGGAAAAATAAAAGCATTAGAGAGACAAAAATATGCAGCAATCAAAAGGGAAAAGTGATTCTGAAGTTTGCAATCCTTTGGGAATGCACTTTTCTAAATGCAGCTGGACTGTATTTTCAGTCACTATTTTTAAGATCAAGATGCAAGTCAGATATGTTGTCACTTATTTCTTGTTTCAAATTATAGCTAAAGGGGAGGAGAATTCATTTCCATACTGCTTTATAAAAGAGCTTCTGTTCAATCCCTATTTTGATTAAATGTCATGTTTTCATATATATGAGATAAAAAACCACTTAGTGTTCAAGAGAGAAGCCTCAAACCTAAATAGCACAAGCCAAGTGCACAGTTGGAACACTTTAGTCAAATGCTGCTGAATAACTTTTTTCTTTATCACCCAGGAACTTAGTATGGCCTTCGGATGAAATACCAATTAATTGCCATCAAAAATCTGTCATTAATCAGCTCCATTTTAATGTACATTTTGGCTGACATTTAAATTATAAATTATCCTGGGATAATCTTAACTCTTACAAATTACCTCTTTAGAAAAGTCAGAGTAAATAGAATAAGCACAATGGAACTCTTACTACCCTTCTGTTTAGAAGCTATACAGTACTTTTGGCTATGAAGTATCTTTTTAGATTATTTACATCTATGAATACAAAAGTCCTGGAACTAAACTTCCCAGGAAAAAAAAAGTTGATCCCATTTTTATTTTCCTTTATTTCAGGTTGTGATGCTCATAAATTGTCCCAAACTAGGTTCAAAAAATAGCATCAGGAGCTCATGGTAGACATGGTAGACATTTTGTTTGCCTACCAAACAAAACCTAAGGAACCTGTGTGAGAAACAAGGGGAGAGAAAGAAAGGGAGATGCAGCAATTGCTTTCCAGACAAAAACCAGATAGTGACTGACCAGGAATGGTGAAAAGACTAAGGAAGATACGAGGTCAAAACCCAAGTCAAGCTAAAAGGGGAAAAAACAATTGCATTAGGGAGTGGGATAATTTTTTTAAAAGGAGCTAATTCAGGCAACAATTTTGTGGGAGAGAGTGTGACACGGTCCCATTATTGGATGACTTCCAAAGGAAGTTCAACCCTCTCTCCAAATGTTGCTGTTGAAGTGCTGGCATGGTCATTGAGCCAATACATTTGGAGCACCATGCACATGTATGGAGGGAAATTGACCTCTTCCTAGGATGGGGAAAAACATTTCTATCATTTTCTGTTTTTCATCTGGGTGTAAGTATTATATCTCAGAAGCCCATGCCACTTTTAAAGCATTTTCCTAATGAAGGCTGCTAAGGAGGATGTGCTCAGTAGGATCAGATGAGCCTACAGATTCATCAAAAGTAATAGCAGATGTAGGCATCCATTTATCTTCCAGAAAATCAATAATGTTATTTGCTCTACTGCTCTAGAAATTTGTCTCAGTTATGCTTGTCTTCTCTACTCTTTCCAAATTGGTCAATGCGAGTGGTCATGTTTGGGAATGGTGATAACAGTAGGCAATTGTGGAACCTAGGGGGTTCTATCAATAATGGAAATTCCAAGTCAAGATTCCCTAATGGTTTTCAGTATATGAAGAAGAGCAAGTTGGACTCATAAAGTCATCAGCATGAAAGACTAAGATCTTAAGAACCAGTTTCAATGCCCTAAATCCACTGGAGAGCATCTCCCATACAAGAAAACAGGAACCTTGGTTATCAAGAGAGTTTGTGAAGTGCACCTGATTGGAAGTATCAGAAAGGGGAGATGAGTATTAGAATTTATGGCAGAGGTATGGTTGGAGAAACATTTGGTCCTTAAGCCTAATGTGTTCTCATCTAAAGTAGTCTAGAGGTTCTAAAGGATAACCTTGTCTAAATTCCCGCTTTTGCCTTTTTCTTTGTACAGACAAGGGGGCAAGAAGAATATATTTTATTTACTGCACTTAGCAGTGAATAGGAACTCTTCCATCTTGGTCTAAGGGAAGAAAGGAGGTGGTCCTTTGGAAGAGACTCTTTTTCTTTCCTTATGCTCTCCACCTGTTGCCATCTAATACACCAAGAGTGGGGAAAGCCTTTCTCTTGAACTTCATTGAGTTATCTGGCCACTTTAAGGCCTTCAACTCCTTTTGCAAAGGACAGAGCTCGGAAGGAAAAACTAGAGCAAACTGCTAACTTTAATCATTCTTTGATCTTTATCTGGAGCAAGAGAGGCCATTTCAGTCCATTGCTGGAATGGAAGAGATCATAATCAAGCTGTTAGTCCTTATTCTAAGTGAGATGGAAAGGGATATCAGCATAATTTATAACAGTTATTTGGAAGGGAAACTAGTTTAACAACAACTAGATTCTGCTGAGTTGTTTGCTTTCTGCCTAACATTTGCAGAGAGGACTCCTATGGCTTCTCCTAGCTCAGCTTTCTCAACCTGGGCATCCTCTGGCAATAACAATTTTAATTTCCCAAATTCTTCAGTCTCAATGCCATTACTAAGAATCCTGGGAGTCAATGTCCATGTGCCCGCTCTAGGGAAGACTAATTTATTCAGTGTGGAAACAGTATTGACTTTCTAGCATTTTTCTTGACTGCCAGACATATTTTTCAAAACTATTTTTTATTTTTTCATTCAATTTCTATAGCCATCCATTTCAATCCAATTGACTCTAAGTCAATAAGATTGAATAGGTTTTGTTAGGACAACTGCAAGGTTTAGGTTTGGGGTTAGAGTTGTAGAAGATTGGCGTTGCTCAATTTGTGTTATCAATAAGTAAAGATAAACCGTTTTCTGGGTGATGTGAACTTTACAAATATATTATGCAAAACAGTCCTGGCAACTTCAGTAACAAATTGACAAGGCACTTTTTTTTATTCCTTATCAGTTTGGGCTAAAATCTAGTTTTCTTGAAGGGGAATGAATTCACTTCTTCTTCAAGACCAATTCTGAAGTGGCCCTTAGAAGCAAGATATTAGTCTACTGCACAATGTCATAACAGCCTTCTTGAAATAACCAAGACAGCAGTACATGTTCTCAAACCAGCAGTAGTTTACAATACTTTACACACTTCCACTTTTTTAAAAAAAGTGAAGACAGCCTGTGGGAGCAATAACTGAATCTAGATCATCTGTTCCCATTCTAATTCTACTTAAAATACATCTATTTTTAAAATAAACTATTATTATCATTGTCATCATCATGTGCAAAGTTTTTTTAAGGACAGAAAAAGGTGTCACAATGAACTCCTGGCAAAGAATCAGACCTGGTACACTAAATTTAAGTTCACACTTTGAGGATTTGTGTTCATTAATTTCTAGCCATTCCTAACCAGGTCCAGGGAGAAATGCAGTCAGCCAAAAAAATTCTTTATTCTTCCATCTAAAAGTGATCAGTCTAACAGACTCAGACTTATGCAGAATTGAACAACTCCAAATCGTTGCCAGATAATTAAATGCAAAATTGCACCTGGGCACCAATATGTATTTCTCTTGAAGTGTATATTGTTTATCCTGTAAGAAAGAGCTTACCTACCATGAAACAAAGCCTTTTTGTTTAGGACGCTTTGAAGATTTTTGCTATTGTTGTTTCTATTTGGTAATGCACCAAATTATTTTAGTAGGAAGGTTGTGTTCTTATTCTGTGTACAAATATGTGTCTGCTTTCTTTCAAATAAGACTTTCATTTAAACACATGGCTCTGCATACAAATATGTGCACACAAGCATGGAACTAGCTAGCTAATCCCTACTTGATAATTTAAATCTCTAGTATCATTATTTTCAACAGTGTACTGATACTGTTTATTATCATCAACCACCATTTTATTCTGTGTAGGGTTGTGTGGTTTTTGGTTTCGGAGATTTGTTTTGAGGGGATTTCTGAACTGATTTGATTTGCCAAGTCAGATCAAGAATTAAGAATTATCTACGGAAGGGGTCTCAAGCTCGATTCCATTGAGGGCCACAGCAGAGTTGTGTTTGACCTTGGGGAACTGGGGAGTGTGGCCAGTTGGACGTCACTAATTGAGGCTTTGTTTTCAGCCGTGATGGCCTCCTGCAGCCCTCTGCCAGAGAAAACAGAGCCTGGGAAAGCCACACACGGACCTCCCCAGCTCCGTTTTCATTGGCAGAGGCACTGTGGGCCAGTCCTTTGCTGTTTCCAGGGTGGGCCGGTGGGCCAGATCTAAGTATCCCATGGGCCAGATCCAGCCCACGGACGTTGAGTTTGACACTTCTGATCTATGGTGAATCAATTTTTTTCTAGCCTAGTTGGTAAGCAAGGTAGCCATTAAGTAAGCTGTGCCCAATTTTTATGACCTTTTCTTTTTGCTATCAGTCAATCAGTGCAGTTGTTGAGTGAATCATCTGGTTATTATGCAAATCTGTCTTCCCCCATTGACTTTACATGTTTGAAGCTGACTGGGAAGGTTACAAATGATCAGACGACCCTGGGATGCTGCAACGGTTGAAAACATGTGTTAGTCGGCCAGCCCCTGAATTTTGATCACCTGACTATGGGTTGATGTCACAGTCAAAAGTGCAAGGATCAGTCATAAGTCACTTTTTTCAGTGCCATTGTAACTTTAAACAAATTCTTATAAATTGAGAACTACCTCAACCTCTCAGTATCTAAGCATCCCATACTTGATCCTGAGGCCTAGACAGATGACAAATCATTCCAGTTTTTTGGTGTACTGATGCAAAGGGAAGTAGAGCAGTGGTGGTATTCAGCCAGTTCGCACCGGATCGGGCGAGCCGGTAGCAAGAATTTGGTGTGGACTGCCGAACTGGTAGTAAGTTCTGGCTGGCCACACCGCCGACCCGCTAGCCCACCTGCCCAATGTTTGCTCACCCCGCCCTCCTGATGCTCGCCTAAGATATTTCTTTTTTTTTTTCCCCTCCTGACAATCAGCTGTTCATACGATCAGCTGTGCCGGGACTCCTCTTGCTGAGGCCCAGAAAGGCAGAAAATGGCTCAGCCCACCCCCTTCATTTTTTGCCATCTTGAGCCTCAGAAGAGCTTTAGGGGAGCAAAAATGCCCCCCAGATGCTATTCTGAGGCCCAGAAGGCCCCAAAATGGGTGGGGACTACAAAAAAGCAAAAAAAAAGCCACGCCCACCCAGTCACATAGCCAGGTGCATCAAGCCACACCCACAGAACTGGTAGTAAAAAAATTTGAATCCCACCACTGAAGTAGAGAGTGGTAACTGAAACAGAGAAAACTGGTGCTGCATAAAAAAATATAATAATGGTTTCAGGTTGTTTACTTAAATCCAAATATGAGGGTATTTTTCATTGCATTGAAAACCTTGCAGTAGCTGACAATAACTATAAAAAGATGTAACAGGAATTACTGTTTCAGACACAAAGAGATCTCTGAATTTTGTCAATTATCTTTCTTTTTTTGCAAATACATTGAAGGTGAGAGAGTCTCTTACTCAAACTCATGGAATCTTGCTAATGAAAAAAACCCAGATGACAAAATCCTACATTTACTTTGGAGAATAAAGCATTTCTGGAAATGTCACAGGATACTGCTGTTAAGTAACAAGTATGAGACATAATTCTTTTAAATACTATGAAAAATGCTGCTATTCTCTGGACAGTCCCTAGACAACAACAATCAATCAGGCTTAGAAGGTTATTTTCCAAAGCCAGAGGACTACAGAAAATGAAAAGGATTATCTAAAAAGAAAAATTGGTCTTTCACAACAACATATTGTTGCAAGTAAACATATATTACACATTGCAAACTACATGAAAATCTTGCTGTCTATGGCAGATTCCACATCTGTTTATCAAGGCATTTGAAAATTATTATTTTGTACAAAAGAAGACATGATTTATCAAATTATGGGATATAGATTAAGAATCAGGGAGAACTATGTGTTTCTCCACTCATCCTTTCCTATCAATCTCTTCTCTTACTTCCTTGTCATTTCTGCCTCTCCCTCTCTGAAGCCTCTACAATGTAAGAAATTGTATTAGACTATAGAATAAAAACATTTCAATAAATAAAATAAATTCCACTATATTGCTCTATATCCAACTACTTCTAATTGTATGTGAAAATGACTTTGGGGGACAAGCAGAAGAATTGGAGAATACACAATGATCAGATAAAAGGCATCTAAGCCCACATTAAAAAAAGAGTGGAAGCAAATATCTCAGAAGGGACCTTTCCTAGTTTTTGGAAAGGGACAATCGCCAACTCACCATGACCAACTTGCCATGGCCGACTCACTGCGGTCATCTTGCCATGGCCATCTCAGCATAGCCGACTCATCCTGGCTATCTCACCATGGGACAACTCGCTGTGACCAACTTACTGCAGGACAACTCATTGTGGGATAACTCAACACAATAAATGTTATTGACCACTGTTTCTTTTACATTACTTCCATTACAAAAATTTACAATGAGTTATATCATGTGGATTGTCCTGTGGCTAGCTGTCCCACAACAAGATGGCCATGGTGGGTTGGCCATGAGGAGTTGTCCCAGTCTACTCCTCCTCCGCCCAGTTTCTTTGACTATAACAGTGGTGGCTAACCTTTTTGGGTTCCCATGCTGAAAATTGTGCATGCGCTCACATGCCAGTATCCAGAAGGCAATGTGCGCAGGGAGGCCCCACGCCCCCTGTGCATGCACGTGCAAGCCCCATGCACACCACACATCTCTGTGCATGTGCACACATCTCCCGTGCACCCCCGCCCCTTATGCATGCATGCCAGATACCCAACAAATAGCTGTTGGCCGGCCAGCGCACGCATACACGCAGTGGGACTCTTCCAGGAAATCTCTCGTGTGCCGGCAGAAGTGGCTCTGTGTGTCACTTCTGGATCGCGTGCTATAGGACTATAAGAAACAAGGACAAAGAGATATATTTTTAAACTTACAAACTTAACCAAGGGGTGAACTTCTGTGGGAGCAGGCAGATTTTTAAACTAAAATAAGCACTGCCCATTTTAGAGGAAGTGAGGTTTGGTCAGTCCTGGATCAGAACAGAAGAAGTTTGGACCTAGCAAAAGGACAAAAATCAAGTCTGGGTCTTTCATTGCATATTTTCCTGCCTCCAACTGATTAGATTAGTAGCAAAATCTGGCTTGAAGGAGGTCCAAAATTCCTTTCTTTAATGGAACTGATAATCAAAGTTTAAATGTAGATGGGCGGAGAGAAAGACCTATAGAAAAGAAACATCCAACAGCATATTCCACATACCATAAATTACATACAGTTCAGCATTGTGACAGGAGATGAAGGCCGTGGGAATGTATGCTCAGTAAATATCATACTTTGTTGGTCCTCTCAAATACACCCTTTTAGCACCACTTAGTGTAACAGTATTGCTGGTTCTGTAATGTAACATGATGTCAGGTTCCCTGACATGTTTTAAATTAAAACCAAGCAGGAATCATTCTGCACACCAAATCCCTACAACGTTAATGAGCCACATCTTGTTCTTGAAATCTAATTGTCTCAAGAACAAAACAGTGACATTCATTCAGAGAGGTTTATATGAACCAATTGCCACCTGTGCAGCTGCTAAATGGGACAGATGTTGACCTTCAGATCTGTACCAGAAGTAATTTGCTTACAATCCCACAAGTGTCTTAAGACACTTCTCTCCTTATTGTGAAAATGTAAATGGATCGGATCAGGGGTAGGCTTCAAAAAATTTTGCCGGGTGGGCAAAATGGCCATGGTGGGTGTCAACCTCCTGCACCACTGTGGGGGGACATGTTTGCTTCCCTGGGCTCCCAGGGCTTTTCTTGAGCCTCCCGGAGGGCGAAAATGCCCCCCTCAGGCTCTGGAGGCTCTGTCGAAGTCAGAAATGGGCCCATTTCCGGCTTTCCTGAACTTCCGGAAGGCCTATTTTTACCCTGCCTGAGCCTCCACACAGGCCTTGCACTTACCTGCATCCCAAATGGGCTACATGGGGATTTTGGAGAGAGGTGGGCGGGGCCAGCCAGGAGTGGGGTTTGGGGGTTCTCCAAACTGCACAGAATCTTAGCTAAGGGGTCTCCTGAACTCCTGCGAACTCCCAGAAGCCCAGCCCTGGATCAGATCCAGTTCAAAAGTAAATGAACTATTTCAGTTTATGCTGAGGTTTTCTTTTTAAGGTGAATCGCCAATTGGTGAGGTGGTTGTCCCATCTCCCATCACTAAATACCTGAAAAAATCCTTAGTGATTTTTCTACTACTTCATACATGTCCCAACTAGGCAATTGCAACATAAAACCTACAAGATATTTATACAATTCTCCTTAAATCATTCTCTAACATTATGCATGGTGTAGGCAATATGGACACAATATTTCCTTCTCTGTAATGCTAGAACTCAAGGGCACCCAGTAAGATCTATTGTCAATAGTTTCAAGATAGATTAAAGGAAACATTGTCATTGCTTGTGATGTGATATGACATGTTGGATACACAAGTTCGTGGTGGAAGTCTATCGCAATTTTAAGTTCAGGTTCAGAGGAAACAAGTCCAGTGGAAAGAGAGAGAGAGACAGAGAGGGAGAGGGAGAGAGAGAGGGGGAGAGAGACAGATATACAAAGAGGTGGAAAGGGAGGGAGGGAGGGAGGGAAGGAGTTAGGAAGGAAGGAAGGAAGGAAGGAAGGAAGGAAGGAAGGAAGGAAGGAAGGAAGGAAGGAAGGAAGGAAGGAAGGAAGGAAGGAAGGAAGGATAGAATGTGCTTTTAGGGTCATTGAACTCCTGTACAAAGAAGTCAGTCTGAAATGGATGTACATCATAAAACTATTTACTTTCAGTAAATAATGTCATGAAATAGCACAAGATGGGAGTGCACTGAGTATACTGTGTAAACTTTACCAAAAGTTGGTAAACAAATGTTTTGTTTCTGTCAGGAGATTATTGACAGAGAGTTTTTTACTATATGAATGGGCAAGGTTTGCTCCATAGTGAAAGATTTATGAGTTCTTTTCTCAAAATTTGTGTTTGCCTTGCCATTCAGAACTGATACTAGTTCCTCACAATCCATTTGTTCTCACCTTCCTAGATTTCTTCATAGCATCTCTCATGTTTATGATTCTGGATGTTTTATGACTAATTCAACAGAAAAGAGTTGAAAATGTGTGAATCCTTAATTCCTATGTCTAGACAAAAAAAATTAAAATAATCTTATGAAGCTGAAGGTGAGATGGGAGGCAACATTCTTTTTTGCATGGATATTTTATTACTTTATTTAAAAAAAAACAATTATGATGTACGCCACCCAGAATCATTTGTTGAGATGGACAGATATAGAAATCGAATAGCAATAGCTCTTAGACCTATATACCACTTTACAGTGCTTTTACAGCCCTCTCTAAGTGGTTTACAGAGTCAGCCTTTGGGCCGCACAATCTGGGTCCTCATTTTACTCACCTTGGAAGGATGGAAGGCTGAGTCAACCTTGAGCCTGGTGAGATTCGAACTGCCGAACCTCTGGCGATCGGCAGTCAGCACAAGTAGCCCTCAGCACTGCATTCTAACCACTGTGCCACCACAGCTCATTAAATAAATAAAGTTTAAGGATAATATGTTTTTTCTTGCTTTTAATCAAAAGGGCTTTTTAACCAACATCCTTGGGATTTCCAACTATGTCACTGAAAAATATGTGTGTATGCCTCAGGGGTCAAATTCAACCACCTCGCACCACCTCGGGAGAGGTGATAGGGAAAATTTGAGTCAGTTGGCCCTGTCCACACCCACCTGTCTTCTTCCTTTTAGAGACTGAGTCCCACCAAGCCACACCCACCAAGCCACACCCACAGAGCTGGTAGGGAAAAAAATTGAATTTCACCCCTGAATATGCATACTGATATGTGAACCAATCAGCAGTAACATGAATAAGATGTCACAAATTGCAACTCCAAGACTGACATTGTAGCCTGTATATGCACAAGATTCTTGGTCATTCTGATTGGCTGGAGGTGCTAAACTATGATGGTACTAAGACGGTCATTTCTTTTCATCAAATGTTAGCACTGATCCTGGTCTAGGTCATCCAGTTGATTATGATACTTAGTTACATTTCTTCAAAACTTTGGACAGAGTGATCTTCATGACTATTGAGAAGTGGCCATCCCAATTTCAGAACAGGTAGTCCTTGTTTAGTGACTGCCTTGGACAGTCACCATTTACAATGCGGTCCATGATGAAAAAATAATTTTGCAATCGATCCTCATATTTATGACCTTCACAGCTTTGTACATCAAAGGAACGATGAAGTAACCTCATAAGTATAGTTGCAATTTCTCTGAGCAACCTTTTTTTCCCCTTAACAATCAAGTTGCAGATCCCAACTGTAGTCGTTAAACAAGGACTGCCTGCATCACAGCAGTAGCAACAACAAAAATGTGGAAGATGGATGCCGTTGTTCTTCATTTGGCAACTGATATTTATCCAGCCATAATCTTTCAATCCTGTTTTTGCTTTTGCCATGCTATTTTGGAAAAATTGAGGGCTGGGTAAGAAAAAAAACAAGAATACAATTACATGCGTTTTGCAGCATTGATTGAAGTAAATAAAAATAACCCCCATAATCCTCCGCACCCACACACAAAGACACACGCACAAAGGAATATATATAAAGGGTAATATTTACTTTTCAATTATCAGCCAGGCAAGAAGCTGCATAACGCAAATATTCACCCCTGGGAATTTTTCAATATTGTCTCTCCAAATATTGCCGTACTCAAGGCAGTGGCCTCTTTCTTCACCACAAGGCTTGGCAAAGAGAAACTGTAATTAAAACATTTATTAAGCCAAACAGAACCTTGGGTCCCTAGTGGACCATTAGTGTGTAGGGCAAGGCAGGAAGGGTGCAGCTTCCCTGTAAGTCTTCAGGCAGAAAGTTTATGAGGGCAACATGTGCTCGGATGACTGAAGCAATGAAGTATGCACAGCACAATAACCTCATACCTCCCCCGGCTGGTTCATCCCTCTAGCTTCATTTATTTTATAATGCACTAAGTGAAGCATTCAGCTTTTGTAGCATTTCTAATTTTCAAAGCCCGTTCTCACATTTTATAGCATCTTCAATGGTGTTTGAAGAGTCCTTAAGAATTTAGAATCATCCCTAGCGGAACAAACATCTAAGTTCAGCAATTATGCATTAAGAAGTTTCAGGTTATGATTATGCATGGAGCCTCTCCCGGTCCCACAGAAATAAACCTTTTATTGTTATTTGTAATGTGCTGTTCTAAAATGAAACTCAAAGAAACTCTACTTTTGCCTTCTGGCTGATCACTACAGAGTTTGGAAAGTTGCAAAATTGTTTTGGAATAGACAGAAAGAATCCATTTTGTACATTTCTAATTAATGGTGTGAGAAGATTGTAGGAAGATCACTAATATCCCCATGCCATCTTTATTACATTTCATATTTGACCTCCCAGTGAATTCTGGACAGTAAAACAAAAGATGGATTAAGCCTTTTAACATCTAGGTTGAAATTGACAAAGTATGTCCGTCTATAGGTGAAATTGGCAAATGCCAGCAAATTAACTAAATAGGAGAATTCCCTCTAGATATTACAAGTTCTTCATTGCAAAGGAACAGGTCCTTCCCCAACATCACCATCATAACTACATAGCCAAAAAGGCATTAAGAGTTGTTAACCTAATCCTATGTAGCTTTTTCTCTGGTAATATCACACTACTAACTAGAGCATACAAAACATTTGCTAGACCAATACTTGAATACAGCTCATCAGTTTGGAACCCGCATTATGTATCTGATATTAATACAGTTGAGAAAGTCCAGAAATATTTCACAAGAAGAGTTCTCCACTCCTCTACTCATTGTGGAATACCTTATGGCACCAGACTTGAAATTCTAGACCTAGAAAACTTAGAACTATGCTGCCTTCGGTCCAATCTAAGTGTAGTACATAAAATTATATATTTCAGTGTCCTATCTGTCAATGAGTACTTCAGCTTCAACCATAACAATACAAGAGCACACAATAGATACAAACTCAGGGTAAACTGCACCAAACTTGACTGCAGGAAATACGACTTCAGCAACAGAGCGGTCAATGTTTGGAATACTCTACCTGACTCTGTGGTTTCTTCCACAAACCCCAAAACTTTAACCTTAGACTGTCTACTATTGACCTCACCCCTTTCCTAAGAGGTCTGTAGAGGGCATGCATAAGCGCACCAATGTGCCTACCGTCCCTGTCCTATTGTTTCTTTTTTTTTCTCTTATTCATATCCATTTCATATATTCATAACCATGTTTACATTTATACCTGTTATCTTATAATCACTTGACAAAATAAAAAATAAAATAAAAAATCATTGATTTATAAAAGGTAAAGATTGCAAAACCCCTGCAGAGATGCAAAGCCATACTTCCTCCCTACCAGTCCCTTTGTGACCTTATCACTCCAATCAAATAATAACATGACAAGTTCCCCCCCCAAAAAAAAAAATTAGAAAGAGAAATGCAAAGAAAATAACCAAAACAGAAACAAAGAAACATGGAGGACATTGATTAAAAAAGGAACTTAAATTGTTGACCAATCTTATGCCTGACATGAAGAAAATCCATCTATGATACCAAATTGTTCAAAAATCTAAACTGTTATATGTCCTATCCTATGTTTTAACCTGCATTTTTTCAATTCACCTTTGCAAGAAAGGCTGCTTGGACAAATTCTTCTTATTTATTCTGGTGAGCAGCAAGATAACAAACTTTCCACTCTGTTGTCTTAGCAAGCACCCAATACCTGCTAGACACTTAATCCTCATTAATATTTAGCCTTTCTTTACGGGTGCCTAAACTAAGCAGCTCTTAAAGAAAGAGAGAGAGAAATTGGAGGACTTTAAACCTTACCCAATGAAAACAAAATTTTGGGGAGTTGCTTTCAAGGACTGACACACTCACCCCAATCCAGACTCAGCAGCTCAAGGTCAGTGGTACACCAAGGAGAGAATCTCAGATACTGTAAGTTTAGGGAACTCTTTAATAAAACCTGATTAATTGTAAGTTTTCTCAATGTTCACCTTTTCAGGTATCTAACACACAACTGTGCTCACTAATATGTCTTAATGGCAGCATAGTTGCACAAAACTAGTCTTCCCTGGATATTGCTGAAAGTATGTCAGATAATAGAAGGAAAGCTTTCTCATCAGGCCAGCTTTAAAATTTGACAAGGGTAGGTTTTTGTGTGTTTGCCCAATATGATTTCATGGCAAACCCGACTGAAAGGTCAGTGCAATGGAAACATAGATAGGAAGCATTGAGTCTATGGAATTCAGTAACTGGCAAAATAATCAGTTTGGGCTAAAGGTATTATTATATCTCCTTTGAAAGCATGAAAAAGAGGAAATAAACTCTCACCAAGGAGAAAGTTCTTCAGTGTGTCCAATTCAGAATGCTTGACTGGTAATTTGCTAAGTTAAATTGTCTTCCAGCCAGCCCATTGAGATAATGGAAGGATAGCATTTCAGTCACTGGAAAGATTGATATCAAAAACACAATGTTTTCGTTTTACACTGGATCCCTCCAACCTAGTGAAATTGAGTACTGAACTGGGAAGATGTGTTGTTTAAGGTTCAGTGCTTCTCCCCCCCCCCCCGCCGCCCAGTTGATTTTTAAAAAAATAAATAAATAAAACTATCCAGGGGAGTCAGAGTGGCCAAGCATTTTGTGACAATCAAGTTAGATCAGAATTTAAGATGGAAAAATGTGCATACGTACCCTTATAAGGGCACAGCCTGATTCCAAATGGAACAAAAGTTGAGATGCTCCAGGGAAGGAATCTCCAACTTGGCAACTTTAAGACTTGTGGACTTCAACTCCCAGAATTCTGGGAGTTGAAATCCACAAGTCTTAAAGTTGCCAAGGTTGGAGACCCCTGCTCCAGGGGACTCAGAGATTAGAACTGTTTCAATGGATATGAGGCAAATCAGAGAGCCATAAAATAAAAGGTTGATCACTTTAGTCTAAAGTTATTTAGCACTTTTACTGTCTAGTACCTTCCCACTATAGTGGTACCTATTTATCTATTCTCATTTGCATGCTTTTGAACTGCTAGATTGGCAGGAGCTGAGGATGGGCACTCACTCCATCCTATGGCGCTTGGGTCTCAAACCTTGAGTGCCGGCTTTCTAACTGACAAGCCCAGCATCTTAACCACTGAGCCACTGCACCACTTGCAATCAGTGTAATGGTTCAAAAATGTTGCAAAAGCTCGTTCTCCTTCACCTATGTATTCCCATGCTTCAGGTTAAGCTGTGAAGTCTTAGCCCCTCTTCCCATATTCCCAAAGCCAATTTGCCCTCTTGCATTCTCAGATGTCCTGTCTTGACAATTCTCCTAACACTAATAGAGCCCTAACTTATCTGAGTTTTTTTGTCACTTCCTCCTGTCCCTCAATTTATTATATTATATTTTATTATCTTAGCTACCTTGTGTGCAATCCTTATATTCCAACAGTCAGCCTAAAAGTTGAGCAACAACTAAGCTTATTAAATGCAATCATGTTTCTGATGACTGTTAATAAGCAAAATTTGGAAGCACTTATGGGCTGAAATAAATCCCTCCTTCCACAGGGAGGTCAAACTATTAATAGCGAGCTTATACATCAAATTTATAAATATTCATATCATCTCCCAGGAGCAAAAAGCAAATAGGTTCAGCAACCTGCTAGACACTATTTTCATTTATATTTAGAATACAGTTCTTGCTACAATTCCTGAGATGCAAGTGTTTTCATTTCATTATCAGCAACTGCTATTAAAAGTTTTACTAACGAACTACATTTGTAGAAAGATGCCAGTTCTTCAGTTATCAATTGTGGTGGGCATAAATATGAACACCTTAAACCCAGGAGATAGTGAGTGGAGAAATTTCAAATTTTTCCTCAGAAAAGCATGAATATATCTCTTTTATTTAAAAGGGGGGAGATACATGGTAGAGAAATCTGCATGCAACTTGATACTCTGCTGATGCCATTTACAATCCTGTGTGTTTTTTACCAGCCCAAAGAAAGCATTTGTCATCTAGGATATGTCAGTACTATAATTCTGCAATACAAGCAGAATTGCTAGGGTAAATAGAAAGGTACAGCTGTAGAAAAATCCAAGAATAAAAATGACACACCTGTATGAATAGACACATCACTGAGTACTTTTCAAAGCCATTCTTTATTCAGGGAACTGAAAAAAAATATATGAAAGGACACACTTTTAAAATAAAACATTTCATGTAAGGAAAACCTCTAGTAAATGCATACAATGGTATTTAGGCTTCAACTTACAGAAGCAGAGGAGGTCAAGAGATAAAATAAGCAGGAAAGTCTGTTCCATTGACAGCCTACATTTCACTACTGGGTGGTCCTAGATGGAGCCAACTGTTTGCTAAGATACTGCAATCATTACCAGTGTGATTGTCTTGATGTATTTTTTAGACTATGTTGTTTTACACTTTTAAAAAATATTGCTCTTAACAGGGACTCACTTTTGCACACATTGAAAAATGTAACTATTTCCACCTCATGAGATCACCCTTAGAAAGACATAAGCAAGATCCCAGTATCCTTACTGTGATATATTCTCATGTGATGTTTGGAAATCATCTAAAGTGAAATCAGGTGATCTGATATCTTACAGTTAATCTAGAGTTCAGTTTCCACCATCGCTTTCCATTGACAGTGTCTGAGGGAGTTGGGAGCTGAAGTCCCAAACCTTTGAAAGATACACCAAGTTGCCCCTTTCCATTCTAACGTCTAATATAAATGGGGTGAGATGGGAGGAAACAAGTCACCTGTCTGAAAGCAACTGAACCCCTTATTTAAAATATGCAATGGAAAGGATTTCAACTCTATGCTAAATCATAACTTTTTCTTCCAAAAACTGCAGACTCTACCTTGGGCACCTCCCAAAGTAGGCTAAGAAAGAACCTGCTATGATTTCTTGATTAGTTGCTGTTAGTTAATGCCAACAATACTGAGTTGGATGTAGCAATATTTTGGTTTGGAAAGGTTTCTGTGTCCAAGGTACAAAATATATTCAGTGCCACATGGGTAAGCACTTCATGCTCATCCTTGAAATACTTCAACTTGGTGCAAGTTTAAGTTTCCTCTTAAACTTACCGCTGTTCTTACTATGCTGTTGTATTGCATTGGGCCTTCTTTTATGAACAAAATATAGGGGGAAAATTGAAACAGCAAATTCTGCATTCATAGCAAATTCAGCACCTGTGTATGGTTTGCCAGTTGCACAGTGACAGTTAGGACAGCACTCCAGAGGGTTAACATCATTGCCCAGAGGATCATTCGTTGCCCTCTCCCCTCTTTGGAAGAGCTTTATAGCTCCTGCTGCCTTAAGAAAGTTCAAAACATCCCCAAAGATCCATCTCATCCTGGGAACCCTTTTTTTGAACGATTACCATCTGGCAGACGGTACAGGATAATAAAAAGAAGGACAAATAGGCTGAAAAACAGTTTCTATCTCAGAGCAGTAACTATATTGGATTCTACTGTAGAGTGCAATATCAATGCAATATCAGGGGTTTTCAATTCAATTGTTTAGAATGTGAAGAATGTGTATTTTTGTTTTACTTTTTTATGTATAACGTACACTGAAGATGACATTTAATTTTATTGTATGAGGTGCAATGACAATAAACTAAACTAAACTAAATTACAGTTCCATTACTGTTTAGTTTATTAGCTTCCATTCATAGGCTTTTATTTAACTTAAGAAATTTTGAAGGGTCTGACAGAAATATTTCTCCCTATGTAAGGAAATGTGTGAGCAAAAAAATGCTAACATACTATTTAATCTAGGTAAATACTGTCCAAAAGAGAAGCAGCATGCTTTATCTTTTGAATCCCGCTTGCATAGTCTCACCATGATATTACGCAAACTTTCCATGCTTCCCTCTAAAGGAAAAATGTCAGAGTTGACATCTGGTGTACCGTACAGCTCTGTGTTTTCTTTCTTTTTAGGAGTGTGTTAAATTGTTGGAAGACCACCAAATTTCAGGCAGTAGGGACCATGGTAGGGTTAAAGGTTCTTTCTGTCCAAAATGTCTGTAAAAAGCTAGCAAGTAGAGATAAAGGCTTGTCCTTTGCTCTTTTGTCAACATGATACAGCTCTGTGATTATGTCCTTTCAGAATAAAAGTTCCTAGATTCAATTCCTATCATTTCCAATTAAGAGCTTTTCGGTACCAGATGCTGTGAGACAGCAAAAACATTGCCAGACAAAGTGCAAAACAGATAATACATAGTCTAGCTTAAAGCAAGCTCCTATTTTCCTAGATGCTTCATGAAGAGATTTTGTTATTGTTATCA
Source organism: Pseudonaja textilis (assembly GCF_049901715.1). NCBI lineage: Eukaryota > Metazoa > Chordata > Lepidosauria > Squamata > Elapidae > Pseudonaja > Pseudonaja textilis. Next base: position 11,637,944 of record NC_142000.1, read on the forward strand.
TTATCATTGAAGATTGTAGTATTATTTCATTTTCATTGGATACACTTTAATTGGCTCCATCATTCTAATTATGCTTGTGTATTTCATCTTGTATTTTAACTTTGCTGGTTGACTTAAGTATTTGTAGTGGAAAGGCAAATTATACATTTCATGAATGAATAAACATTCTATCTTCCCAGTGGAAATAACCAAGGCAGTAAATTTACAGAAATGGCACGAGGATACATTTTAATTGTATTTTGGAGACAAGGGACAGGGAAGGGATAAGAGAGATAAAAGCAAGTGTCTTCTTTGAAAGGATATGGGACTAAATAGAGAAGTTCCAATGCTGAATCTTTAAATCTCAAAGTGGTAAACTATATTTACATCCAAGCTAGTGTATAACAGGTATGCCAAGTATGAAGGTGACAAGAGGAGATTTCACGAGCAAATTAGGTCAGTTTGTTGAGACTGAGAAATTCAGAAAATAGGTTAGTGGAGTCTACTCTTTTGAGCACCAGGTTAAGTGTTCCGTGTGAATATAGCCATTGTTTCAGAAGGCACTGTGGGACTTGGGTGGGTTTCTTTCCTCATTTAGCCCTGTCCATGGTACTGAACTAACCTCTGCTAACTTCTAAAGAGGCAATCTGAAATCTCTGATTGAGACTTGGTCTGATGTTATCAACAGAACTTGAATTCATCCCTGCTCCAATGTTGCCAGAATCTTTCCACACCAGGATCCAAAAAACCAATTATAAAGAATAGTGGCAGATAAAGGATTGTACAGATATTAGAAAGACCTAAACAAGTACTTCTCTGAATAATACCAGTCATAACTTAAAATTATACATTACAATGATTCAATATCATTATAAAATCTTGGTAGCTTTGGGCTGTCAATTTGTTTCTGGGTAAAATGACAAGTGGTTATGACATGTACATCCCTGCACAGTTTAAATCAAATATAGTTCAGAAAATGCCTTTTTCTATTGTCTCCCAAGCCCATTGTAATCATGAGTAAGTCCATTAACAGTGCCTAAAGAGTTGTACGTCTTCTAAGTCTTCCATCTAGACAGTCTAGTTTGGACTCCATTCCCAGGTTAATTTGTGGGCCTTTTATAAAGTGCTTAACAGCATTTTAAAGTCTTTTAACTGTTGGGTTGAATTGCTTTTCTTTGGCTTTTTAAGAATGGGATTTAAAGTTTCAGATTTTACTTTGGATTTTACACATTATGGTAAATTGCTGAGTGACGTCAGTGGTGGTGGTCTAATAAGTTTGATAAATAAAACTCCACTTGAAGGTTGGGTGGTTCAACATCTTCTGTAAAACTAAATACATTTGCTTTGAATCTGGACATTTTCAATGCGAAGTTATTATAAGTGATAGGTCTGTTGTATTTCTTTGCCCTTTTACATTCATGGCAATTAATCCTCTGAAAGTTGTGGAAAGAGCAAAGGAAGGAAGGAAAATAAAAACATTTAGGAACTATGGGCTTTGGAAAAACAAAATGAAAGCACTTTTGGATTCAAATAAAGTTACTTTTTCTCCTCCCTTTCCATCTAAGGTTTTGGCGTTAGAAACTTTTTGTCTGATTTGTCCAATAGCAGCTTCTAGTCAACAGCATCTGAATATTGACACTAGTAGGCAATGTTTCTTGGTACAATTGACAGTATTGCATAAACTCATGTTAAAAATCCAATTAAGTCATTTTGAGTTTCTCTTTTCTTGTCCTTTTTTCCCCTTAAGTTTCTAAGAACTGAGTAATTGCCATTGCCCTTATCCCAAGCTGCAAAAAAACAAAATTATAAAGAAATATTTCCTATTGACTTCAACAAGCCTGGGATCAAGGCCTTTATTAGCATTACAGAAGCTGGCACAAAAGCACAAGGAGCCTTTAAAGGATATTTCCATTTTAATGAAGTTTCTTAATCCTGAAAAGCACTTAACCCTAAGAGAGGAACTTGGTGACACTGCAGATGGGAACAGAGAAGGCAGTTGACCTGCTACCCATATAACAATTGCTTGCCAATGAAATTAATCTCACTTTTGAGTGCCAAACTACTAGCAAATCGCCTCCATTAAGCCAACAATGGGAAATATTATAAGCAGCAAACAAAGCACTTCTCAACATTATGCTAAACAAAAGACAGGATATTTGAGGGGCTGTCCAAGGCAGACTAAACTCTGTGTTGTGTCAGTTTGTATTATCTTCACAACCCAGTCTCCCAATTCAAAATGCACTGAGCCTCCTTCATGTCTGTTAATGATGCTTCCCTTTCCCTTTGTCTCTCAAGATGGTATGAAGACTCCCTTCTTGAGCAGAAGGTTGGACTAGAGGACCTTCAATGTCCTTTCTAGTCCTATGATTATAGAGTAGAGTAGAGTAGAGTAGAGTAGAGTAGAGTAGAATAGAATAGAATAGAATAGAATAGAATAGAATAGAATAGAATAGAATAGAATAGAATAGAATAGTTGGTAACTGTCAGAAAAATTTTCCTTAGTTCTAAGTTGTTTCTCTCCTTGATTAGTTTCCATCCATTTGCTTCTTGTCCTGCCCTCAGGTGCTTTGGAGAATAGCTTGACTCCCTCTTCTTTGTGCCAACCCCTGAGATATTGGAACACTGCTTTCAAGTCTCCCCTAGTCCTTTTTTAAACTAGACCAGGGATCTCCAAACTTGGCAACTTTAAGACTTGTGGACTTCAACTCCCAGAATTCCCCAGACAGCATGGCCAGTTAAAGTTGCAGAGTTTGGAGACCTCTAAACTAAACATACCGAATTCCAACAACCATTCTGCTACATCCACACCTTATGACTCTCGGGCAGATCATAGCAAAGAAACAAACAAAGCATAAACATAGATCTGAAATATGCAATCAATAAAGATTAATGTAATCTAATAATAGCCAAACCCTATCTGCATGTGTTCAATTCTCAAACCAACATCATAGTCTCTCTCCTAATACAATTTACCTGGTCAGCCAGGGTGGGAAGGCAGAAGTCCCATCGACTACAGGTCCCATCAATTAGGGTTGTACATTTGGTGAGACCACAAAAAAGGGATCTTCTCAGTGGTGGTTCTTCTTCATGGAACGTCATTCCTTCTTTCCCCCTCCCCCAGGTATGGTTGGGACTGTTGCTCTCCTGAAAACCCCTAAAAACGTGGCTTTGTCAGAAGGACCACAAATGGAGATGGAGGTGATCAAATGGTTTAATTGATTGTGTTGTAGCTGCCGTGGGAGGCAGATGGGAGAGATGTGGAGTTTTTATAGGTTTTTTATTATTATACTTTATTATATGGTAATTTTTTAAACATTTTGTAAGCTGTAAGTAACCTACATGTGAGCTGGGCAGCTAGATAAATTTGTTTAAAAAATTAATAAAATTAATAAATCATATTGGAACTTCGTCTTTATGTTAGACCTACAGAATCTTTGAAGAAAAGAGAAGCCTATGCCTTTAAATACTGTAGTTCAGTAGAAGCAGGAAAATAAAGAGAGTATGCTCAGTCTTAGGTCTCAGTTCAGCGTGATGCCCCCAACTGGAGACAACAGGAATTGCTTTGGAGAATTTCGTATTCTCTGAGTTTTTTGTGCTCAGCTTCTTCTTAATTATAGCACTTTAAAATCTCAGGATAGAGATTGTGCCTGTATCTGCACGAATGAGAGGATCATATCTTTCAGCTTTAATGAATAGGAATATAACTAATTAGAAATTGTGTTTATGAGATGGGGGTGAGGTGGTCACAATCTACAATAGTAATTCTCAATAATGCACAAAGTACATTATCTCTGAAATATAATTAATAGTCCTTGGACAAACACAGAAGTGGAATACTAATGGAAAATTTAATCTCAGACATAAAAACATTCCCCTCCTTAAATTCTGCAGACAGGCACTGCTTTTTTAAATCCAGATTAGTTTTAGCTAATCTGTGGCCCTGGGTTCTACTGACTTACCATTGTTACCAGTTCAGACCTTATTTCAAAAAGTAGATTTTTAAGTGATATGTCCCTTTCAAACAGAAAAGTTATTGTTAGAGGTGTTGCTTGATTATTCCTCTCCATCTTCAGTTTGGCATTTGTGAGTGAAAGGTGGCAGTTTTGCAAAAAGCAGAAATGACCAAAACAAACAAGTTGGTGAAGCCGAGATAAAAATTAAAGTAACTTTTTTTTAACACATCTTGAATTAAATCTAAATTAAATTATATGCATTTGATGTTAAATTCTAAGGCTCTGGCAAGTTTCCATGTGATGAACCAATCAAATTATGTCATTGAAATCATTCCTGAAACAGAACCTCCCCTTTTCACTACCAGATCAGCACCGGCACACTGCTTCGTTCTGGTGTCCCATTGGACCAGTGGTGGGATTCAAATTATTTTACTACTGATTCTGTTGGCATGGCTTGGTGGGCATGGCAAGGGAAGGATACTGTAAAATCTCCAGTCAAAAGTGGTATTTGCCAGTTCTCTGAACTACTCAAAATTTCCGCTACCAGTTCTCCAAAACTGGTCACAACTTGCTGAATACCACCTCTGGAATGGACCCTTTTGGTCTGTGCATTAACATATCATGCACAAAATTTAGTTGCAATTGGAGCATACCTTTTCCAAGTCCCCTTCAAGCAGCAAGGCAGATCACATCATCACCCAAAGTGAGTTGCATTTGCTTTGTCCAGTCCTATTAAATTCCGCCTGAACTTAATAAAATTATTTTTTATCAAATAAAGTTTGATAAGAACTGTTGAAGAATTCTGGGAGAACACCACTAGGAAGTCACATTTTTGCATTTACAGGACTAAAATGAAGTTAGGGTCTCCTCACTGAAACAATACACATTTCAGTGTGTCTGAGTTCTGTTTTCTTTCCCTCACTAACCCCTGGGCCTCAGCCTTAAGAGAACTAGAAGATATGAAGGAGAAGGATTCTATTAATCCTATGATACCAGTTTGCCTACCTCCAATTTCAACAACAGGTGCAGAGGTGATAAACTGTGAGGGGAAAAACTATTCCACAAACATTTTTCTTTTATCATTAAAGTTTAAAAATGTGTCTGATTTGTTTATAAAGAGGACATATGTGTGAGGAGGAAATAATTCCTTGGCATCTTCGGTTTGATTCCCCAAAGCTTGATGTATTTCAGTATCAATCTTCCTTTAAATCTAGATGTAGCCTAATTAGATATCTGACAACAGGGTTGATACCTCTCGCCAACTGACTTTGCCACATTTTAAGGCTGAGCTGCCACAGAGAGGAAGGGGTCAAGCTATTTTCTAAAGCACCCAAAAGCCAGACAAGGAATAATAGATGGAAACTGAACAAGGAGAGATTTAACCTGGAAATAAACTTTCTGACAGTGAGAACAATCAACCAATGGAACAGCCCTCAGATGTTGTGGGAGCTTGAGACTTTCAAGAAGAAATTGGACTGCCATTTGTCAGAAATGATGTAATGTCTCCTGCTTGGTCAGGAGGTTGGACTAGATGACCTACAAGGTCCCTTCCAACTGTCTGTTAACTCTGTTAAGGCTAACTGACTTAAAAGTAACTCAAGTAAGAAAGATATTGACCAGGAAGGAGCTACTCAAGATTGCTTGATATATACACTGATGGCATTGCTGAACCATCTCCTATTAAATAGGAGGAGCTTGGGAGTGAGTTGATTATGAGTTGAAACCACTGCCTGTGATAGGCATCTGCCTTTTATCCTAAGGGAAAAGAGGAAGAGAAAAAAACATAGGTGGGAAAGACGAATGAGACAGATGATGAAGTTAAAAATAGATTAAGAAAAAAGAAATGGGAAAGTTTAACAGTTTTGCAGCAGGTGTGGATGCCTGTTTCTTGGTATTACATCTCAGTAAACAGAGAAGATGCTTGGTGGAGTGTGACTGTTTTCCAATCAAGGGTGGTGTGCTTGATAATAGGATTTAATTTCAATGTACCTTTCAGGGCACAGTGGAAAAAGGGCAGCAGCAATGACAGACAGGGAGAAAAAGACAATCAATCTCTGTCATAAAGCAGGGAAAGTTCACATTTTACTGCATCTGATCCTTATCAGAGCTTCCTTTCATATCTGCACATCTAGGACAAAAACATTAAGATGGGAAGAATCCTGGGGATTGAATCATCTATTAAACTTTTGCTCAATTATTCCAAAGTCTAATGTTAGAAACAGAAGAATAACTCACTCTTGTCTCCAGGTATAAAAAAATAACCCTTTGCACTCTGGATTATTTGGAATATTTTTCCCTTAACAGGAGCTCCACTGTAGAACTTATGAAGAGCACTATGCCGCTATACTACATTATAATGCCTTGGCAAGACCACACTTGGAATATTACATCCAATTTTGGTCACTACTATATAAATAAGATGTTGAGACTCTAGAAAGAGTGCAGAGAAGGCAAACAAAGATTAGGGGACTGAAGACTAAAACATATGAAGAACATTTGCAGGAATTGGGTATGTCTAGTCTAGAGAAAAGAAGGACCAGGGCTGACATGATAGCATTGTTGTTCCAATATTTAAGGGGCTCCCACAAAGAAGAGGGGAGTCAAGCTGTTCTCCAAAGCACCTGAAGGCAGGATAAGAAGTAATAGATGGAAGCTTTTCAAACAGAAATCCAACCTAGAACTAAGGAGAAATTTCCTAACAATTAAAACAATTAATTAGTGGAATGGCTTGCCTCCAGGAGTAGTGGGTGCTCCAACACTGGAGATTTTTTAAAGAAGAAATTGGACAACCGCTTGTCTGAAATAGTATAGGGTCTCCTCTTTCAGCAGGAGGTTGGATTAGATCAGGGGTCGCTAACCTTTTGGACCTCAGGGACCACCAAATTCATAATTTTAAATCCTGCGGACCAGAGACCCTGGGAAAATCCCCCCAAAAGGCTGCAGGAAAATTCCCCACCCCATTTTCCTACCGATCTATCATTCTTTATTTGGGATCGCAGGATACCATCTCCAGCTCCATTCTCAAGGGAGGGGGAGATAGAGAGAGACTTTTGGCTTCATGCAAGGAAAGCAGCAGAAGCAGCAGAAGCAGCAGAAGTCTTTCTTTCTCTCCCCCAAACTCTGCCAGAAATGAGTCTTTGCTGGCACAGCCTCTTGGAGCAGGAGGCCTTGTAGGGTCCCAAAGACTCATTTCTGGCAGAGTTTGGGGAAGAGAAAGAAAGACTTTTGCTGCTTTCTTTGCGTGCTGCCAAAAACAGAAGAAGAAAGAAGTGGAAAGAAGCAGCCCGGTGGCCAGGTGAGGCGAGAGGGGCAAGTTCCCCCCTCTGCCCTTTCCCCTTCTCACTACCTCGTGTTGTTCATAATGCAAGCGATGCAAGCCTTGTGTTCCCTTGGGCCATGTGGTGGCACAGCCTTGTATTCCCGTGCAGCCTGGATTAATGGGGGTGCTTTGGGGTGACATTTCTCTGTGGACCACCAAAATGTTCTCATGGACCACCAGTAGTCCCCAGCCCACTGGTTGGCGACCACTGGACTAGAAGACCTCCAAGATGCCTTCCAACTCTGTTATTCTGTTACCTACCTCTGTTCTTAACCCTAAAACTAAGATAATTTTATCAAGTCAGTAATTTATAACTCTACCTATTTTCAGGATGAAGCAGTCAGTGGTTAGCCCAGAAGGTTTGTGTAGAGCCCTGATACTGGGAAAGATCTGCTAAAAATTTAAATTTCCAATAAAGCTGTTGTTTATCTCAATGGATTAACCATGATATTCTTCACCTGCAAATTGAATTGGTAGTATTCCAGGAGGGCTATACCACATCCAGCTTTCATTTCCTTCAAGCAGCAATTTACATTAATGATAAAGTAACTCTGCTTATCATTCGATTTATTTTCATGCCATGATTAGCAGCTGAACACATTAATTGGTTGATTTACAATCTTTGGGATCTGATGGTACAACAACCCTAATGAGGAATGTATGTATGGTATGTAAACTGGATATAACATTTGATAAACAGATTTAAAATTCAATCCTAAACTTACAATGTATAGAATTGTTTGGCACAAAGAGCTTTTGTCAAAGAACAATTGTGGCATAAAAATCAGGCCCAAGAAAGGAGATGAAGTTAATAATAGTTTTGAATTGGTGAATATGTTAATTTTGTATCAATTGAATATGTAGGATCGGTCAGGTGCAAAAAATCAGGATCATATGCTAAATTGCAGCATAGAATTCAAGCCTACAATCACAAATGTAGTTAACTAATGGTCAGCACTAAATTGGCATTAGGTAAGAGTCAATGGAATTCATGGGGAACTGGATTGCATGGCAATATAAAGATTCTAAGCTGATGACACACTTAGTAATGCCTGCTCTCTTCCTACAGAATCACCCAAAATATATGAGCATAGCAAAACTCGCACCATTGTGACCAGAGGTGGTATTCAGTAGGTTCTGACCATTTCTGGAGAACCGGTAGCAGAAATTTTGAGTAGTTTGGAGAACCGGCAAATCCCACCTCTGACTGGCCCTGCCCCCATCTATTCTCTGCCTCCCATTGAGTCCCAACTGATTGGCTGGGTCTTCTTTGGTTGCCATGCACAGGAGAACGGAGCTGGAAAGCAGGTTAGTGGGGTGGGGAGGGAATGGAAATTTTGCAGTAACTTTCCCCTGCCATGCCCACCAAGCCATGCCCACAGAACCAGTAGTAACATTATTTTTAATCCCACCACTGATTGTGACACACTGTAATTTTTTTTAAAAAGAGAGATACAAAAATACATACATAATTATCCCCCTTCCCCCACTTCACACGCACAGCAGGGGAAACATGGGCACAAAAGTGCATATTGGAAAAACTGCACAATAGAAAAAATTGGCACAAGAAATAGGCATATTACAAATAGTGCCCCCAAATGAGTAGGAATGTCCATTGAAAAGTTTTCAGGTGAATTCATAAGTTATAGACTGGCAAGCAGAATTGGTTGAAATTGACTATTTGTCACCTCTAACGCTGTATTTTCTCTCTTTACTGATGCTTACCAGCCGAAGAAATAAAAACACGAAATAAAAGCCACTCAGTCTTACCTGGCCCACGTGACGATTCAAAGAATTTTTTTCTCCCGCAAATAGAACCAGGCATTTGACCTTTTCAAAACCCAGTAACAGACATAACCTGGTAAGCAGACTGCTGACAACATTCTCATTGCCAGGAAGATTGACATCACTTTTCTTTTCTTATTCCTGTTTTTCATTATTTACTGCCTCATCCCCTTTAGAATTCATTGAACTGAAACATTTCACACGAGTTGGTTGTCCAGAAGCAATTTACATATACTTATAAAAATGATGAAGTTAAACTGCCATGGAGCTTGTCCTGCCCCCACTCAAAATCTGATGTTTTTTATGCTTTTTTTATATTCTTGTGCTGTTTCGGCTCATAAGCACATTATTTTTATATATGAAACATAGACAGAGGCAGTGATCAGATCTGGAAATTGACTTATCTCCTTCCATTACTTGCAATAAAACGGATCTAATATAAAAAAACATGGCGTCACTGGGGAAACCATGTCTACAATCCAAATCTACAAACATTTTCTTTTCCTTCAAAGTGCAATAGAATGTGAAAATGACCAATAGACCAGTAATTAGAGAAATCTAGTTCATGATTTACCAGCTATATTGCTAGAACTTTGACATAAACCACATATGATTTTTTTTAAGGAAGTCTGGATGATACCACTAGAGCCATGCTGAACTATTTTGTGTTGAATATAATTTAGTTATTTATTAATTTCTCTGCCTCTCATCTTCCCTATAAGGTGACTCTGGGTAGCATAGAAATTTAATAAATGAATAATAAATAATAAAGTAAATGATAAATAAGTAATGAGGATGCTAAGCCTACAATAAGCATGTCAGCTTATGCAAAATTGTTCCCTTTCACCTAGCTCTAAATCCTTTAAGCAAAAATAAAAGACATAGGACAGAAGTAAATATGACAATGTATATGTGCAAGCCATTTGTACTGTAGATAAAATGGAAACAAAATCAAGGAGTCTGCATTTAGGGACAGTTGTTGCACAGTTGTTGCACACCAACTGAACTTCATTGGAAACCGACAAAGACTTAGACCGAGGGTCTAGCAAATGAGTTATGGACAAAATGTTTCTTGTTCATATAGGACCATGGGTCATAGTCAAAGTCTTCTCCTTGACCATAACTATTCTGAAATACCTACAACCCTTGTTACCACAGCGTCTCAGTTCCCCCCACCCACCCCAAAAAAACCCTGTAGTCCTGTAATCCAAATATTCCTGGACACTAAATTCTATGTGACAGTCATTGTTTCCAACCAAGTACAAATTGGAAGAAGCATGAGCAAGTCAGCTGAAGATGGGTACTGTGGAACACAGGTGAGCATGTAGAAAGTATCTCTCTTTGAGTCAAGTTATGAACAAGCCACATCATATTCCAGTTTCATGTTCTGTAGCTGCTTCAGAAACTGCTTCCGGCTATTTCCATACTTGTGTGCAACAAAAGTCAAAATTTTCAAAGCAGTTCTGCATACCCTGACATGCACAATTCTGAGAAATGGCATGACACTTTTCAACGGCATTCACAGGGGTGTAGTTAATGAGTCAAAATTGTGGCTGGGACAATGTGATTGAAACTTTGCCTGATTTTATGAGTAATGTATTGTATTACAGAGTAATGTATTACACAGGTGTGATACACACAAAACCAGGCAGAGCTGCTTTCTCTCTTTTTTTTTACCATGCCTTGACAGATGCCCTATTTCAGAGGCACTTCCATATTTGCAAAAGCAGCTCTTTCACTGGAGTTGTCAAGCTGCATGAATGGATGTTTTTCCAAAGAATCCCAAGCCATTAAGAGCCACTAAGAAAGGAATGCTCAAAAATTAGATGAATTAAGGTGCAAAATGTTTTTTTCCACATCTCCTAGATTAACACGCAGATAGAACACAACTGTCTTTCAGATTTTACATTTAAATTCTCAATTCAATAATAAATGTAGTAAAGTGTGCTTTAAAAATATTTTAAATTAAATCCAAGCAAACATACATCAACTAAGATTTTAAAATGTTCACAAATGCACTTAAATGTATATCTAAATATCTATCAAATATGATTTTTCAATTACATTTTGAATATATTATGTGAAGACCTTGGTCTCTGGAAAAGACTCAAATTCTGGAGAAGGAAGGAAGGGAGGGAGGGAGGGAGGGAGGGAATGAAAATCAGCACCAAGATGCATATATTCAGTTGGAAGACCTGAAAAGCCAGATTAGAAATAGACTGTTGTGAAGTAAATCTATTTATGTGGTCACTAAAAGTTGACACCTATTTGATGATACATACTGTACTTCCACACATATTAATATGGTCAGGTTGAGAAACACTGTTTTAATACATAAATGTGTCAGAACAGGAATATGAAATTGATAGTAAACCAAAAATAGATTGAGTTACCATTCCTAATAGTATGGCCTACTTAGATATAGGTAAAATTTTCAGCTATGAGAAAAAGTACTCAAATTATAAGTAGTAATTTTTTTATTTTTAGATTAATATCTAAGATCTGGATCCAAACATGGTCTTCTTCAAGCTGAGTGTAGCCTCTCTTCAGAAGCAATTCTATCAGTGAGTTTTTCAAGTTTCTCCTATGCCCTATCCCATTACTTCTCTATTCTTAAATAGAAGGGAAAATAAAATTATTCATAAATTAAACATATGGGAACTGCTTTGTATAAAACAGAGAACCTCTGGTGTCATGCTAATTAAAAAGTAACTATTACATTACTTCCTCAAGGGTTCATTTTATAATACATTAGGATTATGGCATTTTGATTGATTTATACCCATTTTTCATCCACTAGTATTTAATAAAATCAAGAATCTTGGAAGCATGTGTATATAATTTAAATCTGAATAATTTTGTTGCATTAGTACGAAAGTTGAACCAGCAATTTTGTAAATCAATGTAGGAACATGGCCAATGACGAGTCTAGGCTAGAATCTAAGCTCAAAGTATCCTGTGTCCCCCAAAATACACTTTAAATGTGCTTTCTCCAGGAAGAATAATAATGACCAGTAACAAGATATTTCTTTGAACCTGAAGGTAACAAGTCTTCATTATGGCCATAGACCTCTTCTCTATCAGATAAGCAGGTGAAGTCATTTTTTAAAAGCCTAATGGAGAGAGAAAAAGAGAAAAATAAAATCTAAAAATCATTATAAAAATCTAGATATAGAAGTGGAAAACTCAACTAGCACCTGCAGTTTTCTTGGTAAGATTTCAGAAGTGGTTTGTCACTGTGTCCTGAAAGAAAGTGACTAGGTCAAGGTCATGCAACTAGTTTTCTGCCTAATGCAGGATTAGAGTTCACTGTCTCCCAATTTCTAGCCTGGTGCATGAACCACTACCCCAGTTGTTCCTCTAAAAAGAAGGTGTAGGATCATTAAAGAAGCTAGATTATATCTATCAAATTAGAAAGCATTCAAATAAAGCAACCCAAGTCCTTGTTATACCTAGTTTATAAATGTGAGTCTAAAGCACAAATGTTCATCTTGGATCCTGAGCACTGTTAGCAAGATTGTCTATGCAGATTCTCAGTCATCCAGGTCATGGTTGTCCCAAAGATGTTTTTTCAAGAGGCAACTGGACTTTCGGGTTTTTCTTTGAAGACCTTTTGCTTCTCGTCTAAGAAACTTCTTCAGCTCTGACTGAAGAAGAGGGGAGGGAATGACAGTACTTTTCAGCCACAGTACAGCATATTTCTAGACGTCATTGATTTCAACTGGAAGAAGCCAAGCACGAATCTGATGCTTCCATCAGAATGTTAAAACAAACATTACCGTGTATTGATGCTCCATTCCAAAGATACATGCACATCAACACACAAATGTTCAACATTTCTTATTGAGATCAATGGATTGTAAATTGCTTAGTTTGCACTATCGATAGCCAAACTGTTTTGTTATCTCAGCGCAACCACTTGCTGCTTCGCCCTGTGGAAAGGAATTGGAGGTACTCAATAAAAACATTTCATTGATCAAATAGATTGCATAAAGGGCTTTAAATGGAATAGGAGGCAGAAAATGACCATTGCTGCTTGGACATGGGGTGATTTTTTTTGTTTTGTTTTATCCTGGCAGTTCTCCCCTTTTCACCCTGCTCACATGGTTGAATGGCATAGTTGATCCTGAAAGGTTAGTAGGCCACTATCTAGAATAATGCAGGATGATATAACCCATAACAGATATCTCTATGGAGCATATCTACCTGTTAATACTTAGATAGAGCACTGCATGCTTTGTAAATTCTGACATTAATAAAGTTGGAAGGGACCTTAGAAGTCTTTTCCTCCAACCATCTGCTTGTGCAGTAGACCCCAAACCATTTTGGAGAAATGGCTATCCAATCTCTTCTTAAAAACCTCCAGGGATATAGCACCCAGAAAACTCTGGAGGCAAGCTGTTCCACTGGTGAATTGTTCTCTCTTTCAGGAGAGTATCCTCCTTAGTTCTCCTTTTCCTTCGTTCTAGGTTGTATCTCTGCTTAATAATCTTTCACCCATTACTTCTTGCCCTGCCCTCAGGTGTTTTGGAGAATAGGTTGATCCCCTCATCTCTGTGACAGCCCCTCAAATACTGGAATACTGCTATCATATCACCCCTGGTCCTTCTCTTTGTTAGACTAGACATTTCCAGTTTTCAGAACTGTTCATGGTATGTTTTAGCCCCCAATCCCCTAATCAAGGGACATGGTGGCTCAGTGGCTAAGATGCTGAGGTTGTTGATCAGAAAGGTCAGCAGTTCGGTGGTTTGAATCCCCAGCACTGCATAACGGAGTGAGCTCCCGCTACTTGTCCCAGCTTCTGCCAACCTAACAGTTCAAAAGCACATAAAAATGCAAGTAGAAAAATAGGGACCACTTTGGTGGGAAGGTAACAGCATTCCATGCGCCTTTGGCATTTAATCATGCTGGCCGCATGACCACAGAGACATCTTTGGACAGCGCTGGCTCTTCGGCTTTGTAACGGAGATGAGCACCGCCCCCTAGAGCCGGAAACAACTAATACATATGTGCAAGAGGAACCTTCACCTTTACCCCTAATCAATCTTTGTTGCTCTTCTCTGCACTCTTTCTAGAGTCTCAACATCTTTTTTTTTTTTTTTTTTGTAGCATGGTGAGATTTTCTTTTAGACACAGAGACTCAATTGGCTTTAGGCTGTTAATTATAAAAGGCATATTTCCATCATTGCTCACTTCGCTTCACTCCTTATTTTATGCAGACCAGGCATAATTTATCTTCAATAAGAATTATTTCAAATATTGGCGCTGCCATTTTGTAAAAGTACCTTTTCTTTTCAGGCACCACATTTGCAAAGGACAGATAATTAATCGGCAGGTAGAAACCTCCCAGCAAAAGAGGTGGGCAAAAAAGTGGCCTTATTTATTTGGACTCCCCACAATTACACACATTTCCTAAATATTTTTGAAGGGAAAAAAATTGATTGGCCTGTCATGTTTCCACTTCACGCAGTAGAATATGATTACAGTATGATTAAGAGGCGCATTTTTCTTTGACAGCGAAGTGCACAGTTTGAAGAGAGCGCTAATTATGGGCTCAATTTCTTGGAGAGCTTAAATATAACACATTGAATTCTCTGACAGGGTCTTTTATTGTAAGTCCTTTTAATTGCTGACTTAGAGAGCAACATGTAATTTGTGGTGTTAGTGCATGTGTGTGTGTTTAGTGTCACCAATTTATTAGATTGTTCTCTTTATCCTCCCATTTGTAAAGAAAGCAGGAAATACGATGCAGTCACGATATACTGAAGGAGTAAAGGGAGAAAATATCTAAGAATCCTCTTAATGCTCTATTGCCTCTGAAGAGACAATATGGGCACCAAAATATGGCTAGATGTCCTCGGGGTTTTCACCTCACCAGATTTTCAAAACATTCATTTCATGTTTGCTGGGGGAGTCTGAGAGTTGGAGTTCACACATCCTTAAAGTTGCTGAAGTTGAGAAACACTGGATTAAATAAATAGGAAGCATAACACCAGCTTCTAGTATTGTTTCAAATTCCCCAAGTATTTACTCAGAATAACAGGGTTATTTGTTATGTAAATTCTAACAATAACAGAGCTGGAAGAAACTTTGGAGGTCTTTCAGTCCAACCTCCCGATCAAGCAGAACCCCTAATACCATTTCAGACAAATGTTTATCCAATCTTTTCTTTAAAACTTCCAATGTTGGAGCACTCACAACTTCTAGAGGTAAATCCTTCCACTGATCATTCTAATTGTCAACCCATTTCTCTTTACTTCTCCAAGATTATTTTCCACCCATTACTTCTTGCCCTACTTTCAGGTGCTTTGGAGAGTAGCTTGACTCCCTCTTCTTTGTGTCAGCCCCTTAAATATTGGAACACTGCCATGATGTCACCCCTAGTCCTTCCTTTCATTAAACTAGACATACCCAATTCCTGCAATGGTTTTTCTTATGTTTTAGCATCCAGTCCCCTAATCATCTTTGTTGTTCTTCTCTGCGCTATTTCTAGAGTCTCAACTCTTTTCTTTCTTTTTTTTTTGGGGGGGAATGTCATGGTGACCTGGATGCAATATTCCAACTATGGTCCTACCAAGGCATTACAAAGTGGTGCTAACACTTCACATGATCTTCCATAAGTACTAGTCTACTTTCTGATAAAGCCATCCACTGTGACTGATAAAGCCACCAATCTTTTGAACAGCTGTTAGTTGAGTGCATCCACTCATATAACAGCTGTTCAAAAAATGACAGTTATGATAGGCATGGGCAATCACAAAAGATTGCTCTATCAGAAGGTAGACTTCTATGCAGCCACCCACTTCATTCCAAAGCTGCTGTCAGCCCCCCCACCCAAATCTTTTTCTTTTATGTACATTGAGAGCATTTGCACCAAGACAAATTCCTTGTGTGTCCAATCACACTTGGTCAATAAAGAATTCTATTCTATTCTAAATGAGATCCAGCTTGATCTAATGCAGGGGTCTCCAAACTTGGCAACTTTAAGGCTTGTGGACTTCAACTCCCAGAATTCCCTAAGCAGAATGGCTGGCTGGAGAATTCTGGGAGTTGAAGTTCACAAGTCTTAAAGTTGCCAAGTTTGGAGACCCGTGGTCTAGTGGTTAAGGCCTTGAGTTAGAAAGCAAGAGTTATGCATTCTAGTCCCCTGAGCCATGAAAGCTAAGGGGGACTATCATGAAAACTCAGCTGGATGACTTTGGGCCAGTCCTTGCCCAACTCACCTCACAGGTTATTGTTGTGTGTAAAATAGGAGGAGGTCTACTGGATATGTTAACTGCCTTGAATTATATAAATAATAAAGGCAGGATAAAATATACAGTTCCATACTTTTTACTTATCCCATCTTGAATGAGATAATCATGAAAGACACTGTTGAGCCCAGATCATGGAGCTGAAGAAGCCCTGTGGCTTAGAAAGGCTGGAAGATTTCCATGTTGCCTGCTCCAGCATTAGAAAAGGTGTCCTATCTTACAGCATAAATTCACAACCATGAGCTGCACTGAAGTTAATTTGCTCTGGAATTTAGGAGCTTCCTATCATATTAAATATGTAAAGTTTTGTATTATTGACTTATAGACTTATGCAAGTAGCAAGCTAGTCATTAGTATTTTTAGGGATTATAAAATGTAAGAGTATCGGCATATTAGTTCTTGTGTGTAGTGGTATACTGTTTTAGGAGGCATTTGAAGATAAAGGGTCTCTTCCGTAGATTTTCATGCATTTAACATTTCTGCATGAATTCCCATGAACACATGTAGAAATGTAAAAGACATTACCTTTGCATTACACATTTCCTCTTGATTTCACAGAACTATCCTTGTTTACCCGACAACAATATGGAAACAGTTAGCCATTTCTTACTTCAGCGTATTTTTTTTTTATCCTCTCAGTACATTCCTTGAAATGTTGCCATTTACCTCCCTGATTATTTTTATTTTAATCGAGATAAGCAGAGTTACAAACTGCATCATGATATTCTGAAAAGTATGACTTTTGATTCACATCTCGCCCAGGTCCGGACTCCAGTTGCACAAATTACGTAAAATTTATAAGTATGATAATTAGACCTAATTTCTATTCCTTCTGTCTGCCAGCATGCTTATTTTGCATGCATTTCGGGGCTTTAATGCCACTGTAATAATCTTGAATTTTGCACTTCATTTTTATTAGATGTCAGTGTTTATCATTTTCCATTCCCTTGATACTGAAATCCACCAACCTTACTACATAATTTCTGCTGCTGCTCAGTAGCCACATGATTCCTTGTTATTTTAAACTAATTATCATTTTTTAAATGTCGTGATTGCAAGGAACTATTATTTCTGGGCCATTGTTTTGGAGGAAGCACACACATACACAGGTTCAGCAACATCTTTGTTTCTTTTTGAGAGTTCCTGTATGTAAGTACAGCCCCTAAATGATTCATGAGTATCTGAATCAATAAGAGGAACCACTGATGCTGAAAATACCTTTTGAAGTGAAGCATCTCACACTGTCTTTACGGTACCTGCCTAAAGTCCAAAATAAGCAATGAGTCACGGGAAATCGAGAATTAATTCCTGGATATCTTATTCCTTGAGTGCCCCAGAATTTCCTGCAAAGGCATCTTTGGTTAGATTCATATGGAGTTTGTCACCTGGATTTGGAGATCAGCCACATAGAAGCACAAACTTCTATTTACCTAGCAAAGTTGAAGGGTCAAAATATTGTAAATGTTCAGCTGAATCAGGCCAAGAATCCATTTAGCTCAGCATTCTGCATTGCAGAGAGGTAAACTGCAGTACTGGTAGTCCTTGAAATACAACTACAATTAGGACCAGAATTTCCATTGCTAAGTGAGGGGATTGTTAAGTGAATAACAGTCAATTTTACAAAAAAAAAAAAAACCCCACACACAATTGCAGCAGTTGTCCCAAAGGTAACTGGACTTTTTTTTTCCTTGAAGACATTTCAACTTCTCATCTAAGAAGCTTCTTCCATTCTGACTGAACAATGGAGGATGAAAGGATTTATACTCATTTTTGCAGTGATCTGGTCGTTAGCGCTCTCTCTGAGAGTCGAGGCCACTTGGAGGTTTAATCTGTGCCCATGGGGTCACCTGAATAGTACAAACGGGTGTGGAATCTGCTTGGAACTGCTGAAAGGATGGTGTTGTAAACAGGATGAGAAGCGAAAGGGAAACGTCTTCAAGGAAAAACAGAGAAAGGCCAATTTCTTTTGAAAAAAGCACCTTTAGGACAACTATAACTGGATGATTAAGAATTTCCACAGATACTTTTGCAACAGTCATTATGCAAATCACATGGTTGTTAAGTCCGTCCAGTTTTCCCCATTCACTTTGCTTGTCAGAAGCCAATTATGAAAGTCGCCAATGGCAATCACATGATCCCAGGATGCTGCAATCATTCAAAATTCATGTTGGTTACCAAGTGTCTGAATGTTGGTCACATGACCATAAGGATGCTGCAACAGTCATAAACAAGAGGACCGCTTGTAAATCACTTTTTCAGTGCCATTGTAATGGTCATTAAATGAACGGTTGTAAGTCAAGGACTACTTGTAGTTGCATCTAAGAACCTCATAAATTTGGAAAGGAAAAAAGTTATCCCTTTCCACGGTTGCTTACTAGCACCTATTATTTCAGACATACCACCTATGATACAGAGCTTCGTAAACAATCTTCAAGAGAATTCTTATTGATAAAGCATTCTCTCTAGTCCTCGCAGCCATTATCACACCTGATGCCAATCAGTTCCAGTTATCAACATGATGTGCAATGAATTCTTTTATTCTTTCTTTTCCAGTTTGCCTGGGAAATTGATTTTTTTTCCAGAGCAGGAAAAAAAAAAAAGACTTGTGATATTTTCTTGGTTAGGCTCTAGCTCTTGCCTAAGATATTAAGCCCAGTGTGAATGTCTCATTATATCATTCTCCCTCTAGGGATATACAGCCTCCCTAGCTTCCAATATTTCAATAAAATCACGAAGGAATATCTAGCATTTGATTATTTTTCAAATCAGGCATCAGGGAGATGGACAAATGGCTAAATAGCAAACAAACGAACATTTTACTACAATAAAATTAACTTTTACGTTACATTAAATGTAAATTCACATTACATTAAATGTAATTTTACTACATTAAATTTAATTTTACTACATTAAAATTAACTTCTCCCAAAGAAATTACAAGCAACTTATAGAGAGACACAACCTAAAAAAGAAACAGAAGAGCAAGAAGCCTTTTCTGCAGTAGATGAAAAGTTTTGAGAAACTGGAATTGGACTGTGTGCTTGCTATTTGTCAGGCATTAGGATTTCTGAAAAACAACAACAACTTGAAATGCATCAGATTCCAGTGGCGAGAGAAGGAGAGAGACTACAGAGCGGGAGATTGATGAATGCAAGTCCTTTCTTTAGAGGCTCAGGCCTATGGGCAATAATTCTGTATTATGCCAGGAAAGGTTGGATGATTCCTTCTTCCGCTAAAAATAAAACTGAAATTCTTGCATGAATACTGCAAGTTCCCTATTACTCACCGTCTTCCCATTAGAGACACATTAAAACATGCACAAAGTGCATGCATTCTTCATCATTAAACCCTAAGACGGATGGGTACTTTAGCCCTGGCCTTTGTGAAAAAAAATAAAAATCAACACAAGAAAATTGCATTGCACAATTTGGAAGGAAGGGAATGGTGGGAATCTACAGAAGAGGAAATCCACCTATTTCCTACCAAAAAAAATGGATGATTAAGATGTCTCTCTCCCATCACCAAGAAAAGGAGTTTCAAATTAGGTTGTATTTTGTTTGGGTTTTTTAAAAATTATATCAGGAAAATAGGGAAGAAGCAACCACATTCCCATTCAGAAGACTAGCCTGAGGTTTCAACATGAAGACCAAGTCAAATGTCATGCAGAATTAATATTATGGATTAAAGGGAGCTAAGGATTTATTGATACACACACACACACACACACACACACACACACACACACACACACATACTTGAAAGGAACTGCAAAGATGATATTGCCAATGTATATAAATACATTTCTACAGAACCCTGACATGTTATCATATTCACTCTCTGCTTAAATGTATATGATTTCTTTTGATATTTCAACCTGTCATTCCTTAGCTCAAGGCTTTCTCTTTGACAATTAAACAAACTAATGAATTAGAGATAAATCATACTTTAAAATGACACAGAGCTAGCTGTAGGTCGCATATCAAGAACTATTCTTTTGCATGCTACATACAAGCCACATTTCTAAAAAATCAGTGCAAACCATTATCTGATTCATTGAGGATGCGGCTAGTTAGCTATACCAATGTCATTATTCAAAGTACAACTTCATAAAAGTTTCAAAGGCTGAAGCTAATATGAATCAAATATCTCATCACCCTTTAGTTCCTGAAAATCACATTCAATTTTAAAGGGAAAGTTTCTACATACACTTTAACTTATATCAGATGTTAGTGTCACTTGTGTACCAGTTTCTATCCACTAACACGGAGCTGCCCAAACAAATCAAAGAAGACATTTGATGCTCCAGACACCAATAAACAAATCCAGTGATGCATTCAAGTGTAGACAAATAAGAAGGTATGTTGACCTTGAACCTTGTCTGACCAACCTCTGGGAAGCTTCTGAACTACACTTTTAATAGCATAAGTAATACCTTTCTTAAAATAGCTCTTTCCTAACCATTATTTTCCCCAAAACAGTTTAGCTTTTTGCTCTCAAACAACTTAGTGTCTAACCTTGGTCATAACTTGATCTATATTACTGCTAACTTAATTATTGATGCCTCACCTTTTATCCTTTGCATTTTTAAAAAATGTCTAATTAAAATAGACTACATGTTTACTTTTCAAGCTTACCTGTTCACTGTCATATAGCATTTACTTTGTCAAATGAGGAGAAAGTCTAGGGACAATATCCATCCTGCTTTGATTACATTTGGAGATGAACATTTGTTCCATTATTGGCTTTGTTTATCTTTTTGGGAATAATTTGAGTAATTAACACAGGAACAAACATATAGAAGAAAAGAGTTTCTTAAAGTGGCAGAATAAAGAATCAAAGCACTCCAGTTGTAATTTCAATTCCCATCTCACATTGTCATATGCACAAATCTAAAAGTGAATAAATGCAAGACTGGGAAAACTGATTTGCATTTATATTATTGTTATTGTTGTTATTATACATTATTTTTATGTGTTGCCAGATTAAAATTCCAGTTCTCTAAGGAAGAGGGGAGGGGGAGGGGGAGGAGTAGAAGGAGGACTTAAATTGGGAAAGTGATGTATGTCCCAGTGAATATTTTTTGATTGTGGCTTAGCTTCTTCTTCTTCTTCTTTTTCTTCAGCGTTTGTCTCGCGCTCGGGCGAGGTCCGCTAATGTCCTTGAGTACTGCTTCCACGCCTCTCTGTCTGCCACGTGTGTCGGGTCTGCCTTCGCGATCTCTAGATCGGCCTTGATCGTGTCCATCCAGCGTTGTTTAGGTCTACCACGCGGTCTCGCTCCTCCGACAGTCACCTTCATTACAGATTTGATGATGGATTCTTCCTTGGCGCGGCTCACGTGGCCGAACCATCGTAGCCGGACTGCCTCATGACCGTGGGGATGGGCACGACGTTGAACCGTCTACGCACTTCTTCGTTCCTGACGCGATCGAGTAGGGTGAGGCCTACCGACCATCGGAGCATTCGCATCTCCATTATCTGGAGTCTGCTTTCGACTTCTTTGGTCGTCGGCCAGCACTCTTAGCTTGTTACATAAAATAAAGAAAGGTTTCCATGGTGGCAATCGCCTTAAGTTTCCTGGTGGAATCCATCATCTCTGGATTCATTTTTTTCAAGCAGGTATTTAAAATTATTCAAGGATGCCCATCCAACCTTAGTTTAGGCAGTAGTTAATGCTTTCTTCCTTTCCATTGTAAACAGGCAACAAGCTCTGCTTTCAATAAAAATAAATCAAAACGAATAATGGAGGAAAATGTGGATGGTTGTCTACAGCCAGTATTCAGAAGTCTTTGTTTCCCCCTCTACTTATTGTTCACGTGCTACAACAGGCAACTTAAAAATAGCCCTTTGTTTAACCATCATTAAGGGGAAAAAGTACTTGCTGTAGTTTCATCACTATAATTAGCACAGAAAAGGAAAGAATGAACACCATTTTAAGGGTCTTTTGTGAACACAGAGAACAAAATGAAATGAATGAAAATGCGGCTTGCTCAATGCCAACTTTATTTCAATGTGGGTGAATTTTGGTCCCTTCCTTGCATTCAATTAGAATAGGATCCTTTTAACATAAAGAAGCAATTATAGCTCAGTAACAAAGCACCTGTTTGGTACTCATAAGGCTGCAAATTAAATTATTGCCATTGCAATTTGACAAAATCAGGAAGCAAACATGAAATTCTAATCCAAGTATCTGAAAATCTGTTTCCAGTCAGAGAAGATTGGATTATCATCCAATCTTGTATAAAGCAGTTCTTTGTATTCACAGATGGCAAGCAAAATGTTAGCCTTGTTTACTACTCAACTTTGCATATCTAGTCTGAAGATTACTCAGCCTTTGGTCAATCATATTATGCTTGAAATTCTCATAAATATTACTTTTAGGGTTGATTGCACAGCCAGCCAGATGTTTGAACTAGATTTAATATTTTTATCCAGCTATTGAGTCATTCCCAATTATTATTATTGTTCGTTACGCAGCCAGATATTTAGACTAGACTCGATATTTTTATCTACCTATCGAGTCCTTCCCAAGGATATGAGATAGGCAAAAGTTGATTTTTGAAGGTGTGAATGGTATCATTGCAAGATATAAACTGTTCCAAGTAGGGAAACAGTTCTAGGGGGCATGCATAAGTGCACCAACTTGCCTACCGTCCCTGTCCTATTGTTTCTTTTTATTTTTTCTTATATGTATCCATTTCATGTATTCATAACTATGTTTATACTTATACCTGTTATTTTATAATCACTTGACAAAATAAAATAAATAAATAAATAAAAAGTAAAGCTGCCTTTTGCAGTTGATCAATGGTGATTTTATTATTATGGTTCATCACACATCATCAACCAAATGTTCAGGCTGGATCTGATATTTTTGTCTGCCTATCGAGGCCTTTCAAAGAACCTGGGATGTGCAGATGTGGATGTCTGATGGTGTTGTATTTTAATCTCATTCAGTCCCTAAAAGTATAGTGCTTTCCAAACGTTTCATTATCTAGATATATCAGCCTTTGCTGGAAAATCTCACTTTTGAAAGAAATAGAGGGAGAGGAAGAAGGTATTCTTCAAAGAAATAACATAAGGATAGCTTTCTGAATTTAAAATATTTTCATTTTGTTTTCACTAGTGAAACAGGCCCATTTGTCTTCTAGCTTTTCATTTTGCTCCAAGGCTAAAAGGACTGACCCTTTATCTACCTGTTATTCAAATGCCACTGAACCTTTTCAGAGATGCCGTCCCATAAGCACTGGTAAATTGTCTGTACATCCGATATTCCCCAGCCTTCCCGTTTTACGAGATTGCCTCTTAAAACAAACCATTTTGGCAAAGCACCGCCCAACACATTCTGCCTCGTTTTGTCACTATGAGTTTTAGGAACATGTCTGATGGAATAAGAGATGACTGGGAGACAAGAGCTGCAAACAAGCAACCAGGCACCGTATTTATTTTTGATTTATTCCCGTTTCAGACTTACATCGTATGTGAAATGCCAAAAATCTTAAAATAAATTAAAACATCAGATATTGATCTTTTTGCTCAGATCTTATTGGGATTGTTCAAATAACTAAATCATAAATCATATCCATTCAATCACTGGATACAGATAGATGGAATGGGTGGAAACTAATGGATGGATGAAATCCGTCAATGGGTGGATACTGAGTAGAAATTTCCTGACAGTGAGCACAATTAATCAGTGGAACAGCTTTGGCTCCGGAAGTTTTCAGTGCTCCAACACTGGAGGTTTTTAAGAAGAAATTGGGGAACAACCACTGAAATGTTAGAGGATTTCCTGCTTGGACTAGAAGACCTCCAAGGTCCTTCCAATTCCTTTGGAAGGAGTCATTTTGTTATATATGGTATATATATTCAAGCTGTTGGTTCCAGGAATGGGAGGACCTATTTGACACAAAATGGTACAGAACCCTCCAACTAAAATGATAGAGAATGCACAGGGTTTCAGTTCCTCTTTCCAAAATCCGTTCCAGCCCTGGTCCGAGTTGTTTCTCTTTCTTCTTTCCCTACTATCTTTGCCAACTTATCCACCTTCCCATTCTCTTTCAACCATCCATTTCACAAAATTTCTTAACACAACCTCCCTCCCTGGACATTTGTCATCTGTGTCCAGAGAAGGGTATTCAGCAGGTTCTGACCAGATCTGGAGAACCGGTAGCAGAAATGTTGAGTAGTTTGGAGAACTGGCAAATACCACCTCTGACTGGCCCTGCCCCATCTATCCTCTGCCTCCCTAGTCCCAGCTGATCAGCTGGGTCTTCTTTTGTTGCCCTGCACAGGAGAATGGAGCTGGAAAGTAGGTTAGAGGAGGGAATGGTGATTTTATGGTATCCTTCCCAGGAGTGAGGAGGGAATGGGATTTTGCAGTAATCTTCCCCCAGGGAAAGGGGATTTTGCAGTATTCTTCCACTGTCATGCCCATCAAGCCATGCCCACCAAGCCACACCACACCCATCAAGTCATGCCCACAGAACCGGTGGTAAAAAAAATTTGAATCCCATCACTGGCTGTGTTTATGTTGCTAGCTAATCAAGTGGGTGGAAAGAGCAATAGAATAGAATAGAATAGAATAGAATAGAATAGAATAGAATAGAATAGAATAGAATAGAATAGAATAGAATTCAGAATTCGAGTAGAATAATAGAATAGAATGGAATGGAATAGAATTCCTTATTGTCACTTTAAATGTACACTAATCAGCATCCATTAAAATGAAATTTAGTTGCATTCAGCTGTCAAAAGATAACCATTATGCATATACCCACATACACACACATACATGCCATAGAGAAACATCACAGTCTAGTTAGAATGAATAACACATATACATGGCAGGGACAAAAAGAATCTTGCGAGTTTACAAGACAGGTGGCATAAGGGACAAAGCTTTCATTTGCATAAACCATTTGAACATTAATTGTGGGGGTAAGGAAAGGTTGGAAGGAAAATTTGATCTGTGTTTTTCCAGATATTTTTTTTAATGCACAACTTCAAACCAACCCCTCATTTCTGAGTCAAGAGGGGTGCCATTTAAATGCATGTGTTTTATACACGGTCGTTTCAGTCAAACAAACACAAAACAAGAATGTAGCTCATTTTCCAGAACGTCCACCTTTCAACAAACCCTTTTGTTGCAATGTGGAGACCGATTCAAGTTCGTGCCTTTAAAAAGCAGAGCAAATTTTCCATCAGGAATGCAAATGTGTGCATAGAAACCAGCAAGGTTTATATAACCTCTCAGAAACAAAGGGTAACATTGTAGAGTTCTTAATTTAGCATCCCATTTATTTGTATAAGCCACCACCGAGGATTGATTGAATGTTCAGGTCAAAGCAGCACTTGCAATATCAAATTCTCCAGTCATAAGTAACAGCACTTGTCTAAATAATGTGAAACAGCCATATTTGGTACTTCCCTAATGTAATTATAGTGCCTACACAGTCATTTTCTCAATGTAGTAACATAGCAGGCAGCTATCATTTCATCAAAAGCGTTTTTTTGAGGGGGGGAGAAGTTTAAAAATGAAATCCATTCTTCCCAGAAAGCACCAATTTGCTGCCGGCTTTTGAATAAACACATAGAACAAAGGAACGCCATCCTTCAAGCTAGTAAATACTTTTGCATAGCAGCGTCTTTTACAGCACAATAATTAATCAGCCCCTTGCTTGAGACAATAAAGCAAGTGATCCAATAAATCAGGCCATGAATACGTTAACCAAATGGCGCTACGTTAATACTAACTCTTTGATCTTATAGGACAGCAGAAGTTTACGGTCTCCGTCTATCTAACCAGTCTATATGGATTTCTTTTTTCAACACGTTCTAGTCATTCTGGTCAAATGTCCCTAATTACAGAGAGTTTAGTGTACTGGTTAAGGTGCTGGAATAGAAACAGGGAGGTTGTGAATTCTAGTCCTTTCTTTGGCATGAAATCTTACTGGGAAAACTTTGGGCCAGTCATTCTCTCAGCTCAACCTACCTCAGAGGATTGTTGTTGTGGAAAAACAGGGGGCAATGGCATTATATTGTATAAAATAAAGACAGGATATGAATGTAATAATAAACAAGGAATGGCAACTGGATCATAGCACAGGGTCTTGTCATGTAGAAAGCTCTAGATTCAATTCCTGGCATCTTCAATTAAAAGGGCCTGTGAGAAGAAGGATCTTTGCTCAAGACATTCAAAGTCCTTTTCTCAAATAATGTCTGGAGCGAAAGATCAAGTCTATACATGAAAGTACAATTAAACTGATTTGTTCGTAAAAGTCTTCGCACAGGAATCTTCTCAGCTAAGGGTTAGCACTTGCTAGGCATTAGGTAAGAGTCAATGGAATTCAAGGAATGCTGGACTTTGCTTGTGGCTACGTAGGGATTCTAAGCTGATCCCACTTTTGACTCTACCCCCAGATTCTGCCACTTCCTCTCCCTACAATTACCAGTTGATGGCTTGGGTTAAAATGGAAAATCACAAGGGAGGTGACTGAAATCAATACTTTGCAGTGCAATGATGCTACCTTATGGCTGACTTCATGATCCACCACATATCTTTTGCAATGACAATCACAAGTTTCATTATCACCTCAGTTTTTAAAACAAATAAATAAAGGCAACTATCCTTGCGCATCTATCACATTTTGCCAACATTTTGAATGTTTATTATGATTACAGCTGGTTTGTTTGATACCTTCAGGGCCATTACACTGACCATGAAGCCACTGTGAAAGTAAGAGATTTAATCCACAGTGAATGGAATATTATTCATTCTGTAAACAAAACTGATATTTGTTTTCACTCTGCAGCTTGTCTGAATTTTAAGAGACTATTTATCCAAAGCAACTCCCTCCCCATTTTTATTTGGCAAATTGCTTTATATTTCTAGAAAAAAAATTATAACAGAACCTTCCTCCTTAGTGGAACTCGGTCTCCTTCTCCAGATGAAATAATTATAATTGGACTCACCTCTTAGCTCTATATTCAAAAAGCCTTAATATATCATTGATATCCTACCAGTCTTTTCTACCTGAGTTGGTTATTATTTCCTTTATTACTAGGAACCCCTATCAACTTCATATTCCCAGCCCATCAAACAAATATACCTTTAAAATACAGAAACATAAAAATAAGAATATGGGAAGCATCTTCATACTAAACTTTGATTATCTTTTTTAACTCATCCTTTCTCTCTCTTCTGTTCAATTGTGTTTGATTCTCAGAGTCTGGATGGACAAATCCCTGCAGTATGTCCTTGGCAAGTAGGCATAAAAGTGGTTTATCGTTGCCTTCTTCCTAGGGCTGAGAGATTGTGTCTGGACCAAGGTCACTCAGCTGGCTTTGTGCCTAAGACGGGACTACAACTCAAGGTCACCTAGTTTCTAGCCTGATCCCTTAAACACTACACTGAACTGTCCTTGTACCTTTGTCTAGCCAGCTGCAATTTTCCAGAATTTCAAGCAGATTTTCTCAGATTTAGAGGGGGCCCTAGGAACTTCACTTTTTTTTTTTTACGCAGAAAACAGTCCTCTATTGCTGGTTTGTACATATTCCCCTAAACATGAATCTTTATGGCTAGGGAAATTTATTA
Source organism: Pseudonaja textilis (assembly GCF_049901715.1). Taxonomy (NCBI): domain Eukaryota; kingdom Metazoa; phylum Chordata; class Lepidosauria; order Squamata; family Elapidae; genus Pseudonaja; species Pseudonaja textilis. The sequence goes on from NC_142000.1 coordinate 11,665,828, forward strand.
CCAGCGGCAAGAACAGATGCCACAACGCTCAACTTTCATTGAATCAAAGGCCAGACCTGCCTTTGAATAAACTACAGAAAAAAGACTATAGAAAAAGATTTTTTCAATGCACAGGAGGACATTTTCATTAATTCAATGTTAATATTATTGCCTACTATTTATTTATTTGTATTTTTTTTATTTTATATTTACAATAAATCCATCTTTCATTTAAACAGTGTGTCGACTGGGTACATATGTCTTGTGCTAACAATTATAATTAGTACTTTTCTATGCCTTTAATTATTTATTTGTATGAGTGCTACCTTTTCGCACACACATACACATACTTACTTATAATATCCACTAACTGCTCAGCCTCCAACTGATTCCCAGAGTTAAATTTAAAAAGTATGTAAATCCCTTCTTTCCATTCAAAGTCCCAACAGTCATCTCCCCACACCAAAGCTACTTACTGTATGACCTGACTCCAGAGTTCCAGTGACTTGCAAACACATGCACAGACACATATACACGTGCAAAGTTACATGATCTCATTTCAGGCACTTAGGGAACCTGCTCATCTTTATGATCAGTCGCAGTGTTCCACTCTCACATGATTCGATTTGCAATACCTTTTGCCAGTTTCCAGCCTTTACGGATTATTTCAAGCAAAAAAAAAAAAATGCCCAAAGGAATACATAGATTTTCTCGAGGACTGTGTTGTTCACTTTATAATGACCATGTAACAACGGTACTGTTCATTTAATAATGATCATGGTATTTGCTGAACAACTGCTATGAAAAAAAGGTAATAAAATTATGTGAGTGCCTCGACTTACAGCCGTCATGATTTCCAAAAGAAATTCCAAGGTCCATCACAATTGCAACTAGAGGATACCTGTTTGTATTTTTAGTCTCAGCTACACTATAGCATTAAGTCCCTTGTCCCCTTTTCTAAATGCAGCCTAAGACAATAGTTTTATTCAGCTTTGTTTCTTCTACGCAAACATAAGAACAATGAAATTCACAGCAGATTCTGTTCCCCTCGACAAGTGCATACTTCAATTCCAAGGAAAGTCATGAGAAATTCTTCCACTGGGCATTTTCAGATCAGATATGAGAGAACATTCAAGGTCATTATATCCTACACCAGAAATATAACAGGGAAAAATTATTCATGTCTCCCAACTCTTATTGAATAAAAACTCCACCAATTATAACAAAACTCTCAACTAACCAGAGAATGAGACAGATAAAGAGAAGCTTCTGTTGAAGAGAGAAAGGAAAAGCTAGAAAATTGAAGGACTAATTTTGGCACAGCATTCTGAAAATGAGTGTCATTTCATACCTTATTCAGGCTTTCTCAGAAGCAAGATGGAATCATGCATTAATTAAATCTCATTGCTGGTCAGATAGATCAGCAATGATGAAATATCAAAGAAAAGGATGTTTGTAAGAAGTGCTATCAACCTAAAAGAAAATCCATCACCTGTCTTTTGGGGAAAATCTCATTCTCACACCTTTGAAACAAGAAAAATGAGACTGTACAATTGCACTTGGACAGTAAGCAGCCTCTTGGGAGAAAGTTTATGACTACTTTTTTTTTGTAAAATATTTACTGAAAGTTTGCTAATTACCCAAACTGTGAGTCAAATCATCGATTCCCTTCAACAAGTTGTTAAAAAATTATTGATTCCCTTCAACCACAGCTGATTCAATTGTAAGTTGATTCAGACTGCGGATTGGAATCTTCAGATCAAGTCACTTGATTCCAACTATCAATTTTCTTTGGTAGAAAAATGTGTCAATGCACATATGACAATCCACTAAATCATCAAACAATTTGAAAGCACCCGGTCAATGTAAGGCAACGAAATGGTCTAAACATTCAGCAGGGTGATTCAGTCAACTCATCAGCCTTGACGCAAAGCTAGGAATTAAAGTTCACACAGACGTAATATTTAACTGGGTGAAGTACATAAAAAATATAATATTATGACTTTACTTGAGACATGATGGCATTGCTTCTCTCATGCTCAAGCATATCCTTGATTCTGACAGCTATTTTCCTTCTGGAGTCATTCTCTTGCTAACTTCTCCTCTGCTAGCCAAGATTTTTCCATTTAAAAGTAACCCACATTATCCCTATAGTTTGCAAGGTCTTCATTGTAAGGGTCATCTCCCAGTTTCTCTACAGTGTCCCGATATCATGATAACCTTCCAAGTCATTCAGTCTAAGTTTATTAGAGCTATTCTTGCAAACCCAAGATGTATTAATAATGCTGCCATGCATTTAGAAATATGCTGGGTCTCTGTGGAGGCTACAACTTGGTAATATCTTTTTAACCTTTGGCTAAAATTATCTTTTTTTTCCCTAGTGGGTCTAGCCCCATTGATTCTTAGAGACTACTTTAAGTCAACCTGATTTACCAAAAGTACTGGTAAAGTTTCATTCTCCCCAGAGGACTTTGCTCTTAGGCTTTGAAAATTCTAGAAATAAATATTTAAGCGGCAGATCTGGGACAGCGATCTTGTGGCATGAGGGTGTTTTCAAATAGGTGTCTGCCAACATTGTGCCACTTCTCTATCACAAGATTGAGTGAGGATGCTTTCTCAAATTTTCATCCAATCTCAAGGGTAAATATCAGCAGAGAGTTATATGTCATAAAGGTATCTTTCAGACATGGAAATACAGGTTGCCAGTGCAGCTACAGAGTATCATGGACTTAGAAGAAAAAACAGCAATAGCAATCTGCTAGTAACAGAGCAAGAAACATAAGGAAAGAAATTGGGGGAGATGAAAAATGGTCTAAGAATAAGGTAGTCATTGTCTCAAGAAATCCGGAACCAGAGTTATTCAAATGAGTATAAGTTTATTCCATGCTGCCTCTAAACAAGAATCTGAACTACTAACAGTCAAGGTAATTTGGCTGTAGTTAAGAGTCAATGGAGTTCATGGTGGGCTGGGCATAGATCTCCACAAAGGAACTCCAAGCTAATGACCTTCTTGACCCCTCCCTCATGCTCAGCCTGGTCAACTACATCCTTCTAAAGAAAGGAAACTTTTTTTAAAAAAAACTACAAGGCACCTTTCAACACATTACTAGTTGGCATATGAATATTTTTAGAATGGTATGATGGCCTAGAAGTGAAGACTCGGAAGGTTGAGAGTTCAATGAGAGAGAAAGAGAGAGAGAGAAAGAGAAAGAGAGAGAGAGAGAGATCTCACTATTTCACAAATGTTAGGAAGCACCTGTATCCTTACTTCAATTGTATGAGCCATTCAACCTCTATATAAACTATGCAACACCATCAGTAGGGCATCTGTTTAGAGACAGATGCCCTACTTGATTAATTACAGGCATTAAGGATTAGCAGTTTGTGGTATTTTGCCACTTCTGTGCCATGTTCAGCAATAAAAGGCACTGTGATGCTTTACAAGTGTAATTTACGGGTAAATTAGAATTATAATTACAATGGCTGCCTAAAAGTCTTTATAATGCTTTTAATATTTATGCTCGATAATACCCATCAGATAATGCAATGCAGAGTGAAACTTACCAAGGAAGGGTGTTCATATCAAAATAAAGAGAGGAAAGCAGGACACAAAAATAAAATAAACTCTTGCCAGAACAGAGTTCTTCTTGACATGTCTGTTATTCTTCTTGGTATTATACTGTAAGATGACCAAATTTCTAAATTCTCATCCGTTACAGACTTTATTGATGTATCTGCAGAGATACAAGTCTATGACGGGACAAAAGTAGTTTTGTTCCATGCAAATGTATAGTATATATTGCATTTAGTTAACATTTTTCTCTTTTCATTCTTTCTTTCACCTATTTTGGAGGACATCAATGAAAGAGGAGAGGAGAGGAAAATGAATATTGAGAGGTAATGTACTGCTAACATTCATGAATAAGAACTGGCTTGCAGATTCAGAACACCCTTTAGCAGTTGTGCTTCTCAATACCTATTTTTTTTAATCCTCCACCAGATTTGCAATATCATTAATTAATCATTGAGACATTTTACACCAAAAAAAAAAAAAATTGAGGAAAAAAATCAGAAACATCTCCTCCTCCCCAAAAGCATAATAATTAAGGAGGCATACCAGATGCTGGCAAAACTTTCACTTCTGCAAGTCAAAATGACTACAGATTAAATGCTTTACAATAAGAAAGGCTACAATCAGAGCAAGGAGGAAGGGATGCATTGATAACACGGTTATCAATTTATCTGTAATAGAATCTGTAACTTTCACACTGCAACAATTCTGAAAATGTATCCCGGAACTACAACTTGCTTTTCTTTCACATGACATGTTGACTTTCCTTTTTTTTTTTGCTTGTTCTGCTAATTGCCAAAGTTATTTGCAGCTCAATATTATTTCCTGCTTTTCACAGGTTTCTAGTGTCTCTAGAGCATCAATATAGCTATGGGGGGAAACGTGACTAATAGCTTTTCTTCGAACCTGCTAGAAGAATGACTGACATTGGTCCCCGGTAATTTACCTAATCTTCATGAAAAGAACTGAAATTTCTCTGGATTTCTGCCAGTTGGTGACCTTGCTTTTCCCTGTGGTTTTTTTTTTTTAATGTCCATCCTTGAACTCTTTCCTCCCATTAACAATCGGGGTTGAGGCCCCTTTTATCTTTTATAATTACTCCAACAGAAGTCCAAGCAATGGCCATCTCTCTCAAAAATAGGTAATGCAGACCTCAAAAAAAAAAAAACAGCAGCAAGCTGCTTCCCTAATTGATAACCTACTCTGTCATAGTTATCAGAATTTTTTACTTTTCTCTTTTAGGGCTTGTTCTGAATAGTCATCTAGCACTTACACATTTCCAGCATCTCTGCCAATCTAAAAGCCAGCTGTCATCTGAGTTTGAATACTGATATGAATTCCTGAATGCAGAAATGGGCCATGGCTTGTATATTCAGAAGAACCCCTTAATGCCTCGCCTCCTACAGAGAGGTGAAACAATGTCCTTTTAAAAACAACAAAGGTAAAACTCTGGGGACAAGAAGCAAGAAATAAGCGGGGTTTATCATTCCCCAAAATATGATGAACAGCTGGAATAATTCCAAGAATCTGGGGAATATCCAGAGACTAAGAAACCAAAGAGGTTTTTTTTTTACTTTGGAATTCAAATTATAGCCAAAACATGATGCTGAAAGTCTTCTCTGTCCCAAGTTCACCAAGAATGCAAGAGGCTACTTAAAATATAACATTTAGGAGCTTAGATTGGACCCTTTCAAGAGGAATAAAGGAAGTGGAAATCCTAGCTGGGACTAGACGTACTGGCACATGAGACTTAGCTGAATATACAGTAGCTTCAGTGGTGCTAGGCTATGTTGTACTCCTCTGATGAAGTTCCAAAGGTGCTTTTCCAAAAGGTAATTGGACTTTCTTGAGTTTTTTTCCTTTTAAAATGTTTCACTTCTCATCTAAGAAGTTTCTTCAGTTCTTCAGTTTTAGAAATCAAGAAGTTTCTTGGATGAGAAGTGAAACATTTGCAAATCTAAATCCCCCCAAAATTTGGTTGCCTTTTGGGAAAGCACTTTTGGGACAACCATGACTTGGATTATTGAGAATCTCCATAGAAATGAAGTGGGAAAAAAATTGAACTGAAGTCACTGCGTTTCACATAATTTTGGTACACGCTGCTTTTGGTGGGGCTGTGGAAAACCATGACACTAGATACTTTAAAATACTTGACTTATTCAGTCAAGTATTTATCCTCTAGGCATACATTGCAGCTCTGTTTGCAAAGATTGGGATTTTAGTTTTACTATAGTTCATTTCAAGAGCTTCCTCAGAGAGGTAATTGGCTAGAGCATTCAAGGCTCATTTTACTCCAATTAACTTTTGTGACAGAAGTACTATGTCATCTGCATACAACAAAGTTGCAATATGTCTGTTTGCTAGTTTTGGGGGGTGATGTTCTAATTGATTTATTTTGGCTACGAGTGAATTTATGTATAGATTAAACAGCAAGAGAGATAAAATACATCCCTGCCTCACTCCTCTGTAATTTTGAATTTCATTAGTGTGGTGGCCTTGCATGCTGCAACAAACTTTGATTGTAAAATTCTTACAAAGATTATGCATAAGCAACAGTAACCATCTATCAATGGTAGTAATCATAAGTTTAGTCCATAGCCTTGCTCTGGAAACTAGATTGAATGTGGACCTAAAATCAATAAAGGCAGTATATATTATCGAGTCTGTTTTAGATACATAATTTTTTACCAGGTGTAATATAAGACCATGTCCACAGATAAAATGTCTGGTCCTAAAGCCCACTTCCTCATTTGCCAATGGATGTTCTAGATTGACAGACAGTCAACTAATGTGTTGGTTGACATAGTACTTACTGGTTATATTTAAAAGGCTAACAGGCCTATAATTATCAGCCATGTCTAGGGCGTCCTTTTTATAAATGGACACTATGATAGGCAAAGCTGAGTTCTCTGAAATTTGTGCAGTATGGTCCATATAAGTAAACAGGGAAGGAAGACTGGGGTCTTACTTTATATATTGTGTCATTTAGTCCCAATTCTACTCTCTGCTGAAGATGCTGTCTAGCACTGGACACATCTCAAACTCTTGCAGAATAATAGAATAGAATAGAATTCTTTATTGGCCAAGTGTGATTGGAAACACAAGAAATTTGTCATTGGTGCATATGCTCTCAGTCAGTGGTGGGATTCAAAAAATTTTACTACTGGTTCTGTGGGTATGGCTTGGTGGGCATGGCTTGGTGGGCATGGCAGGGGAGGGATACTGCAAAATCTCCATTCCCTTCGCTCTCCTGGGGAAAGGTTACTGCAAAATCCTATTCCCTCCCCACCCCACTTTCCAGCTCCATTCTCCTGTGCAGGGCAACAAAAGAAGACCCAGTCAATCAGCTTTGACTTGGGAGGCAGAGAATAGGTGGAGCAGAGGGCAGGGCCAGTCAGAGGTGGTATTTGCCGGTTCTCCGAACTACTCAAAATTTCTGCTACCGGTTCTCCAGAACTGGTCAGAACCTGCTGAATACTACCTCTGCTCTCAGTGTACATAAAGGAAAAAAATACATTCATCAAGAATCATAAGATACAATACTTAGTGATAGTCACAGGTTACTAATAAACAATCAAATCATGCTAGGAAACAAATAAAACAATATACATTGTAAAGATACAAGCAACACGGTTACAGTGAGAAAACTTCAGTTCTTCTTTGCAAGAAGAAATCTTGCTCCAATAAGGAGTGGAGATATAAAACTTCAACAGTGAAAGGAAGAACTAGAATAAACTTTACAACATTACCAACATTTATCCAAGTTAAGAAAGTTTTCCCACATACCTATGCATTAAACGCAATACCAAGAAATCAGTCTCTGTTATAGTTTTACTCTGACACACACTATATATTTTTCAAGATATCTTCTTTATTTCCTTTTTAACCATTACTAAGCAGAAGCGGGGAATGGGATCTCAACAGCCATAAACAGAGCAAACATCATCAATATTTCTCTGTTTTATTTATTAATTCACTTTGGGCACTTCTAAAGAGCTTTAGGTCCATTGGGATAAAAGGTGCACTCTAAATGCAAGCAATGAATCTTGTATCTGGCTTCTAAGCCCTCCCTACTTAGAAGTAAAGTTGCCTTAATGATTAACTGGCGGCACCATGCTCATTTCTGTCAAAAGGCTTGAGGCATCACAAAGACAGGATTACAGTTTCATTCCATGATCAAAGAGCAAGGTGAACTCCCTTGCAAGGCGAAGTGAAAGAAAGGGAGAATTGTGGGGCAGGCAGGATTCGCTCAACTGCAAATCTTTGGACAGCAGATACAAGAAATAAAGATACAGGAAATAAATATATTTTGGGAAGATCACAGGGAACAATAATTTCCTTACACTACCACCAAGATTTGCTAAGGCAGTATAAGAGAGCCACAGCTGAGTAGTAGAAAGCATACACTTAGCACACAAAAGGTCTCAGATTCAACCCCCAGCTTGGTCTGGGGATGCAGGATATACAGCCTCTCTGGCCAAAATAGGCTTGTTGGCCCAATGGTCTGATTGAGGATTCAGCAGCTTGACCATCTGTCTAAGGCTCAGGACATGCCAAATTTGATTTCCAAGCAGATGAATGCTGTCTTGAAATCTGCCTTGCAATTTCTCAGAAGGTTTGTACTCCACAGTGGCAAATATTCTGCAGCGCTGCCCATAAGGTTGATGAGACCTATACTTCACAGATATCTAGAGCTACAGTATAATCCAATTTTTGTACTTTGAGAAACTTCCAAGATCCCACAACTGAACTTCAGTAATGCTGATCTCCAGTGCCAAGATTTACCATATGAGAAGGAAATACAGATGGAAATGGACATGCTAGACCAGGGGTGTCAAACTTGATTTCATTGAGGGCCACATCAGGGTTGTGTTTGACTTTGGGATGGGGGGGCGTGACCAGGGGTGTGTGGCCAGCTCGACGTCACTCGTGTCGCAGGCGCCTGTGATCGCCTGAGTGCTCTGCCAGCAAAAAAAAGGCTCCCGAGCTCCATTTTCAGCTGCGACGGCCTCCTGTAACCTTTTAGTAGCAAAAATGGAGCTCAAGAGTCTGTGGCCTCCCAAGTTCTGTTTTCACTGTTTCCAGAGTGGCTGGATCTAAGCACCCCATGGCAGTGATGGGATTCAAATTGTTACATTTGGCGGAGCTGAGCGGGAACCAAAGTTCGTTCCCATTGGCTGAGCCATCTGACAGTGAGCTGTCAGACCGCATCAGCTGTTGTTCGTTTCTGTCAGCCAACCCGCGCATTCAGTGGCTACCGTGGCAACCAGTTAATAGTTAATGGTTAATAAAAAGTTAAACTTATCAAGAACATGGACATCATTTGTGCCTCACAAAACAAATATTTTTGCCACCGGTTCAGTGGGTGTGGCTTGGTGGGCACTCTTTGAGCGTGTGCACATACTTTGCATGCACGTGCATGCCAAACACATACTTTGCGCAGGCACAGAGGCATTCTAACTCACCTCCTGCAAGCGTGCATCATCCCGGTCACTTCAGCAGCTGCCATGTGGCACTCTTCTGGCCGCGCAAAGCAGCTGTGCTTCAAATTCAGAGGATAAAGATGAGTGTCGGAGCCTGGGCAGGCAGGTGGTCCCAACAGCAGAGTGGCGGAGAGAACTGGTTCGATCTCCGCTGCTCATCGCTGCTACCGGCTCACCAGAACCGGGCCAAACCGGTAGAATACCACCACTGCCCCATGGGCCAGATCCGGCCTTGGGGCCTTGAGTATAACACCCCTGTGCTAGACCATGCCAAAATTAACGCATCTATTTTATATTAACTCCTCTTCCTCTCAAAGCACAGAAAGTCCAGCATTTTTGTGGGCTCCCCAATGACATTAATACCATGTCCCCTTAGATTTTCAAATTACATTTGAATTATTATTTTTTTTGCCAAGAACGAATCTCTTAGGCTACAATTCTCTAAAATACTAGATAGGACAAGAAGTAACAGGTGGAAAACCATTAAATAAAAATTCAACTTACAACTAAGAATGTTTTTTTTCCTGACAGTCATAATTAATCAGTGGAAAAGCTTGCTCCAGAATTTATGGGTGCTCTATCACTGGAGTTTTTGAAGAAGAGATTGGACAGCCTTTTGTCCAGAATGGGATAGGGTCTCCTGCTTAAGCAGCAGAAGCTAGAAAACTTCTAAGGTTCCTTCTAATTCTGTTGTTCTATGTTCTATGTCCAATTCCACATCCTTGTTGATCATCTAAAACCTTTCAGAATCTCCCACTTCAGCCCCAGCATCTCTTGTTACTGGATATATTTAATTTGAGATACCATTACAAATCATCAACATTATTTGAAACACTAGGAAAGCTCTCTGAAAACAACTGAATTGACAGCATGACCTGTACACCTTAATATCAATATCTTCTCATTTCAAAATGCTTCCTCTTTTTGTTTTCCATTATAGTGACTCTGCCCTATAGTATCAACTGCCACTTCCTGGGCTGGGAACTTGACTGCATCTGCAGTTAATTGTTTGGTGTGGCTGACTGTTTTTATCAGACTGGCTGGATAAATGCCTCTGTTTTCTCATGGCTGTGTTGTTATTTCTCTGGTATTCTTTATTTGGAATGCTGTCTGAGTTTACGCAAAGAGATGTGGCATAAAAATGGTTGAGGAAACAAAACAAATAACTGGCTGATTTGGCGCCAGCGATAATTGTCAGAAAACATGGGCGAAGGAAGCAATTGCAGTAGATCAAATCTGAAGTTCCTTTTTCAAGGGCTGCTTCACTCATTTTTAAATTTTGGAGCAGTGAATTGTCACAAGTAGCATGCTCCCATTTATATTTACAAGTAAATGCTCAGCAACAGCCCTATTAGAGCTCTCATCTGTTTCCTTGTAGCTGGATCAAGCAGTGAAGGGAGATTAAATTTTTCATGGGTGATGTCACCTCAATAGACTCCAGCAACCTAAATGGTCACCCAGAGATGTTCTGCAAAGCTGTGGAAACCGTTTATAGTAGCACAGTGATCCTTCAGATAAATGTGTGCCCTTCCCTATGCACTCGGTTGATACTGTTTTAAAAGGTTTAAATTGGTTTTAAAGTTCTGCCTAATTTAACACCTACTGCTGAATGCAACTTTAACTACCCTAGTTCTTGAAGAAAATCAGAATTGTTGTTAAGTCTAAAGGACATTCATATAGCTCCTACGGAAGGAAGGAAGAGAGGGAGGGAGGGAGGAAGGAAGGAAGAAGATAAGGTAGAAAGAAGGAGAAGGAGAGAGAAGGGAGGGAGGGAGAGAGAGAGGGAGATGGAAGGAAGAAGATAAGGTGGAAAGAAGGAGAAGGAGAAGGAAGGGAGGGAGGGAGGGAGGGAGGGGAAGGAAGGAAGGAAGGAAGGAAGGAAGGAAGGAAGGAAGGAAGGAAGGAAGGAAGGAAGGAAGGAAGGAAGGAAGGAAGGAAGAAGATAAGGTAGAAAGAAGGAGAAGGAGAAAGAAGGGAGGGGGGAGATGGAAGGAAGAAGATAAGGTGGAAAGAATTAGGAAGGAGAAGGAGAAGGAGAAGGAAGGAGAAGGAAGGAAGGAAGGAAGGAAGGAAGGAAGGAAGGAAGGAAGGAAGGAAGGAAGGAAGGAAGGAAGGAAGGAAGGAAGGAAGGACAAAAAGACAGAATACTGTATTTATATTGTTTAAAGTCCAATCCTAGGGTTTTTGAAGCCATTATCTTATTATTGCATGGTTTTTCTCCTCTGACATTTGACACCTTCTCTTACTTTTTCCACCAGCCTCAGCAACTGCCACTTTCCAAGGTTAGAAAAACCCAGAACACTACTCTGATAGAAATTACCTCCTCAAGGAACTCTTCATAAGCAGGAAGCATACGAGTTAACATTGTGCACAGCAGCACTGAAACACTTAAGAGATTTGGTGGCCTTGAAACAGATTTCTAAAATGTTCATATCAATTATGTATCATTATCAACACCAACGGCTTAAATACAGCCACTGTCAGGAGACTCCCATTCCCACGATGCACTCCCATTGCAAAACATACTTATTTACATAATCGCAAATCAGGGAGAAACAACGACCAACGTGCTTGTTATTCATTTGTTCAAAATGTAAATCTTAATTCTATTTTGGTTCAATTGTATATACATTGTATTTATGCAGTGCCGAAAGCAGCATTTCATTTTAACCAATGAACTCTACTTATTGCAGCAGCTGGCGGAGAGCATTGAGTAGGTTCTATATAACAGACCCCTATCATTATGAAAAAAAAATTGTCCAACACATTCACCAAAAATAATCATTATGGTTTCTGGGTCCAAAATAGTGAGAACAAGAAATGTTACATATATCTGAAGAAAGTTGCCAACACTGAAATCCCATTAAAAAAGTAATAGGCTCGGTTATGATTCTAGGGACATATATTGCCCTTGGGTTAATTCTGAAACTTCCTGTAAGCAAACAATTCAGATCCAGAGAGAAAGAGAGAGGGGGGGAGGGGGGAGGGAGAGGGAGAGAGGGAGAAAGAGAGAGAGAGAGAGAGAGAGGAATTCTCTGGTTTTGATACATATCTCAATAGAAGTATACTTGATAAACGTTTTTTACAACTGGGAAAATGAAATTTCTAGAATGCTACTAAGCATCGATCCTAACAATTTACAAAAACTAGCAAAAAGAAGTTGAACATGGAACCACTCCTCTTAAACTCTGAAACTTGAATTAGTGCCTCCATTTATATATTGAAGCAGTAAATATAATAACACCTATACGGTTCTATCATATCATATCACTTCTGATGTTTGCCCAGCGATCTCTCATCTAAAAAAGCATCAGTCAGTTTAAGTTGTCCAGAGTGGAATTCCAAATAATATACACACAAACTAGAATGGACAGGAAAAAAGCTGCATGGGGCTAAAAATTGTATCCGAACCATCTCTCTTCACACAGAAGCAATACAAAAACTTAATGAAGAAGGCACTTAAAATCAAACCCTCGCTTTAATGCAATGCAACAGAAATGGCATCGAGGCAACCCAGAAATGTCCAAAGTGCTTTCCCAGGAGAGGGGGGAGAAATGGAAGTTCCAGGCAAAGAAACAAGAGAAATCGTTGAGTTTTCTCTCACTGTCTTTTAAGAAGCAGAGGTGGATTGAGCATGAAGGACTGCCACAGGCAATGAATTTTCAGATCCGAAAGGAAGAAATGCTCAAAGCAAAAAGCTATTCAAAAAGGGTTCCCATTTTTGTCAGAACAGTGAAGGTCAAAAAACCCTCCACCACAGCCAGACTTTTACAATAAACCTTTACAAAGCTGCAAAATATTGGTCTGCTGATAATTCTGCTCTAACCGCTGAAAAAGCCATAAGGGAAGCATGGCTTTTATCAAGCAAGAACTGTAGCTCAGCGACAAAGCATACAGTAGACAGTCCACTTGCTGAGGGGTCCCAAGTGCCTTTACTTCCTCTCAAGATTTCCAGCTCTTGAACTTAACACTGCATGGCAGGACACTCTTCTCAGGAATCCTCAGAGAAAGATCAAGCTGCTCAGTATTCATGGTTCTTCTGGCCAGAGGGCACAACTTCGCCTCCATCCTTTGACTCAAAAGATGAATCCCGAGTAAAATGTCCTTTCTCCAACCTTGGAAGAAAAAAAAATCAGTTGAAGGTCCATTAAGAAGACATAGAGTTTCTCAGTAAAAGTGAGATGACCATAAACTAAGCTTTGGCTGTCTACGTAGGCCTGAAGGGTTATGCAGACTTCTCTGGCACGGCGGGTCAGGGAACATACACATCTGTCGTTTGGGGATGGTTGCACAGGTGTTTCATTTACATTTCTGTGAATGCAAAGTTCTGTCTAGGGGGCCACTCAAACAGCTCGGAAGCAGGAAGCTGGACCAACCAATTGGCATGCAGGACTCACACCTCTGTGCAATGCGTAATCGGGATTTGGGAGGCAGGAGCATCAGCTCATCTGCAACCATCTGCAATTACCCACAAGGGGGAGCTTCAAACATTTTAGCAAAGGGTTCTCTGCCTGGTTGCTGGCGGGGGGGGCATGGCCATGATGGGCGTGGCCCTGTTGGCCTTCTGCACCATGGTGGCAGGGGGGGTGTTTTTGCCCTCCCTGGGCCCTGGAAGCTTTCTTTGAGCCTCCAGGAGGGCAAAAATGGCCTCCGCGGGCTCCAGACACTCTCTGGAAGCTGGAAACAGGCCCATTTCCGGCCTTCTCAAACTTCCAGGAGGCCCGTTTTTTGCCCTCCTCAAGCCTCCGTGCGCGCTTACCTGCATCTAAAACAGGCCGTGTGGAGACTCCTGGGAGGGGAGGGGCTGGGTGGGCGGAGCCAGTCAGGAGTGGGATTTGGGGTTCTCCAAGCTGCACAGAATCTTAGCTAGGGGCTCTCCTGAGCCTCTGCAAATCCCCAGCATCCCACCCCTGCTTACCCATCAATCCCTTCCATAGCATAGCTGTGCAGTGATAGCTACGGGCAATTGCAGGCAACTCTAAAGCAGCCGTGCGTTGTTAAGAAAACATTCTTCAATTATAGGAGTGAAACTCAGCTGCTGGGGTAGATGTGAAGCTGTCCATGATTCTACTTTCCCCATTTATCCTTAGCCTTTGTCCTTATAGGACCCTACTGCTGATTGTCTTATCTTCAGTTTCTCCTGCAAGGGTCTCCAGTATCCCAAAAGCTTGCCACTTTTCATTATCACTGGGAGAAGACAGCTATATGAATATCAGCCACAGCTGATAAGGTAGTATTGAGCAGCTCGGGCAAAAAAACTGACTTCATATTATCTTTGTTTTTTTTTTAAAAAAACCACCCATCTATAACAGATCTCCTATAACCATGAATGTCAAGATTTCAGGGTATTCTAAAATTCCAGCACTGTAACATATTTATTCTTTTTAGCTTCCATAACCAACCAATCCCTCCATCAAATCTTTTGTACAGTCATAAGCTTGTGTGACCAAAATGAAGAGTTGAGTTGCGAGTTGGAGAGGTTGCAAAGCGGGAAAGGGAGTATCTCAATGAATATATAAGGAAATTGTATTCATTCTCTTCCTGTGATCTAATAAAGGGCAAAGTTCCTGTCTCCATAGACTGTAAGTTCATTGAAGTGCCACTAAACTCTTTTGAACATAACTTTTCATTGAACTGAAGCCAAGCTCTAAATTCAAAGCTATCGGTGATTACAGAGAATTTACTACCTAAGATCATATCTGGATCAAAATCAATATGTTGACCTCCACCCCCGTGACTAAACTAAAAAATTTTCTTAATTCAATCAAATATTGAATTAAGCACTGAGCTGCTACAAAAAATAATTTTAAATATAGCAAATTGCATATGCTAAAATAATCAACAATTAGCTCTGGGAAGAGCATAAAACTTGAAGTTTTGAAGCAAAAAAAAAAAAACCCTGTGTAAATAGCACAGATGCCAATCTCTCTAAAGAAAGAGGACACTATTAAAAACCTATATCTGAAAAAAAAAAAACTATTTTTTCCCATTAATGTCATCTATATTTTAGGGGCCCCAGGGAATATAAAATGGTCAAGACACTTAATGAGTATATTTCTCACCAAACACAGACAGTTACTAACTCTGTGCCAGTCTTTCAGGGGTGTACTTGTAAAGGGTCCCTCTGGATCCACTTCTCCAAGCCATAAAGCAGCTGCTTGGAGGCCATCTTGAAGTTCTCCAGGTGAAAATATATTCTGGGCATGTAGACACACATGGCAAAACAACACAGGGAAGGCCTCAAAGCGGTCATGCCAAGCTTTCCAGCAACAGCAGCTGCATCTGCTTTGCAGCTTCAAGGAATGGACCCAGAGGAGCACTTTGGCTGTCAAATCCTTGGCAGCAACCTAATTGTTAGGAATAGCAGCCCTCTAAAAACACAGTAGGCATTCCATGCATCCTAAACTGGTAAAAATGTTCCTCACAGTAGGAAAGTCTGCAAAACACCATCTTTATTTTAAATCAACACCAAGCAAGGAGACTTTCCGTTGGCACTTGTCCTTCCTTTGTCCCACTCGTAGCTTTAAATCAGCTCTGGGAAGACCTCAGTCCTTTCTATGTGGAAAGGAGATTCTGCAATTAATTTCTGCTTTGATGATAGATGATTATAATCTTTTACGTTGTTTTACACTTTCGTTTCAAATATCTTGTAGGCAATTGAAAAGATAGCCCATAATTCTATAGCCACCAAGAAATGCTTACAGTTTGAAACAAATTGAAGAGCCAATCCATTAAAGGGAGTCAAATCTCAGAGTTAAGTGACGGTATCATCCAACATATATAGAATTTAAAGCACTTTATTTAAAAGGCAAATATTTTCTTAAAAGAGCAGGTGGAAACAACTATATAACTCCCAGGACAGATTTCCTTAAGATAGAATAAACACCATGTAGTCTCTTATATCTATCAAATCTTTTAATTTTAAACTCAGGCCCACCTCCATTGGCATAAGCAATCTTCACTTCAACCCTCTAAGATTCCAAAAGGACAAAGTGAAAGTTTAAATTAAGCCTGGAAATGTTCCAGCCAACAAACAGATGATGGTGTCCAGTTGCTGGAATGTGCTTAAGTGGGGATGCATTTTAAGATGATTTAGAAACTTCATTAGAAACAGAATCCATCTTCTAAATACTCTGATGCTTGTATCACATCATTTCTGTGTGTATGATGTCCATACATAGACCAAGTATAACGCAACCATAAATCAAAACTCTTTGATGCAGCTCCCAGTGCCCTCCGGAAGTTATCATTTTCAATGTTTTCTTTTACCAACAGCGGGGAAAATATATGAAGATTATATTGAAGATATTTAATTTTAATTTGGAATGGGAATGGAACAGAATGGAATGGAATGGAATGGAATGGAACGGAACGGAACAGAACAGAACAGAACAGAACAGAACAGAACAGAACAGAACAACATCATGGTGACCAAAACTGGATGCAGTATTTCAAGTGTGGTCTTACATTATAAACTAAAAGTGGTATTAACACTTTGTGTGGTCTTGATACTATCCCCCTGTTCATGCAGCCTAGAACTGTTTTAAATTAATTAAATTTTAATTAAATACAAAGCCAAGCCAGTCTGGTACAATGGCTAAGGCTAAGAATTGGGAGATCATGAGCTCTAGTCATCTGGGTGACCTGGAGCCAGTTACACTCTCTCTCTCTCTCTCTCTCTCTCTCTCTCTCTCTCTCTCTCTCCCTCTCTCTCTCTCCCTCCCTCCCTCTCTTTCTCTCTCTCTCTCTCTCCCCTGAGAAAGATGCAGTGGTAAACCACTTATGAACTCTTGCAAAGAAAATTGCAGAAGACTCATAGAGGCAGCCATCAGGAATTAAAAAAACTGACTCGAAGATGCACGTGCGCACACACAAAGCAAAATTGAGTTTTTGTTCCTACCTTACACCCTTTAAAAAAATATAATGCAAATAAATCCTGCTGAAAGAGTTCTAGCTGATATACCTAATGCTGTTGTTAAAAGGTACCCTTGACTCTAATAGCCACCTGTTGTTCCAGAAGTCTCCAAACTCTTTTATTTCAAAATAAATCTAATCTCATCAGACAAGGTAGCTATAGCTGTCCTCAACAACTTTAGCAATTGTTCTCCATTGTATTAACTCAACTCTCACCCATAGACGGCAGCCAAGCTAATCATTATTATTATCAAGGGTTCTGAATTACTCTTCTTAGATAATGGCTGTAGTTAATCAACAGTCCAAAGCCACAAAGGGTTTTGTAACTCAGCAGAACCAAGAATGCACTATGAATAATAGAATCTGTTCTGCTTCTGACAATGAGCTTTTTTATTTATTATTATTCCATATTGTTATGGGTTGGTTACAATGTAAATGAAATATTGGCTTATTGGTTTGGGTTGTTTTTCTTTTTTTCTTTTCTTTTCTGTTTTCTTTTGTTCTTTCTTAATGCACACATTTGGAGAGCCCATAGATTTACATATCCTTTCTGAATATTCATTGGTTCCTTCTTTGAAAAACTGCTTGAAAAATTAACCAGTTTGAGCTTCTCCTCTTGCACAGATCATTAAGCATGCAGGGAAGATAAACTAATTCCTGACCTTTATGAGGAATTGGTTTGGGGTGTTTATCATTCCAGAGCCACCGAATAAAGGCAATTCAGAAGGAACAAAAATTTAGAGATTATAATGAGAAAGATATTTCTTACAGAAAACATTGTTTCTGCAGACTCCTTGAAAAAAAGTTAAACAGTTAATAGATGGATCAGATCTATTAGTAAGTTTGAAAAATGATTTTTTTCCTCAATAATATTGAGTGATTAGGATGTCCCATTGCACATGGATGGTCTTTTTTTTCACCACTATATATGAATTATGTCATTCATTTTTTCAAGATTTTGATTATCCATGGGGTCCAGACACGTGGAGTAACAACTCTCAGCAGCACAAACCAGAATCTCATCCAAATTAGTTTAATACGATCATGACTACCATCAGCACCTCTCAGTAAGCAGGTCCAAAGCACCCAAACACTTTTTTTGTTACTGAAAACAGAACAAATACCCTCCTCATTGCAGGAATCCAATTTAAAGAATCCCAGATAAGTGTATGCCTAGTTTTTGCTTGAACACATATGATAACTGGGAATGTATAACCTCTTGGGCTAATTAGCTTCATTGATCAATCACTCTTACTGTGAAGACTTCAGGAATTTGTTTTCCTGAAATTTAAGATTGTTACTCTCTGTCCTGCATTTTATTTGATTTATTAATTTATACGGTACTTCATGGTTCTAGACAATCCATCTCCCTCAAAGGGGCTGTTTTTTTGGAGCAATATTTTGGAGCAATCGTGAATAGATCTTGACTTTCTCATATGTAACATCCTTCAGATACTTGAATAAGTTTTCATATTATTCCTTGGTAATTTTTATTTAAATAAACCCAACCATCTCCTAATACTTCCCATAAAACAAGGCTTAGTTTCTAGTCCCAAGATCATCCACATTGCCCTAGGTATCTATTCTAAGCGCTCTACTCTTTCTTAAACTATGTTGCCCAGAAGTAAACATGGAATGAGTCCCATACCTATGTCCTATTCATGCAAGCCATGCATTCCCATCCTATTTCTTTTCCTAAGTGCATAACTTTATATTTCCATTTTGTTACTTTCAGTCAATTTCTCTAAACTTTCAAGATGATTTTGTTTCTAACTTGCATAGACATAGGCATATATAGAAGACATAGTATAGGCATATATAGCGGACATAAGTATAGCGGACATAGGTATATGTCCACTATACTTTTAATAAGTTTATCTTCATCTCTTCCTTCAAATCATTAATTCATGGTTGGAGAAGACCAGCAATGTCTATGACCCAACCCTGTAGAATCCCATTGTATATGTCACTCCATTTCGATAAGGAATTACAAATTAGTATTGTCCACATACAACATTTAAGCCATAGGTGTGTCATTGGTCTGTCACCCACAACACGCCATATAGCCCATGCGTAAGTAACATGTGAATTCTACTATCATGTGATACTTCATCAAATGCTTTCCTACAGTTATTTTTTGTATTCACAGCAATCTCATAGCCCACTAAGCAAGTTACCAAATCAAACCAAGAAATAAGATTAGTTTAATCATGTTTTTTTCTTCACAAAGCCATGGTGATGACTTCTGTCATCTGCACATTGGTTCATAATACTATTCTCCGAGATTCCTCAAGATAATAAACAAAGGTTTGGCCAGATCATCAACAACAACGTAGGATGTATTTTATCTAGCCTGTAGACTGGAATTCATTCAAGGGCAGTAACTAGTTCCTTTCAAGTTCAGTTTTTAATCTTCCTCCTTTGAGCCAATTCCCCACAATTGCCTGGAAGAATATATTTTGCATTTTTCCCTGGCTTCCCACACTCCAATATAATTACAATGCAAGATATAATGACGGAAGTCTCCTTATGATATTGCTGCCAGCATCCACCACAAAGGAAATTCAAACTAAATTCTCAAGCATCCTGTAAAGAAGGAAGGAAAGCAAAAGCCTCTTTCAAGCAAAATATAATATTTTAAACATTTACAGTAGAGATGTTGGCTCAGTGTTGCATCTAATAATATCACTGGTTTAGTTTCATGCAAACTTAGAAAGTTTTAAAAGTATAGCCTCTGCCCCATATGTAAAAAAAAAACACCCTGTTTTGACTCTGTTCTTCATATATTGATAAGAAATTATTAGGTTTAAAAATATTAAAAAGATAAAAACCAACAAAGAAATTTGCAGAGGCCATTATTTCTCTTAAATAAATTCAAAACTTCTGTATCATCAACTTGGCTGGCATCTGTTATATTACCCAAACATAATGCAACTGGTTTTCTTACTGACAGGTTGAACAAAGTGGTCTGAACCACTTTTATTTTGTAATTCTACCTAGAAATTATTTACCCTACCAGTAGCTGTAGTTTTTCTTCTTTTTTAAATTCATCTCTCTATTTTTATGACAAATCCTTGAGGTTTTTTCCTCTTCTTTCTTACCGACATCCTACAATAAAAGTTTTAGGCTAAGCTTTACAAAAAGAGAAATCTTAGCTCAGCGCTGGTTAGAACGATGATGGTGTTATCTGAAAACTGTAATTCAGGTAAAAAGCGATAGGAATAGCAAAAAAAAAACCCCACCCTTGCATTCTTGGTTTGTGATTTCATGAATAAGTAAAAATGAGGTTTGCCATACGTTTTTCTTTTTTTTTCAAACATTAGCAAAACTGTAAGATTTTAATGTTCCAAACCACTGTGGTAAGCAAATCAATGATATATCTACTTCTTGAGGGGAGGGAAGTAACATAATAGGACAAGACGTCTCCGTGGTCATGTGGCCAGCATGACTAAATGCTGAAGATGCACAGAACACTGTTACCTTCCCACCAAAGTGGTCCCTATTTTTCTACTTGTATTTTTACATGCTTTTGAACTGCCGGGACAGAAGCTAGGACTACTAACGGGAGCTCACTCCATTACACAGTGCTAGGGGTTTGAACTTCCGAACTGCCCACCTTTCTGATCAACAAGCTCAGCATCTTAGCCATTGATTAATGGATTTTAAAAAACTAGTGGTCATTACAGTCACTGGTCCTGGCTTTGAAAATTTGTTGAAAACTTTCTTTTTTTCCTCAGAGAGATTTGGAGAAATTAATCAGGTAGATCACTTCAAAGGTATCAATTATTTTACAGAGGCATTTTCAAATATTAGAATTCAGCAGAATTTTTTGTTCTCATCATGTCAAAGAGGAGGAGGAGGAGGCAGATCTGGGAGGAAGGAAGGAAGAGAGAGGGAGAGAAATGGAAGAAAGTCACACTTGGCCACTGAAAATTAGAAATGGAATGTTCCTGAAAACCACCTCAGAAATGGTTACTGACTACAATCATGTCGCTTTAAAGGAACAGGATAAATTATCTGCCAATATCTGTCAAGAATTAGCTATACAAAATGGAGAAAATCTCTCACACTTTCATCAAAGCAATCTTCCAATAATATTACAGGTTCGCTGTATGTCAAGTCAGCCAAAAGGTGCAGAAGCAGATAAGAAGAATGTGTGTTCTGGAGCTTCACATGAGAAATCTGTTCATTTTTAAATTATTCAAATGAAGATTAGCCAGGCTCTTCAATTTATTCAACTATGAACTCAGCTGACTAGTCAGTTTAATGCTGGCCCACAACCAGTATTGACAGAAATCTTGGGATGTGATTTTCAAGAAAGAGATTTACAAGACCTGAATGTCTCATATCTTAATTCCGCACTTTTAAAAAGCTGACAAGTTAGAATACAATATTGCTTGTACTATCTACCAAGTAGTAGTTTACAATTATCCTGGGAGAACTTAGCAATCTTGGTTTCACTTCACCCCCTACAACATTCCCAGTAGAGCAGACAAATTTTGAGGCCAACCAAAATAAATACTAACATAATTCTTTTCAACGGAGCCTGAATGAAAACAAATGGCAAGGAAAAAAAAAACTGCAAGTAAGGAAATGTATGTATTTTAAAACAATTTTGTTTTTGGAGCATGCTATGTCTGTCTCATTTTTTTTTCCAATTTTATGGGAAATAGCCATTTTGGAACCAAGCACCATATTTAAAATATTGTCATAATTATGGGTAAACATCTCTCAGTCCCTAGCCCTGTTTTTATGCAGGTAGTCCTGAACATACAACCATTTAGCAACCATTTGAAGTTACGACACTGAAAAAAATTGATTTACAATGAGCCAACAACTATTCCAACATCCCTACAGTCATATTATCAAAATTCGGGCATTCAACAATTGGTATGATGGTTGCAGCATCCTGGGGTCATACGATGATTATCTGCAACCTTCCCCAGTTGGCTTCCAAAAAGCAAAGTCAGTGGGGGACTCTGGATTGACTTAATGTCCACATGATTTAGTTAACAACTGCCACAAATGTTCTAAATAAAAATTGGTTGCCGAGTGCTCTCTAGCTGCCTCAACAGAAACTGTGTCCCTTCCTTGAACTCACATAAAATCGGTTCCCAGCGTAACTAATTGAATATTAAGCATAATTCTGGCTAGACAGCTAAACTGCCAGAGGGACTAGGGGACACCAAACAGACACCATGACTGGCCAACAGAATATGGCCATAGTAATCCCCTGGCTGCCAATAAACTCGGTATAGAAGAGGCAAAAATAACAACCGTAGAAGGTCGTATATTAATAAAGGAGAAAAGTAGGTGGGAGTTCCTGACAGTTTTGAAAAGCTAAACTTTAAGAAAACAAGACATGGAGCCTGAGCTGTGTGGGTTGAGAGAGATATGAGATACTTTAATCTAATTGTAGACATGTTTGTAGATCATATCATAGCATCACAGGCCTATGCATTTATACTCAGTGGAAGTTATGCCCAAGTTAAAAGAGAGAGAAAGAGACAGGGACGGACGGAGGGAGGAACGGAGGGAAGGAGAGGTCCTTTGGGTTCAAAAAAGATATACCTGTTGTGCAGTTCATCTGTGGACACAGAGGTGGCTCTGCAGTCCCAGTCTGTAAGTGCAGAATCTGGCACAATGGGGACACTGGAACACCATTGTTTAGTAACTGTGGTTGTTATTCATTGATGCCAATCATGTTTTTTATCAAGTTTTGGTGGCACCTGTCTTCAGTGCTGATGGCTTCATAGCACAGGGGTCACCAATAGGTTTTATCAGGAGCCACAGCTTATAGTTCTCTTGGCTGGATGTCCCAGTGGCCTAGAGTTTCTCTCATAGCATCTTTGTAGCGATTAATCTCAAGGTCTCTTCCCCTACTCCAATACACTATAGAGTAAATTGAAATATATATGGTAGTCAACGATTCTGATTATTTATCCAACCCATCTCATTTGGACTCTGATAATCAGAGACTCCGTCTTGATGGACTCCACAAGATCCCAGACAATCAGATTGGGGTCTTGCCAACAAATGCTGAGGATAGTATTAATTGCAATACACTATTATTATACATATATAAAAAACATATTATTACCTGCATGTTCACAAACATGAATCTTTATTACTTTCAGACAACTCATGAAACTTGTTAACTGTTTCTAGAAATATTCTAACAATCTACATGTTTTCTTCAGTCTTCATTGTTGCATGTCCCTGTTTGTCTCCCTAAAACTTTTCAGAAAGTGATTGGTTCACTTTGTTCACTAACAGTGGGAAGCACTTAGAATCAGAGATTTATAGGGCCAGAAGGGACTTTGAAGGTCCTTTAATTCACCCCCTCCCAAGGCAGGATTATTCCATCCTGGTTAAATGTGGTGGGATTCAAAAAAAATTACTACTGGTTCTGTGAGGGTGGTTTGGTGGGCATGGTGTCGCTTGGTGGTCGTGGCAAGGGAAGGGTACTGTAAAATCTCCATTCCCTCCCCACTCCAGGGGAAGGATACTGCAAAATTCCCATTCCCTCCCCACTCCACTAACCTGCTTTCCAGTTCTGTTCTCCTGTGCGGGGCAACCAAAGAAGACCCAACTGATCAGCTGGAACTCGGGAAGCAGAGAATAGATGGGGGCAGGACCAGTCAGAGGTGGTACTTGCTGGTTCTCCGAACTACTCAAAATTTCCGCTACCGGTTCTCCAGAACTGGTCAGAACCTGCTGAATACCACCTCTGGGTTGTCCAATCTTGAAAACTTCCAATGATGGAGCATCCATAACTCCAGGAAGCAGATTTGTATTTAATGACCTTTTAATGACTCAGATGTTGGTTTCAATTCTGGTTGCTTAACAACGACTCCTTCTATCAAGCTGCTACACTGCTCAAAGTACATCCGCTTACCAATCCAATCCAAGATTTAAATCCAGGTAGGATTTCTGGCAGGAAGGATGAAATATAGGAAGGAATCATGGGTTGTTCCTGAACTAAACTCCCAGCCTGCCAACAGTGGGAAAAGCAGCTCATCAATATCTAAAGGACCACTTGTTCTCCACCCTGGAGCCATTAACCCATCACTTCAACTGGGGTTCCAGCCAGCTTGAAGTGATCTGAAGAGGCTCAGTTACAAGAGAAAAAATAAACAAAGTTGTGTTTCCCTGGGTAGCAAATGAATAAATGCATTTTTTTAAAAAAAAAAGAAAGAAAGAAAAAGAATGAAAGAAAATGCATTCATAAAGCGTTGACATGTTTCAGGTTAGTGAATCCTCAAACTAAATTTAGAAAACAAGGATCAATAAGATTCACCAACGAAGTGAACACTGTGTATACGTGCCCGTCTAAGTGCCATTTTTCCTACAATCCCTATGGTATTTTAGATGTTGTAAGGAAAGCAAAGTAATGTCGAGAACACAGAAAGATGAGTTTTACAGCATTGGTGCTGCCCTCTGCTGAAGCAAGGAGAAAAAAATAAGCATTCTCTGAGAATCACACTTTGGGTTCATATTACACACTTATACTGGTTATTGAATTAAGCCAGTTTCGAACATGAATTGAAAATTAGCAAGCCAAGGCAGAAAAACAGACACAACTAATCAGGTTTTGTGCAAATGCAGCCATCAGCTTCTTGACTGATCCTATTGTGCTGTGCTACAGAGAACTACAAAAATGACCTTAGATAAGGAATGTAAGAGTTAGCAAAACATTAAGGTCAGAAAATGAACATTGGTAAGAAAGGTAACATGATTCTACCTTAATTTCTTTGATATAAGAAGGGAGGAGAAAACCCTGCCAGGCTTTCAAGATTCTGCTATTATAGCCTTCTGTCAACAGAGTTTTTGTATTTGGAAAATCTGTTTCTTTTTTTTAATTTTTTATTGATTTTTAAAACAAACATAGACAAACAAAACATAAAAACATCAAGCCATCTTCCATATATATACACAGTGTGCCGGTTGGTTTACAAATTGTTTTGTGCTTCCATTTCGTGGTCTTCAATTACAACTACATTGTGTATAATCTCATATTTTCAATCAAATATTAAATACCTTAATATCATTATTAATCAATAATTTGACTGGAAAATCTGTTTCTTGATCTGGCCTATCCTGAAGGGATGACCTGTGCAGACATAACCACATAGTTTGAGGGAATCATTTAAGCTGACTCAAGCATTCTGCTCAGTAAAGTTTTTTTATATATATATAAAAAATATCTCTTTCAGGTGGATTGATTCCTAGAAATCATATGGACTAGAGGTGTTATTCAGCAGGTTCTGACCAGCTCTGGAGAACTGGTAGTGGAAATGTTGAGTAGTTCGGAGAACCAGCAAATCCAACCTCTGATTGGCCCTGCCCCCATCTATTCTCTGCCTCCCAAGTCCCAGCTGATTGGCTGGGTCTTCTTTGGTTGCCCTGCACAGGAGAATGGAGCTGGAAAGCAGGTTAGTGGGGTGGGGAGGGAATGGAGATTTTGCAGTATCCTTCCCCCAGGAGTGGGGAGGGAATGGGATTTTATAGTATCCTTCCCTTGCCATGCCCATAAACCACACCACGCCCACCAAGCCACGCCCACAGAACCGGTAGTAAAAAATGTTGAATCCCACCACTGACCACAGGCATCTCCATACTGTTTTCTTGGCAGCGGATCAGAGTGAAATTGGAGGGGCTGAATTCTAGGATGATTTCCCTCCCCCCTGCTTCTCTCCTCATTGTAGGAATCCAGATTAAACTATTCTGGAAGATTACTTTCCAGCAATATGGTAGCACATTGGTTAGAAATTAGAATGCAGAATTGCAGGCTAATTCTGCCCACGACCAGCAGTTCAATCCTGCCTGGCTAAAGGTTGAATAAGCCTTCCATGCTTCCGAGGTCAATAAAATGAGGACCTAGACTGTTGGGACAATAGGCTGATTCTCTAACCCAGGGGTGTCAAACTCATGTCATCACAGAGGTGTCGCGTGACGTATTGGGACCTCTTTCCCCTTCACTAAACCAGGTGCATCTGGCCTGTGGCCCCAGAGTTTAACATCCCTGCTCTAACCCCTTAAGATTGGGCAGTAAAGCACTGTGAAGCAGTATATAAGCCTAAGCATTATTGCTATTGCTATTTTCTGGAAGATACCTGGAAAAATAGACCCTAGTATTCTCTTCTATGCCTCCTTTTCACTGTCAAGCTACTTCTGTTGATAGGGTATTAACTCCAATAAATTGAAACTTCTAAATATTTAATGAATCCCTTTGATATGACTACTATTAGTATGATAATTGACTGTTTCTTCCAGCAACTTTCAACTTCAGTTTGCTGTTCCCCACTTATGGGACTTTTCCTATTTGTTTTTCATCAGTTCAACTGTGTCACTGAATTGCTACGTTTATGAACCACTTTTTTAAAAAAGTTTTCAATAATAATGTTTGGTGTGTTGTGTTTTAGGAATCTGCAATTCTATATTTTAGCATCCCACTTTTTCTTTTATTGGAGTTGCTTTGTTATTATTGCTGCATGCCTTTCCCAGGGTACCTGCTAAGCAAAGTGGAATAATTACAAATCAATCCAATAAAGCTCAAAGCACAGTAAATAAATATTCACACTAAAACAACCAGCACAAAAATAATACAGTATAGTTAAAACAATGTCCTGAGATAGAACTGAGTGAATATATATTAACAATAATTTAAAATGTGTCAACTTGGGATAGTCAGTCAACTAGAATGAAATAACCTAATCCTTCACTAGCCCACATAAACTAAATAAAATAAAATAAACTTCTAAAAACTGTTTTAAAAACTGTAAAATTTCCACAGGGATAAAGGAAACTGCATGTGTTTTTAATGGTCTAAAACATTTTATTTTTTAATATTTTTGATTATTTCAATGTTTATTGGGGAGGGGGGGTTATATTGTGCTTTGGATTTTTAATCCTCCCCATAAGTAAAAATAAGTGGATCACATTGGGATGAATTGTAGAGTTGACACACAGAAACCTGACTTGTATTGTTTTTTTTAGTTTATGCTCTTACTCCATTTTAACAGATAACAGACAATCAGAGTTCGAAGGGAGCTTGTAGGTCATCTAGTCCAACCCCCCGCCCAAGCAGGAGACCCTACACCATTTCTGACAAATGGCAGTCCAGTCTCTTCTTGAAAGTCTCAAGGAAATTTTTGTAACACATGGTCTTATTATTGTTCTGTATTTTGAATTCTGATATGGCCTAATGGCTAATCAACCAATAAAGATGAGACAGAGGCAGTTTATTTAAGGGTCAGGGGGGAAAATTATGAATAAATGCATGAAATGCCTATATGATAGCAAAATTTACCAGCTGTCAATTTGTTACATATAAAGTCCTCCTCCATTAAAAGGGAAAAAGGACTGTACAATGGAGGACAGATTTCTTTGTCCTGGTATCATTTAGACCAGTGTTTCTCAACCATTGCAATCACAATCTGTGGACTTCAACTCCCAGAATTCCCCAGCCAGCCTGAATTCTCAGAATTCTGGGAGTTGAATCCCACACATTGCTTTAGCTCTGCTCTTGGGCCACTTCTCCCCCACCCCCCAATCCCCTGAATACCACCCCTGACTGGGCCTCAGAGTGAAGGCAAAGCAGTATAACAGCAATTTAGATTAGCTAGGAGGGGCCAGTCAGTGGCGCAATTTGCCGGTTCTCCGAACTGCACAGAATCGTAACAACCGGTTCTATAGAACTGGTCCAAACTGGTAGAATCCCACCCCTGCTCTCAGCCCTAGAAAGCCAGCAATGGCACACTACTTCTCAAAATCTTGCCACAAAAACCACAGGGACTTGTCCAGGAAACCAGAAGTCAATAGTGATTCGGAGGAACCAGAATAAATAAACAAACAAATAAATGTTCTTTATTAAGATAAAGAGGCTAAAGGAGCTCGAGGAAGAATTGCTGAAATGGAAAAATAACAACTGATAATTACTTAGTCTTACAAAAGAAATTTAGCGCATACACATGTAAAAAGTTGTCCTATCTTATCCTCACTTTCTTACTTGCCTTTCAGTAAAATGGGAAGAACCACAATATTCATTCTAGAGTCAAAGAAATGGCTTGGAATGCCCAAGGAAGCTATTCATCAAGTCTTCCCTACCATGATGAGGTTTCAGAAATAATAACAATAGCAACAGCAGTTCTTTTCTCCAAATGCACGATGTGTAAATCATAGGAAGGCAGATGACAGACTGCACCAGAAGTTTTCATTTCCTAATAACATTGGCTGGTTAGGAGGATAACAAGAATGTTAACTGCTAATTAGGTTACAGAGTGGATATAATAACAACAAAGAAGATGTTGAAGTGTGCATGGATTCTACACAGTCCTTTGATACCTATTACTTAAATTAGCTATGGTCACTTGTATCCCAAATTAGCTAATAAATCACAGCTTATTTGCAGCCTGCAAAACATATACTATTACAAAACGCTCTTGGTTTTACAGCATATATTCTAGAGCTGAGCTGTAAAACAAATCCAGCCAGACTTCCACTGTCTGAGAGGGCCCTGTACAGTAAATTCCTGCTTCATTTGGCTTTATAGCTTCCCACATTTTATCCATGCTGAAAAAAACTTCCTCCGTGGGAATATGCACTGTGTCCAGAGGCAATTTTAAATTCCAATTCTATTTTTTTCCCATGCTAAAAATCAATCCACTTGAAAGCCTTGAGAATAGAGTAGATTAGAGTAAATTAGAATAGAGTGGAGTGGAGTGGAGTGGAGTGGAGTGGAGTGGAATGGAATGGAATGGAATGGAATGGAATGGAATAGAATAGAATAGAATAGAATAGAATAGAATAGAATAGAATAGAATAGAATAGAATAGAATAGAATAGAATAATTCTTTATTGGCCACACAAGGAATTTGTCTCAGTACAAATGCTCCCAGTGTACATAATAAGAAAAGATACATTCATCAAGAGTCAAGAATCATAAGGTACAACACTTAATGATAGTCATAGGGTAGAATAAGCAATCAAACCATACTAGGAAACAGTTAAATCATAAGGATGCAAGCAACACAGTCACACAGTTCCAAATTTTGCCACCAAGGATGGGAAATAATAGCAGCACCCATTTTCATTTTTTCATCAGAAAATCAAAATAACTATATTACACATCTGAGAAGATTAAAGCATCTATCAGTATCAACATCAAAGCTATTTTTTGTGCAAAGCAAATGCCTAATCCTATGCCTTCTAGTGATGTCATCATGATAACATCACACTCCAGAAGATCTCAATCCCTACAATAAGAGTCACTAAATGATCGTTTGCCATGGTCTACTTTAAGACAAATCTTTCCCAATGTTGCCTTGGAATGCCACAAAATATAGGATTTTCTGCATACAAAGCTAGGATCCTATCAATAATTCAATTCAATTCAGTGTATTACAGTCATAGACCAGAGACCAGAACAAATAAAAGCACTCTATTAGTAATTATGGCTTCTCCCTACCCATAAATTCATCTTACAGAAGAAGGCAACCAAATATGACTTTGGCCCTAACAACTGAAGAATCCTTCACAGAAAACCAACCACAAAGCTTTACAGCTTCTATTGACTGAAGCAGTCACTTTGTTCAACCTTACAGTAGCGGCAGTCCAGTCTGGATCATTGGAAGTACCCAAACGACCCTCTAAGAAGTATAGTCTGTAGCATCTTTGCCCCTCAAGACATGAAGGTAGGTGCTAGATAGCATAATGGTTTATTGGTTAAAGTATTATTTTTCCTTGTGTGCCAAAATCGGGATTAATATTATACAGACAACATGAAGGTTATGTTTAGTTAAAACATCTGGATGAAAACGACTAAAGGGCAGAAATGTTAGGACACTTGGCTACTGCTGGCGCTGCATTTGTGTGCAGGGTGTCCTGGAAATATTGTGTGTCCAAGGAACAGGTGGAGAAGGAATCTGCAGCTGAAGACTCAGCAGGAACACACAGAGCATAAGGGAAGGAACTGCTGAGCAGACTGGCTGGAGAAAAAGACTTTTGCAGCATTTGGAGGACAGATCAGACATAAGCGAGGATAGCTTGACAAAAATGCTGTAATCCAAGAAGCTCCGGAAATAATTATTTCCCCCTCTTTCTGTTCATCTCTACAGGCTAAAAATAAGCTCAGATGGGCAAGTGTGAGCTAGGGAAGGGTGACACTAT